>NC_137674.1:77261209-77283709 GCF_963989245.1 Nansenia antarctica
TGTGTATGTGTGTTTGTGCGCAGTGTGTGTATCTTTGTGTCTACGCGTGTGTTCTTGTGTAAGTGCATGTGTGTGTGTGTGTGTGTGTGTGTGTGTGTGTGTGTGTGTGTGACACCATCACAGGTCTGGTTGTCACACTGCAGAGGGGCGGGCAGTTGCCAGGTGGGCATACGATTCCCGCCGGTGGGCAGCAGACCTAAGAACGTCACGTTCTTCACCTTGCCCAGACCAACATAATCATCCATCAACCAGCCACACAATCTCTCACTGTCCTCAAAGGACCGGAGTCAAACAATTACCACTCCCTATTTAATCTCTCTCATTGCAGATTGACCTACAACAACCCACACCATTTGACAACAAAGACATTGCCGGTCTCTCTTGTACAGAAATGCTATCTCAACGAGACTAACCTGTGTAATTAAAGGTTAAATGTGTTGCACTGAAACGCCATGGATTTATTGTTATACAGGGCTTGGATATGATGAGGGTGACCATATTAGGATAGATAGAAGAGTAGAAGAACCTTACCTCAGGCTGGGAAAGACACATGCCAAGCTGCTGAAGAAGGGAAGGCCTTGTACTGTAACAGCTACAGAAGGTAAACACATAGGAGGAGGCTGTATTATTCATGAAGCCAATATCCCTCAGTGAGAAAGTCAATAAGTCAATCCAAGAATCAAAACCGAGGAGAATTGTTTGATTGGCTGTGTGAGGCAGAAGCACAGGTATGAATCACAAGCCCTGGTGGAAAATCTTAAGGCCAGAGGGGTTAGTGGTTAGCTTCGCCCCTCAGGCGGTGTCGCCCTAGTGGCTGAGGGATCACAGGGGCTCTGCAAACCTCAACACATGACCCTAGAATAAATATTACTATACTCCATTATTTATCACTAGAAACCCAGCTAGACCCCAACACAAAATTAACTTAACCCCTTCAAACTGGAGATGCAAAGTAAGGGACTGAAGAACTGTGGATATATCCATGGATTTATACATTATATTATTCTTTTTTATTTTTGTCCTTTATGTGTGAATAAAGCACATTTATTTAAGGCTTTAGATGGATACAGTGTAAGCCAGACCTTAATAATACTGTAGGCGTACGTTGGTGAGGGCGTGGTGGTAATACTTAGAGGTTATATTACGCTCCATGAAACTTGTGAGCCGTGGACAGAATCTCTTCTGAAAGAGAAGAAATGTCAAAAAGAAAAGTCAATATTCTGGCCCAGCGTCTGCGCAACACAAGCCAATGGAGAGGCAGGAATAACATGGACTCAGGATAACAGAGGTCAAGGGGCAGTGAACACATGAGGCTGTTTTGGGGTGATGTTAATCTTGTTAAGTTAATTAGGCCATTTGGTTATCTTAACCTCATCTTCCATGCACACACATGCACACGCACACGCACACGCACACGCACACACACACACACACACACACACACACACACACACACACACACACACACACACACACACACCCACACACACACACACACACACACACACACACACACTCAAAAGCTGAATCAGACAACAACATCCTAAGTATCTACGATTTGGTAAATTAACTTTCCCTAAAACTTCCACATGAAGCAAGAGTCCTTATAACATTATGCATGACAAAAGTCAGTCAGGTAAAGAAATATGATAATGTATGACCTCGATATTCTAAAGAGGCATCTCTGAGTGACAGGCATGCCCTAGAAAGCGTACGTTTTGGAGATTGGGATACACACACACACACACACACACACACACACACACACAGAGGAGGAAAGGATGGCCCTGCTGTCCAGGATGTCTTAATGAGACGAGGAGTGTGTCTGGACTGGGGTCACACAAGCAGCAGATTCACCATCAGTGTTGCTCCCATCAGGGGTGCAGCAGACTGGAAGCTAAAGTGACAGATCTCCCTTCCCCTGCCTTTCTCACAGGGATGGAGGACGGAACCTGTGTGTGTGTGTGTGTGTGTGTGTGTGTGTGTGTGTGTGTGTGTGTGTGTGTGTGTGTGTGTGTGTGTGTGTGTGTGTGTGTGTGAGTGTGTGTGTGTGTATGTGTGTGTGTGTGTGTGTGTGTGTGTGTGTGTGTGTGTGTGTGTGTGTGTGTGTGTGTGTGTGCGTCTGTGCGTGTGTGTGTGCAGAGGGTCGGCCGTTGGCCAATAGGTTGGCTGTGCTAATGGACTTCTAGCCTGCTGGTAGATCAGTTCCCGAGAGAGGACTGCAGCCAGCCCTGTTCTCACCTCACTGCAACTGGGTCCCCTGCAAGAGGGAAGACAACCACACTTTCATCACCATTCAAAGACATAGTATTTTCAGTCTCAGTCAGTGTGCTTCTCTGTCTCTCTCTCTCCCTCTCTCTCTCTCCTCTCAAATTGAGGTTTGCATTTTCTGATCTACACTTTTAACCACCACGATTTATTCACAAAGTATCATGCTGAGTTAATTACAAGAGAGATACTATATAGGTCTGGCTACCAAAATGTCTTGCTGCGTATTGCATTTTACTTTGTGTCAAGTAAACATTTGCTTGTTCCATAATAGTCTACCTTAGTCATCTGCCATTTCCACTTGTTGACCTCTAGATGGTACTGTTTACCGTAATACACGCATTGACGCTTCATGTCCTACTGCAGGACCGCAACCAACACACTGTCTGCCACCCACAGAACTCAAAGACTCAGAGATAGAAAATACGGGCGGGAAATATGGTAATCATATAATCATTTGATACTATAATACATATTATGAATGGATGGCAAGTCATAGAAAATTAATTGTTACATGTCTACAACATAAGAAGCGTTCCTATTTATTTGGCTTGAAAAGACTGTTCCACAATTACAAAGAGGGGTAGGCTTGTGACTCATGTCATGTTTGAGTCTTTAGAGCAAACTAATGTGAAGGGGCTAATAAAGAAACATTAAAATAACAATAAACAAGTGAGAAATTCCGTGGTATGTTCCATACCTGATTATGCACCCCCAGGTGCACCAAACATAACAGCCATAAGCCATTATCTACGTGAGACATAGAACACTAATCACCCGAAGGCCTGGGCTGAATGTATAACTTCAACTGTACAGTGAAAGTCCTCAGACCTATCGTGACATTGAACTCCATTCGGTGCGCAACGGCGGTGGGCTGACACATGTTTCCTCTGCTTCTTGTTTTAAGCTATCTATTTCAAATGTTTAATTATTAGAAATTCCTCTAGGGCTGTACGGCTGACATCAATTGAAATTTAACAAAAAGATAAAAGGATAATGTGCAAGGGACAGTGTTTCAACCCTCTCTATCGCTCTACCCAAGCCCCGGGCATCGGTTACGCATCTCCGCAGCCTGCAGCGTCTCACCGGAGTCTGGCCGCTCCGCGGTGGTGAGTGACGTTACTTCAGACCAATCATATAGCTGCTCAACCCTTCCACGCGACTGTAATAGAGAGGGGGTCCAATGACGAGTGTCGGGGGCGTAGATGTGGTGTACTTCACCCCCCTATGGGTTTATTCAGAGTTAGTGCAAGATATTCAGTCCTAGGAGGAAGGGGTGCAGAGATAATCGGAACACACCACTCTTCAGTGACATCAGATTGAATGGACTTGATACCCCTTATCACGGATTGAATCAGGTATGTTCTGATGCTCTGAATATTTTTGCGTAACGGGCTTTCTTTTCGGTTTTTGCCTCACGTTATTTACCGATGGATGCGCATTACAAACGGACTCCTGTGAACTTGACACATGATGGGACAAGCGAGCCTTTTACATCCTACGAGTCGGCGCTGTGAACTGAACAGGTAGCTGAAACGACGGGCTGGCGAACAGGGCTTGTATGGAAGCTGCTGGTGATGCGGAATGACTTAATGGGACCCGGTCGTTCAAAGGAATCCACCGTGCGCCACTGATCACCTGATTGTATTGGAGAGCATCACCGAGAACCGCACTCCACATAGTAAGAGCTATTCGTGTAAAGTTGAACGCCAAAAACGAACTGTGAAACATTTAGTAATGTATTTTGCCTCTCTCTGTTGCTTTTAACACTCAAATTGCTGTTGTCGCCTATTTTTGGAATCAAACAATCTTACCAGACTTGGACTTACACACATCTAACAGCATCGATCCACATGGATATCTTAACAGTGGAGTAAGCCAGCATTTTCCTACTTGAATAAGCACGACAGGATTCGTACCCAATAGGCTATGAGCAGAGGACACATTCGGATTTTCTCATGCGCTAAAAGGGATTTCTTTTGGATACGGTAAGGACATGCATAGCTTGAAATGTAACTGTTGGTGGTACCTTGAATCAGATAATATCACACGCGTTTTGAATGCTATTAATCATTATCATTTAAATGTAATGAATAGGCTATAACCTACCTACAACCGCTCTGTGAAGTTAGGACAGCGACGGCAAGTGCTTAAGAGGCGTTAGAGGGGTCGTTATGAGCATAATGTGAGCATTATGAGAGACGAGGCTAAGTAACGGACTTGAATGGCTGCTTGAATGGTTGCTGCAGTATTATCTTATCATAAGCTTCTGGATGTAACGGAAATACTTGTCGGGGAGCCAAAAGCAGATAGTTGACGGTCGATTCAGAGGATGGAGCTTCAATTTAAGTAAATGTTAGTTAATCAAAGCCATTGCTTTTAGAGAATGGGATTGGCTGTTTTATACCGTAGCTGATTCTTTCAATGTTGATAATAGTGGTAATTATTCAGATGAAATATAAAGAGAAGTTGGCCTATTTCAGGGTTTCCTATACATTAAATCAAGTGATTATAGGCAGATTTTACGCATTATTTAGCTATCTATGGATACTGATTCTAATACCCCTCTTATCTATTCATAGGGCCCTTTGAGGAAACTGCCCAATCTCTAATGCAAGATTTCATGAATCCCTTTCTGACAACATTGCATTGGGAGAAGAAGTGATTGAAAATTACAGAGGTTGATTGATAGAAGCAACTAAACCGTTGCCATGGATCTAAAGGATTTTTACCTGTTGGCTGCCCTTGTTGCCTGCCTCTGGCTAGACCCTGCTATAGCCCAAGAGCTCATCTACCCCATCAGAGAGGAGCTGCAGGAAAACGTCCTTATTGGAAATATACCAAAGGACCTGAACATATCCCATACAAATGCTGCGACCGGAGCGAGTGCTAATCTGGTGTATAGGCTAGTTTCTAAAGCTGGAGACAACCCTCTGCTCCGAGTCCTGAGCAGCACGGGGGAGATCTTCACAACCTCCAACAGGATAGACAGAGAAAGGCTCTGTCCCGGACCCTCGTTCGAGGAGAGTGAGTGCTCGTTCGAGATAGAGGTGGTCATCCTGCCCAACGACTACTTCAGACTGATTAAGATTAAAATCATCGTCAAGGACACCAATGACAATGCACCCATGTTCCCCTCTCCGGTCATCAACATTTCCATCCCGGAGAATACACTCATCAACAGCCGCTTCGCCATCCCCTCTGCCACGGACCCCGACACCGGCCCCAACAGCGTCCACAAATACGAGCTAGTGAACGGGCAGAGTGCTTTCGGCTTAGACATCGTGGAGACGCCTGAGGGGGAGAAGTGGCCCCAGCTTATCGTGCAGCAGAACCTGGACAGAGAGCAAAAGGACACGTATGTGATGAAGATCAAGGTTGAGGACGGAGGGAGCCCGCAGAAATCCAGCACGGCCATCCTCCAGGTGACTGTCACTGACGTGAATGACAACAAACCTGTGTTTAAAGAGAGTCAGATAGACGTCCACATACCAGAGAACTCTCCCACAGGGACGTCTGTGGTGCAGCTCCAGGCTACGGACGCAGATGTAGGGGCTAATGCAGAGATTAGATATGTGTTTGGGACCCAAGTTTCTCCAGCCACTAAGAGACTTTTTGCATTGAATACTACCACTGGCCTTATAACAGTACAAAGACCCCTGGACCGAGAGGAGACGGCTATTCATAAGCTGTCAGTGATGGCTAGCGATGGCAGCTCCAGCCCTGCCAGAGCCACCATCACTATCAATGTGACTGATGTGAATGATAATCCACCCAACATAGACCTGAGATATATTATCAGTCCCATTAACGGCACCGTTTTCCTCTCGGAGAAAGACCCCATCAACACCAAGATCGCTCTTATCACTGTCTCTGACAAGGACACTGACGTGAACGGCAAGGTCATCTGTTTCATTGAGAAGGATGTCCCCTTCCACCTTAAAGCTGTGTATGACAACCAGTATTTACTAGAGACGTCTGCATTGCTCGACTACGAGGGGACCAAAGAATACAACTTCAAGATTGTAGCCTCTGACTCTGGGAAACCCAGCTTGAATCAGACTGCACTGGTTAGAGTGAGGCTGGAGGACGAAAATGACAACCCACCAATTTTCACCCAGCCTGTTATCGAACTGTCTGTCATGGAGAACAACAAACGAGACCTGTTCCTCACCACTCTCATTGCTACAGACGAGGACAGTGGGAAAAACGCAGAGATAGTCTATCAGCTGGGGCCAAACGCCTCTTTCTTTGATCTAGACCGTAAAACGGGCGTTCTGACGGCCTCCAGGGTGTTCGACAGGGAGGAGCAAGAGAGGTTTCTCTTCACGGTGACCGCCAGAGACAACGGGACTCCGCCCCTTCAGAGTCAGGCGGCGGTCATTGTGACAATACTGGACGAGAACGACAACAACCCCAAGTTCACACACAATCATTTCCAGTTCTTTGTGTCTGAGAACCTGCCCAAATACAGCACCGTTGGAGTCATAACAGTCACAGATTCGGATGCAGGGGAAAATGCCGCCGTTTCGCTCTCTATACTAAACGACAATGAGAACTTTATCCTAGACCCTTACTCTGGAGTTATAAAGTCTAACGTTAGCTTCGACAGGGAGCAGCAGAGCTCCTACACGTTCGACGTCAGGGCCGTTGACAGTGGACGGCCGCCGTGTTCCTCTGCCGCCAAAGTGACCATCAACGTCATCGACGTAAACGACAACACCCCCATCGTCATCTACCCCCCCTCTAACACCTCGTTCAAACTAGTCCCCCTCTCCTCCATCCCTGGGTCAGTGGTGGCCGAGGTGTTCGCTGTAGACGGGGACACAGGGATGAACGCAGAGCTTAAATACACCATCGTCAGTGGCAACACCAAAGGCCTGTTCAGAATCGACCCTGTCACGGGTAACATTACCCTGGAGGAGAAACCAGCCGTATCTGACATTGGCCTCCATCGTTTGGTCGTCAACATCAGCGACCTGGGCTACCCTAAATCATTGCATACTCTGGTGCTGGTGTTCCTCTATGTGAATGACACTGTAGGCAATGCCACATTTATCTATGAGCTCATGCGACGAACCATGGAGACGCCTCTGGACAGAAACATTGGGGAGAGCAGTGAGACCCTCCAGAGCGGGGACTACTTGACCATCATGATAGCCATCGTGGCCGGGGCCATGGTGGTCATCGTGGTCATCTTCATCACGGTGCTGTTACGCTGCCGCCACGCCTCTCGCTTCAAGGCGGCGCAGAGGAAGAAGCAGGGCGCCGAGTGGATGTCCCCCAACCAGGAGAACAAACAGAACAAGAAGAAGAAGAGGAAGAAAAGGAAGTCGCCAAAAAGCTCCCTGTTGAACTTTGTCACCATTGAGGAAAGCAAACCCGACGACCCCACCCACGAGCCAATCAACGGCACCATCAGCCTTCCCGCCGAGTTGGAGGAGCAGGGGATAGGTCGCTTCGACTGGAACGCAGCGCCCACCACCACCTTCAAACCCAGCAGCCCAGACCTGGCCCGGCACTACAAGTCGGCCTCGCCGCAGTCAGCGTTCCACCTCAAGGCGGACACGCCCGTCTCCGTCAAGAAGCACCACGTGATTCAGGAGCTGCCATTGGACAACACCTTCGTTGGGGGCTGCGACACCCTCTCCAAGAGGTCCTCCACTAGCTCAGACCACTTCAGTGCCTCAGAATGCAGCTCCCAAGGAGGTTTCAAGACGAAGGGCCCCATGCACACCACCAGACAGGTAAAGGAGCACTTTTACTGGTCTATAAGTACTGCATATAATTGCCCTGTTCAACAGTGCTGAAGGGCCAGTATAGACGTAGGCCTAGAGGACACTTGCTCTACATACAGTTTAAACAACAACAAATGAGAAATGGGGGGGGAAAAGTCCCACTATAAGTCCCACTATTAGTTGTTTTCTTGTTACTGTACTTGTTAAAACCAAAAAATACCTTGAGCATTTATTTCATGCTATGGACTGAAGGACCACGCACACAAGCATATGTTTTTCTTGATTGACGAAGTTCCCTACAGACTCTTACCATGCATTGTTTTAAATTATTGAGATATAATTCAATCAAACATTGTACCAAGTGGGTCATTTGTAAGCCTTGTTGGATTCCAGAGACACGTGAGTTTCGTCAGCACTTAGAGGTCAACAGAGATACAGTAGTTGGTGAAATGTACAGAGACATCATTGATGTTGCAAAGATGCAATTTCTTCAAAACATTTGTGAAAGAAACATTTTTTTCTCGCCTGTCTTCCCAGGTTACCATTTTATAATTTATTTACATGAAAACATATTAGGCTCCAACACAAGAGAAGCGAAAGCCAATCTGCATTCTTTAGTGAGTCATGTAAAGACAACGTGATGGTTCTTCTTGAGGATCATTGTTATCATTTTATCTTTGTCTTCAAACAAATGAGTTGACTTTTCACCTTTTCCTTCATAATATGAGTGTGGACATTATTATTATTAATTTCTTTGTTTGTTATTTTTTTCATGTGCATTTTTAAAACGCTCTATACCATTGACCTGCTCTATAGCTGAAGTGATCACAATCATGATGATGCGGGCAATGATAATTGCAATGTGACCTTTTGAATGTCAGCATAGGAATCATGCAATCAACTCAGCTTAAATTGATATTCCCCACTCTCTACGGAACACAGCACACTAGCAAACTAACCATTCCGAGGCCATTCCGGAACCTGATACACATCCAATTGAAAGAGGATTAGCCAATAATGAGCCTCAAATTTCAACCTAATCCATGATGCTTTTTATCAAAGCCTTATTAATTTTGCCCGCTAATAGAGCACCCTACAAACATGCTGCACTCCTAATCTAATGAAACGCATATGGAGACACCGAGTATGTGGGAGGAGGAGGAAAGGGGAGAAGGAGAGAGAGAGGGAGAGAAAGAGAGAGGGAGGAGAGGACTGTCGGTGGATGGGTGGGTTGGGAGGGGGGAGGTGGGAATAGTACCTGTAGGTGGCACTGTTGCTCCAGTTGGCATATCTTGGCATGGGGCCAGCCTGCAGTGAGCTTCTAATACTAGGGGAGGGAAGGGAAGGAGAAGCGAGGAACCGACTGATTGTGTCCGTGGCTCTCTCTCTTTTTCTCTCTCGCGTTGTCTCACTCTCTCTCAGTGAAAATACTCATGCCTAACGACAGAGGAAACGCACAGGCAGGCAGGCAGATTGATAATGGCAGTCAAAGAGGAGAGTGATAAGATCTCCCCGGAAGAAAGAAAGAGAGAGAGAGAGTGGCGTGACGGTGTTACGGGGGGGGGATTGGGGCGGGGGTGGTGGGGGCGACGACACTGCGTGACTCCTATTGACGCACGTCTCCGGGTCAGTGGATCTGAGGTTGTATTTAATGTTTTCAGCGCAAAAAGACGCCAAACAAAAGAAGCATTCAGTCTGATGGTGTTTCTTGGCTTGATAGGGGGGGGGGGGGGTAGAGGGAAGGGAATTGCCCTGGAGCAGGACAGGATAGGACAGACACATGAGATATGGCACTGTGTGTGTGTGTGTGTGTGTGTGTGTGTGTGTGTGTGTGTGTGTGTGTGTGTGTGTGTGTGTGTGTGTGTTTGCCTGTGTGTATGAGTCCAATTCCATCGACCCCCCAGTGGTCATACCGCAATTCAATAGAAGATGCACAGTGATCAATCAATAGTTTAAAACAAATGATGCAGAGAAGCGTATAATGTAGACAGCCCTGGTTATTGATATATTCTATATTGTATCTAAGACCGTGTAGCTACATAGTGAAACTGTACATAATGTTGTTTTTTTTAAAGCTTTTGCATCCAACTGGTTGCAAAATGTTACAGATCAGCTTTGTAATTGAGAGTCAAATATAAAACGTATGCTATGCAAATATGACACCACACAGTCTACCCCCAACATTGTTGTATTCTATATCACACAATCTTTCAATAGAACCCAATTCATATGTTTGCCTTTGTGAAGGAACACCAACCCAATGGCACAGCATGAGTTTATGTTTGAGTCCCAACAAACTATCAAATGTACATTACTCACTTATGTACAGTATATAGTAGTTAGCCACTAATGGCCCCGTGGTTTTGTTGTTGTCCGGCTGAACCATCCCCAGGGCTGAACCTCTCACAAGCCATCATCTATCCCCCCTGAATGGTGCACTGGCATCTAGCAGCATGTGTTATCACATCCGTAGGATTGCTGGAATCAGCAACTGCCCCCAAGGCCCCCCAAACCCTGCTGATAGCGATAGCTAGCGAGCGCTATTCCTTATTTTCCATCAACAATTTCCGTCCATCCCTAGAGACCTACTGCATATTAGTGTGTAAACAACACAGAGAGTGTAACGTGGAGCACACTGTCCTAGTTTCAGGACGACAGCAGCAGCAGCAGCAGCAGCAGAGAGCGTCTAGGAAACCAAGGGTGTAATCATCGCCTTTCACCATGCGATTCACTCTTCTCCTTTTTTTGGAGATTTGTTTGGGGGAAGAACAGACAAGATATGCATTTTGTTAATCTACTGAAACACAGGCCCCTGGCTGATTGGTGTGATGTATATCAGAGCTCAAGTTCTGGACTTCAACGAAGTAGTGTGTGAAACATTTAACTTATTGATTAAAACTGCACATCTCTCAGTCTCAGAGTGGTAGTCTCCGCGGGGTTCTCTTCAGCATGAACAGCTAATAAACTCTCGCCTGCTCTCGTCTGCTCTCTCGCCTGCTCTCAAAGTAGGGAACCAATGCAGTTGATAGGAAATGTGTAGAAATAGAGATTCATATTTCGTTTGTCCACTTTACATCATGTGTCCTAAAACGTGCGTATTTGACATAGTAGTTACACAGGAAAGGCAAGGAAAGGCACATGTATTTGTATAGCACATTCATACAACTTAATGTAGACTCATAGTGCTTTACATAAAACATGAAATAAAATAACAAATAAATAAATAAAAATGAGTCATCATACAAAATTCACTCAATTTAAAAGCCGAACAAAGATACAGTAACAATTTAAAATGTTCACCACATAAATATTGTTACACATGGTACACCACTTACAAACCTATAATCGTTGGTATAGTGTGACAATGTGTAATAATCATGAAGCGAATTAATTCCACAGAGTTTTTAGAATAGTCCATGCAAAGCTCTTCCCTTTCAATAGCCTCTTCACAAAGCAAAATCATATTAGTATATTTGACTTCATTGGTTTGAATGTCAAGGACAGATGCAACCAAAACCTCACAGAACAGATAGAAATAAGTTGACTGAATCTCTTATTGAAAATCATCACAATGGTCCATCCCATTCTCTGTGAGAATCGATTCACTCGATTGGCTCTTAGTTTATCGCTTCAACAAAGCAAATGCTCTCTCTTCATCACACGATAGTCAGTGTCCATGTAGTCTACTTATGCCTTGTGCTCTCTACAAAGAAACTAGGCTCTGACTTGAATCACAATGTAGTTTCTCTGAAACTCCAGGCCATCAGCATACAAGGGAAAAGGAAACCCCTATATGCTGTGCTTTAGAAAGGCAACCCAGTTTTGACACTAAAGAAACCTGACATAAATGGGAGTTTTGGGTAGGAGGCTGGCGGGGGTGAGGCTGGGTTGGCACAGTCCTCTATTCCTTGAGCTCCTTCTCTAATGAATGGACATTCTATGCAAACAGGAGTCATAGAAGGACGCGAAGAGAGAGGCACTGCCTGCCTGTCGTAATAGACCATTGTAATTCTGCTGCCTTGGGGGAGTCGTCCTTCTTCTACAGGTTCATTTGCCACATTAAAAGGGATTAGTGCTTTAAAGGCGGGTGGGGGGGGGGGGGGGGGTTGGCGGGTTGGGGTAGAAGGGGGGGGGAGGGGAGTGTGGCGGGGCGGCTGAGGTTTGAGAAGATTAATGGACCATGACAATGTTGCACCTGAGGGGAAAGTCTGTTGCTATATCTTTTGAGTTTTGCTGATGCGGACCTCAGCGGGCGAGAAGAGAGAGAAAGAGAGAGAAAGAGAGAGAGAGAAAGAGAGAGAGAACAAGGCTACCTATCTCCAAAATGTACGCTTTCCAGGGCAAGCCTGTCACTCAGAAATGCCTCTTTAGAATATCGAGGTCATAAATTATCATATTTTTGGATTATTTATCTACCCACATTACCTCTACCTGACTGACTTTCGTCATGCATAATGTTATAAGGGCTCTTGCTTTATATGGAAGTTTTAGGAAAGGTGAATTTGCCAAATCGTAGATATTTGGGATGTCGTTGTCTGATTGCTTTGTGTGTGTATGGTTGGAGTTGTAAAAGTGAGAGACAACTTTGTTAACTACAATAATTCTGCCTTTAAGCATATCCTACCCCACCACAGTTCCTTCTGCCAATAACAAACCATCCTTAGAGACAACACCAGAGTATCGATGTTATTCAATCCAAAACACGTGTTTCATATTGAGAACAACAACCACACAGTAACCTGTAAGATATATTTCCCTCCCTCAGATATACTGGGAGTGGAGCTTCATATCAGAAGCCTAAGCTGAGAAACCGTTGAAGACGCAGCAGGGCTTTGAAAAAAGGGTGAACAAAAAGGTATTTGGTGTTCAGGTTCATGTTCGGACGCTGGTTGTCTCACAGGGTGAGAACGGATTGAAGAGAAATGTGGGCTGAAGCGTTTAGGTAGGGGATGATAGTGCCGTGGATCAGAGTAGAATACTGCCTCAGGGAATATTTAGTTTTTGTCTGTGTGAGACAACAAAATGAATAAAACTCCCTGCTGCTTCACTGGCTGAACGACGGAGCTCATTTTTTATGTTTTATTATTTGTATTTCAACTTTAATTGTTGGTGCACATTTTAACCCCCTAAGCGAGTTGGGATTGATATGAGAAACGATCCCCTTCAGTTTGTTTCTCAGATTGTTATTGACGGGATTACAGGACTGTAACACAGAACATGGCAAATTACCAGGAATTTAATGAAATGATGATTTTGTTTGTTTATTTATTTGTCCTGTCACCTTTAACGGTGTCTGTCATCACAGCTCATTCATAGAGGCATGGAGAGAGAGATCCATCGACACATCGGTAGTGAATATCAGGCTTGGTCTGTCAAATTCAACCATGACATATCATGTGTCATGTTTCTTTTTTTGCATTTATCAGTGTGTGTGAGTGTGTGTGTGTGTGTGTGTGTGTGTGTGTGTGTTTGTGTATTGTGTATGTGTCTGTGTTTGTGTGGTGTGTGTATGTGTGTGTGGTGTGTGTATGTGTGTGTGTGTATGTGTGTGTTTGTGTATGTGTGTGTGTGTTTGTGTATTGTGTATGTGTGTGTGTGTGTGTGTGTGTGTATGTGTGTGGTGTGGTGTGTGTATGTGTGTGTGTGTGTGTGTGTGTGTGGTGTGTGTATGTGTGTGTGTGTGTGTGTGTGTGTGTGTGTGTGTGTGTTTACATCTATGCTTTTGTGTGTGTCCATCACTGTTGGATGGCAGCCCATTCATCTGTCGAGCCAGAAAAGTCAGCGTCATCCATCTCAGTGTCATTTCACAAAGCAAATTGATTGATAATAGATCTCTTGGGACTTGCTTTATGAAATAAAGTATGCACGCAAACACAGTGAGGTGGTTTTTGTGTGCTGACTGACTGTCATTTCTTCATTCATCCTCAGGCTTTTACTAATCCAACAAACACATGTCCCCATGTTTCTAGGGCACTCAATCAAATTGACAAACTAGCTTCAAATATTGTTTTCGCACACTTTAACACCGCATGACTAAAAACAAGCAGACTAACAGAAGCCTAAAACACTTAGGTCATCCAAAAACACAAAGAAACAAACATTTGAGACATCAGATTTTATTTAAATGCACCTTTCCCTCAATGAAGGAGACCAGAGTTAAGGCTGGAAGAAAATGTTTCTTGACTGCTTGACTGCTTGCTTATCTGGAAGAGGAATAAAGACTGCAGATGATTGTTGCTACTGCACTGTATGAACCGATGCAACCTCCACCCTCCACCCCGAACCTGACCCCCCCCCCCCTTCCTCCCTTTTACCTGTGTTTTATTGGGGTCAGAGCTATTATGTATAAGGTTAAATCACCACAGAGTGTGTTCACCTTTATAGACCAATGATTTCTGACACATGGGGGTTCTGCGTTCAAAACAGCCCCTCCCCCCATTCTCCCTCCCTCCTCCTACTTAATCAGTAGGCCTGTCTAGGGCTAAACTAGGGGAGGAGGAGGAGGGTTGGGGGGGGGGGGTTAGGAGGGGTGTGAAAAGCGGTGCTGTCTCCCTTGACATGACAACCCTGGAGGGGGGATATATGTGTGTGTGTTTGTCCTCAGCTCGAGGTTGTCCCGTCAACTGGCGGCTCGTCACTGCTCTGTCATCAAACTAGTAACTTTGATAATAATAATGACACCCTCCCCGTCCCCGTCCTCCCCACCTCTCCCCCCCCCCATCCCAAAGCCAGCCAGTCAGCCATTCAGCCAGCCAGTCAGCAAGCAAGCCAGCCAGCCATTCAGCCAGCCAGCCAGCCATTCAGCCAGCCAGTCAGCAAGCCAGCCAGCCAGACACACTTGACTTATAGTGTGTCTGGGCTTGCTCTGCTTTCTCCACCAATTGACTGGTCTCTCTGTCCCTGGCCCTCATATCTCACTGCGACTGTATAACCACATCAATGTAATTTATACTGTATATAAGAGATGTTTTATGTAAATTGAACTCCTGGTAATCTTGCCTAATGTGCTGTGTTATACAATAATGGACTTGTTTTTTAATTTTATTTATTTCCCTGCTCTTTTCTCTTTCTTTTTTTTTTTTTTTTTTTTGGTCGATGTAATGTAATCTCCTCCAAATCTGTACTCAGTCCCGATGCATCAGTAATCTACAACCCCCCCTTTTGTTTTGTTTTCTAAAAGCGTTGTTTGAACAGTGCTATTTCATCTTTATAATTTCTTAATAAATGTTTCAAAGAGATTATATCTTTCTTGTTTTTACTTCCCCTACCCCAAACTACAGTAGTATATGCTGAGTAGGTGTTTAGAGAGAGAGAGTTCTTACAGACATGCTGTAGATGTAAGTACTTGGTTTTTGTCACTGTTGGAGTGGAGATGAGCTGAAAGCGATGAGTGAAGATTAGGGTAGAGATGAGACTAGCGGAACCCATCCGAGTATGGATGGACGCCAGCGTCCATGCAAAGCATCTGAAAAGTTGGAGCATGGATTCATCATCCACCACACTGTATGCACTGCCAGAGCGTCATCATTATCTACCATTGTATTTATGAATGTCATAAAGATTTTCCACACGCAAGATGAAACTCAGACCAAACCAGTGACCAAACAATGACGGTTTATTGAAACGCTTTCCCCCTTTACCTTATTCCCATGTGCAGAACCATTACCGTTAATGAGACTTCCCGTACACTATCAAGAGATGCGAAAAGAACAATTTTAAGACATTAAGATCAAAGATGTCAAAGATACGGGCCGCGGGTGATTAAAGGAGAGATCAGCTTTGAAATGAGAAGATAGCAATTAAGTCCTCATTGCATGGTGTCTTATCCTTTTTTATCTCATGTATAATCCCTACCACCCCCTCCCCTGATTGAAGGACATGGAAGTTACTCGAAAGCTCCATAGACTTGTATATGGTAAGATACATATAATATAAACAAATGAAAGAGATACAGTATATTGTGACGTTAGAATTATAAGGTTCTATCTCCATTTTGGTCAAAATTTAGTTTTTCACATAATCTGATCCATTAGGTGTTTATTAATGCCTGTGTGGTGTTATTTTTAAAATGTTGATTTTTTTTTTTTAGTAATTCATAAAATACAAAGGTTCCATCTCACAAAACATAATGTTATAATGGAATGTAAAAACTTTGACGCTCAATATCTCTGAACTACCCTAAACGGAGATAGAACCTTATAATTCTAAGCTCACGATTATATCTGTCTATAATGTATTATTGTTTTGTTCTAACCTTCAGATGCCCAAGGATTGAATTTGGTCCAGTACGGCCCGTGACCGAAATTAGTCTGACACCCCTGCATTAGATGAAACCCTGTTACACAATGCTAAACAAGGAGGCATTTTAACACCTAAAGTTACAGCTACACCTTCTCCTCTGTCTGGTTGAAACAAGGTCAGGTAGCAGGATGTGTTACTGGGGTGTGGGCTCAAGACCTCAGGATTCAGCTCTACTGGCTACGCTGCGGAGAGAGAGAGAGAGAGAGAGAGAGAGAGAGAGAGAGAGAGAGAGAGAGAGAGAGAGAGAGAGAGAGAGAGAGAGAGAGAGAGAGAGAGAGAGAGAGAGAGAGAGAGAGAGAGAGAGAGAGAGAGAGAGAGAGAGAGAGAGAGAGAGAGAGAGAGAGAGAGAGAGAGAGAGAGAGAGAGAGAGAGAGAGAGAGAGAGAGAGAGAGAGAGAGAGAGAGAGAGAGAGAGAGAGAGAGAGAGAGAGAGGGAGAGACAGAGAAAGAGAGGAGGGTGTATTTCAAAGTGCAGAGCCAACATATCTATGGGCAGTAGGGGCTAACTCTGCCTAATCCTTCTACTCTATTTGGAGGCCGGGCTGGAGAGCTTAGTCTGCATTTGAGCGAAAAAGGGATAAATAAATAAATAAATATAGGCTTTAGTGGTTGACCTCGTCACTTTCAGAAAGCTGCTTGCTGCTCACCAACTGGAATTTGAAGCCAGACTTCTGACCCGAGGAATAATGAAATTCAGACAAAAAAGACACACAAAAAAAGGAAGTCAGCGCTGAATGTCGGCTATCTGGCGTTTCAATGATGCGACGAGGGGTTCTAAAATCCAGGTGGAATTCAGAGATTCTGTGTCGTCGCTCGAGATATCGCATTCCTTTGAGGCCGGTGTCAATTGGACAACAGTGTGGACTATTTCCAGGTTCCACTTTTCTTCAAGTCGATTTATTTTCATCAGACAGGCTATGTTAGATAGATATGTCCAGGGATTTGCTTGCGATCAGCAAAACTCAACCCTTCGATGTCGATCTGTGGGGACGCACTCTTGCAAACCCAAATACTTACAGCACTCCAAAAGAACATCAGTCACCTGCTACCCGAATATTAGTTACCTTCTAGGGTATTCCATTTAGAAAGGATTATACACGTTTTGTTCTTTATGCGTGTAACCCCTGGGACTGCAAATTACACTTCACTTGTGTTCAATTTCAACACCGAGGATGAAGGCGTTTTTCCTAATTATTCTCAATGTAAAGCAGAGTACTTTTTTGTACCAGTGACACACATTGAAAATGCACACACACACACACATAGCAGATCTAATACTTTTTTCTACTGATCATTACAAACTATCTTTAAAGATCACATTTACATTACGAAATGATATCTCCCAACTACCGTTCTGGTAACCTTTCTACTTCATTGAACGGCTAGACACTTCGATACTGGGTACAGGAAAGTTCACAGCAGCAGCCAACTCACTCAGACAGATCATTAGCACTGCAAAGTACTGCACCCCGACTTATCTGGCTCCACTAGCTCCTGATTGGCTCACTCTGGCCTTAATAGGAGGCCTCAGACTGTTTAAGACACTGTGCCAGAGGAAGGGAAACAGACCAACAGGTGATTGGGTGTAAATATATGTAGATGGCCTTTTGAATGGACTGATGTAGTCATCACTGGAGCCTGAGGGGGACATTCTCGTTTTTATTTTCTCCTGGTTGATTGTTTGTTAGTTGTTAGGTGGCGGTGGAGTGAGGTGTTATGAGTCAAAGACACAGAGAGAGAGAGAGCTGTGGATGGAGGGAGGGAGGGAGGGAGGAAGGGAGAGAGAGAAAGAGAGAGAGAGAGAGAGAGAAGAACACTAGATGGGGGAGAGAGAGAGACATTCAGAGAGATGTGGATGTGAGAGACAGAGGGAAGAGAGTGGGACTTGTGAAATGCAATTTTCCTCACTAGAAGACTGGAGTGAAAACAAAGAGAAGTCTATTCAACTCCTCGGGGTTGAGGACACGGGTCTGAGTTGAAGTGTTGATGGATTCTGGAGACATGCTTTATGCATGATGTTACCCAGACACACAGTGCACTGCTGTACGCTATACTGTATATACTATGAATCACAACTGTATATCATATACCACATGATTCCTGCTACATGGAGACATTACTCCTTACCAAGGTTAGTTCAACAATGTTCATGTAATTAGTTTTTTTTAAACATTTCAAAACTTCCCATAATAATACCACCAAGTATGGGTAGCGCAAATGATATCAGTGTCTGACTGTCTAGACATTGCTATGACATATACTGTATAATTCACCTTTGACCTCCAATTGACTGTCGGAATGTCAATAATAATAATAATAATAACAGTTTGGCCAGCGAGTGTTGATGGCTCTGTGGCAGGAGATTGGTAGGAAGCAGATAAAAACAACCATATCTGCTCTGCAGGGAGCTAATTAACCGAGTGGTTGTGATGTACAACGCGGGGGGAAGGATGTCTGTCACCCCAGCTTGCTCCATGTATAGACTGCAGATTACTATCGATCCGTTTGCGTTGTCTCTCACCCCGGGGCGTCTGCTCTTGTGTTAGCTCGTTAGCTAGCCCCCGTGCCTCTCCTCTCCTCTCCTGTAGCCTTTGTCTGGGCGTCGCAGGGTGGATGGAACACGGAGGCAGATAAGGGCTGTGATAAATCTGCCTGAGAATAAGCTGTCATAGAGGTGCTGCACATGGGAATATTTAACACAAACATAAAATATGGCTTGTCTGTTGTTTTATCGTCGGGGGTATAAGGGATGGCAGGGTTTTAAAATACTCCCTCTCTCTCACTCTCTCGCTCTCTCTTTCTCTCTCTCTCTCTCTCATTCTCTCCTCTCCTTCTTTACCTTGCTCTTTTTTATGCAGTCGTCGCATACACAGTACACAGCCTCTTTGTTTGTGACAGAAAACGAGAGAGAGTGAGAGCCAGAGAGTAAGAGAGAGAGAGAGTGGCGGACGGAATGGTGGATTGCCGCCTTATCGCCTCGCAAATAATATGCAGAGGTGTTAAACATTTCGCTGCCTTATTTAGATGGAATGATTTTGTCCTGGCTGCTCCGGTGTAAGGAGGGCTGAATTAGGGAGGGGGAGAAAATTGGTTTCCCCTATCTCCCTGTTAGCGCAGCGGGTCCGAGCCGCTCTCCTCTCCCTCCTCTCTCTCCTGCCTCTGCTCAGACGATAATGTACCTGATAAAGGAAATATGCACCAGGATTCGTTTACTTTTTCTACTGCCCCCTTCTTTTAAACTTGATTTCTTTTTTTCCGGGGGCATTTTCTGGCTGTTTTCACTCTGTGGGTCCTGGCTGGCTCCCTGGAGAAGTGAATACTTTTGGCTCAGAGGACAGGGGGGGGGGGTCGATATGGGTGCACTGGGAGAGGAGAGGAGGTCACGTTGGATGATATGGTCCACTGTGTCCTCTCACCTCCGACGGCAAGCCAGGGCACAGGTGGGAGAGCTCCGCTACAATGTTTCTCAGCTCCAGTTCGGACCTGACCCAGAGAACGGCCTTAGCTTACAGAGAACTGCTCAGATTGCCGACCAGTTTATTAGTTAAATCAGAAGCTCTGCTGTGGTCTGCGGGACTGGAGTTGAGTTAAATCAACTCAACAGACCCACAACAGATGTTGCCGATTCACATAGAGAAGACTGCAGAGTGACACTGTGGCATATTGATGAGCTGCCATAACATCCGTGCCCTCTATTTGCCCTCAATTACCCCTCCTCCCTCTCCCCTTCCTTCCTAATCTTTTGAAAAAACCCTGCTCTGTCTGTCTGTCTGTCATGTGACATGTGATGTGACCCCCCCACACACACACACACACACACACCACCATGCCTGGCAGGGTGTCTCTCTGTATCCCAGAGAGGGGCTCTAACTCTGATTGAGTACAATGAGGGTCCTTCACTGTCACCATGCAAGGGCCCCCGAGGCTCACATCACAGGGAACCCTATATGAATGGAAGGGTGTGTGTGTGTGTGTCTGTCCATTTATGTCCATTTGTGTGTGTGTGTGTGTGTGTGTGTGTGTGTGTGACTGCTTTCACCCCCCTCTCCAACAAGCCATCTCTTCTCTCATCCCCCCTTCCCTCAGCCATCAGTAGCAGCCTTGTTCAGCACAGTAGTAAAATACCTACTTATTAATAACCCTCCCTGTGGGAGGGTATTGATATTGAGGGTATTTTAATAAAGGAAAGATCAGGACAAAGGAGATTACAGGGTCATCCTGGCCTGCCCTGATGAATATCTAAGATGATGTATTTATGGCGACAGCCACACATGTGGTTTCCATGCATTTTTGTATAGGGAAATAATAGGATCATGTATTAGTAATGATAACCAACATGCGATGTGTTCTTTGCATTTCATTACAGAATGAAATATTAATGGAAAAAATGTTAAGTTTGGTAATGTTTCTCTCATTCCCCAGTTGGTCATTTCAGTTTTTTGTCCAAAATATATTTCCATCTCTGTTTGTGTACTTAGGGTACTTTAACTAATTGTTCAGGCCAATTATGATATTTTATTCAACACATATAATTGCTTATCATCTGTATTCACGCTGTACACTGTATTACTGTAAATGCCTCATATTTACGTCTGTAAGCAATGCAATTGCACAGCAATACAATTAGACATTAACCTTGCATGGCTCCTTCTTTCAAAAGCCAGACTGAGCTGTTTGGCGAAAACACAAACAAAAGCAATCTATTTTTATTTTTTTTATGGTAGTTGATTTTTTTTCAAGAGATTGAGCCAATGGACTACTTTTTGTGGAAATTATTGGATTTTATGAGGAGCACATACAATGTCTCTAGGTCACATTGTACTGGCTCTGCACAAGATTCTACTTTATTAATACCCTGCCAGACTCTCAGCCATGTCTGCCTGTTTATCTCTCATTCTGATAGACACTTGTAAACAACATGTCTTTGTTGATTTTATTACTTCTGTCACGAGATATAACCAAAAAACCTTCACCAGCTGTTTAATGGGTAGAGGGGAACTAAAGCTATACTGACAAAACAGTAATTGGCTAGTAATGTCTAAACACTCTATGTTTGTTTTGAGCCCAATTGCTGTAACACATTCCATACATGACTTCTTAATGTCATGCTCCTTCTTCAGCTATTCGTGACGTTAGAATTATAAGGTTCTTTTTTTTTTTGTCAAAATTGAGTTTTTTACATAATCTGATCCATTAGGTGTTTATTAATGCCTGTGTGGTGTTATTTTTTTAAATGTTGACATTTTTGAGTTAGTAATTAATCAAATACAAAGGTTTCATCTGACGCTCAATATCTCTGAACTGCCCTAAATGGAGATAGAACCTTATAATTCTAAGCTCACGTATTGTAGTTCATGAACAAAACCAAAATCTCCACGGAACAAAATAGTAATCGGCTAGTAATGCCTAGACTACCAATGGTTGTTACTGTCACTGACAGGATTTCAAACCTGGGTTCACAACTCCTTGACTGTTGGCTGTATGCGTTTGCTTGGAGCCCGTAATTACATGACACATTCCAAATATCGGATATGTTTTTCAGGCAATAGAATTATCCTTTTCCACCTATTGCTGTTCATTAGCTAGGTAGAGGAAAGGGATGAAAAGTGCTCGCAAAAATCAATGAGCTGAATATGACAGAACATTAAAAAGAAGTGCACTGTTTCAAAAATAGATGGTATGGGAGAAAGAAATTCATTGAAAACCAGTCAAATTGCCAATGACCCTAAAGCTAAGCAACGAACAATAATTCTCTAATTGGAAGGTGAGTCCCCCATCATTCCTTGTTGGGCAGATAATAAACGCACAGGTTCATATTTAATTTTCCAATTCCTCAGGCCTCACAAAATGCCAGCTTCAATTTTCGATGAGGAGTCGCCCTTCAAGGCCTCAGTAATATCAAGCACAAACAATCAATCCTGGCCCATCTCAGAGAGCCTTAATCGACTTGGAGAGAATATTAAGAGGCCTCGTCTGTGGAAAAGCTTTCCGCCGCTGCGCCCTTCCCTTCGCTAATTTGTGTTTGTGTGCCAAGGGAGGCCTCACACTGGGACGGCACAACAGGCCTTGAGCCTCACTCAGCAAGGGGGGGAGAGGGCAGACACACACATACACATACACACACACACACACACGTGAGCTTAGAATTATAAGGTTCTATCTCCGTTTAGGGCAGTTCAGAGATATTGAGCGTC
>NC_137674.1:77286209-77288709 GCF_963989245.1 Nansenia antarctica
TGTGTGTGTGTATGTGGTTGCGTATGTGCATGCATGCGTGCGCATGTGTGTTTGTGTGTGTGTGCATGTGTGCGTATGTGTTAGTGAAGTGTGTGTACGTCTGTGTAAGCGAATGCAAGAGAAAAGAGACTAGGGGCATATGGGGGAGTGCACTGCAGGTTGGGAGAGGCAGGGGCTTGGGGGAAGGGTGTGGGGTGTGGGGTGTGGGGGGTGTTGGTGCTATCTCTCAGCAGCACACCGTGCCAGTGAGTCGGTTCTGCTCTCAACCTCAACTTCACGACGACGTGACTGCATATTTTCCAATCCTCGTGCAATATTTCTTCCCTGGTCGGTTGTTGTCTTTTTGTGTTGCTTGCTGATTTTCTGCTTCATTGTCGTCGGAGGACACGGCCTGTTTGTTTGACTAACCTCTCATAGTCTCTGTGCCTAGAGGCCCGGGCATCCATGTGACACCGCCAAACGCTGTGTTATCTTCCTTGTCATCTCCGTCACCCTGGTGATTCGTCTCTCTATTAGACATGCAGGGGACCTGAATAAGCCTTTCATTATCCGCCTCCCTCTTCCCTCCCTCCCTCCCTCCCTCCCTCCCTCGCTCCCTTTTAGAGCGGTGCTGCTGTGCTGCTCGAGGCTCCTAGAGACAAAGAGAAGACAACAAACGCAGAAAGACACTCGAGGGCTAATCCACACATTAGTCTCTGTCAGTGTTTTAATGTCCAAAGCACCACCCGGCATGGTTGCTTTGAGCAGCAGTTTACAGTAGGAAGGTCCTTTTGTGTTACACAAAATGACCCGTTTTCAGTTGGATCATTTGGTTTTTTTTTCATTCCTGTGGACCTTTTTTTAGACGACGACCGGGTTAAAGTTCAGAAGCCTCTCTCGTCAAGATTTTGTCAAGTACCCCTCACGCTGCCTTGTGATTGCGGTCCACAGGTGCTGAAGCTACACAAGGGGAGGCTGGTGGAGGTAGACATGGGGAGGCTGGTGGAGGTAGACAAGGGGAGGCTGGTGGAGGTAGACAAGGGGAGGCTGGTGGAGGTAGACAAGGGGAGGCTGGTGGAGGTAGACAAGGGGAGGCTGGTGGAGGTAGACAGGTGCTGCAGCTACACAAGGGGAGGCTGGTGGAGGTAGAACACAAGGGGAGGCTGGTGGAGGTAGAACACCAGGGGAGGCTGGTGGAGGTAGAACACAAGGGGAGGCTGGTGGAGGTAGAACACCAGGGGAGGCTGGTGGAGGTAGACAAGGGGAGGCTGGTGGAGGTAGAACACCAGGGGAGGCTGGTGGAGGGAGACCAGGGGGAGGCTGGTGGAGGTAGACAAGGGGAGGCTGGTGGAGGTAGACAAGGGGAGGCTGGTGGAGGTAGACAAGGGGAGGCTGGTGGAGGTACACAAGGGGAGGCTGGTGGAGGTAGACAAGGGGAGGCTGGTGGAGGTACACAAGGGGAGGCTGGTGGAGGTAGACAAGGGGAGGCTGGTGGAGGTACACAAGGGGAGGCTGGTGGAGGTACACAAGGGGAGGCTGGTGGAGGTAGACAAGGGGAGGCTGGTGGAGGTACACAAGGGGAGGCTGGTGGAGGTAGACAAGGGGAGGCTGGTGGAGGTAGACAAGGGGAGGCTGGTGGAGGTAGACAAGGGGAGGCTGGTGGAGGTACACAAGGGGAGGCTGGTGGAGGTAGACAAGGGGAGGCTGGTGGAGGTACACAAGGGGAGGCTGGTGGAGGTAGACAAGGGGAGGCTGGTGGAGGTACACAAGGGGAGGCTGGTGGAGGTACACAAGGGGAGGCTGGTGGAGGTAGACAAGGGGAGGCTGGTGGAGGTACACAAGGGGAGGCTGGTGGAGGTAGACAAGGGGAGGCTGGTGGAGGTAGACAAGGGGAGGCTGGTGGAGGTAGACAAGGGGAGGCTGGTGGAGGTACACAAGGGGAGGCTGGTGGAGGTAGACAAGGGGAGGCTGGTGGAGGTACACAAGGGGAGGCTGGTGGAGGTACACAAGGGGAGGCTGGTGGAGGTAGACCAGGGAGAGGCTGGTGGAGGTAGACCAGGGGGAGGCTGGTGGAGGTAGACCAGGGGGAGGCTGGTGGAGGTAGACAAAGGGCTGGTTGTAATGCGTGGAACGGTTTGAGGAATAGTCATTCCATTCCATGCGATACAACGAGCCAGTAGTCCTCCGATATCTACCTCCACCAGCGTCAACCAGCATTCTACTAGCTAACTAGCATTCTCTGTGTAGCACCACACTACGCAAGCCTAGCATAGCCTAGTCTAGCCTAGCATCCAGATTTCCATCTTATCATCTCAGTGTATCCTCTCCTGACACTACAGAAGGCAGGACGTGTTGTTTGCATATGTGGGTCACACTTTAAAGTGAAACCTAGCGCCACGGCAGGCTAACACGTTGTGATTGCTTAGCAGAGCCCTGAGATGAGGCTTAGTCCCTGTTGATCACATAGTGACACAATAAAAGATGCCTGTGATACCGCGGTTAACTCAGATGATCTCTCTCT
>NC_137674.1:77293709-77298709 GCF_963989245.1 Nansenia antarctica
CTAAGCTATGATACATCCCTCAAATGTCAGTCGTTTTCAGCGTTCTTTAACAATTAACATTACGACAAATCTCTGGCGTCTGGTAATGATCCACACAGAGGACTCCACAACGCTCTCTTGCCAATCACAAATAAAGGCCAGCGGATAATTGACAGTCATGCATTACAGTAAATGCCAAACGACAATCTTAGAGCACCCAATAAAGTGAGTGACGGTGACAAGTCACCTTAGGTCTGTCACGACGACGGTACCCTCTAAATTGGCTGCGTGTTTGACCTTTCTGTGTGTGACCGACATGGTTTTTTGTTATCGCCCCGGACCGAATCATGACACGTCCGTGATTTACCAGAATACTCTCTGGCAGGTTGGCCCGGCACAGATGTGTTCATAATTAGAAGACGGTCAGTGGAGTGGCTCGAAAATCCAGTGGTTTTGCCAGTGAGAGGTTTCATATTTCATCATCGTTTGGGAAAGTAGTCGGACAATGAAGTGGAAGTCAGTGGGGATAGGCTAACATGTTTTTCGCCCTGTGCTTCGAAGAGATCGTAAGACCCTAGACATTACACACGTTACGCTAAAACCAGTCAAAGTAAAACACAAGTGTTTCACAGTCCTAATTGTCTTCAAGCATTGATAAACCAGCCCAGTACCTATTTCTCCACAGACGTCGGACGGAAGTGAATGCTGAGTGATTGGCTCCTCCTATCTCTGTGTTGGAGGTCTGGTCGACAGAGAATAGAGCGTGATATTGATGACTGCTTCCTGCTGTGCCTCGCTCTGTCAGGCGTATTGTGTCAGTGCCTTTTGATTGACAGCCGTGTCGTATTCAGAGACACGACTACCAGACCCCCAACTGTTGCTGTTGCCTCCGCCGTCACTGTGTGGTGGTTTCAGAGCTGTCAACGCAGATTCTGTCGCCAACAGGGTGAATCGAGGTTGTTCTAATTTTTTGCATTTTCACAATGGTGCTTTTCTCTGAGGTTGTAGTTTCAGATAGTGTGCCTGTGTGTGTGAGTGTGCGTGTGTGTGTGTGTGTGTGTGTGTGTGTGTGTGTGTGTGTGTGTGTGTGTTGGTGCGTGTGCGTGTGTGCGTGTGCGTGAGTGTGTGTGTGTGTGTGTGGGTCGGTGCATGCATGCGTGCGCGCGCGCGTGTGTGTGTGTCTGTGTGTCTGTGTCTGTCTGTGTGTGTGTGTCTGTGTGTGTGTGTGTGTGTGTGTGTGTGTGTATGTTCCTTTGTTGTTTTACAGTTTTTCCCAATTGCTAAAACACAAAAGCCAATTCTCTAAACCAAATGACCAGTTCTCTAAACACATTTAATAAAACTAGCTCCCATTTGCCAAAACCATAAACACATTTCACATGAAGACACAATTCACAAAACACAATCCTCCTTTTCTCATAAATCTAAACACATTTTTTCTTGCTAAAACACAAGTTGCAAAAAACTCTGCTCAAATTCTCAAATTAAAGCTCATGTGATGCAAAATGCTTGCCACAGTCAGCAAAATTTGAACACAATGAACACACCTAGCTTCATTCATTAAACATAACGACTCAAAATGTAAGACACTTGTTGCAAATGATTGTGGTGTGTGTGTGTGTGTGTGTGTGTGTGTGTGTGTGTGTGTGGTATAGTTCCATAAATAAATAAAAAAACATCACACCCTGAACATTGTTTTCAATGAGTATTGTTGTGTGTAATGGATCCTCTGTAGTGTTTGCATTGAGTTGTGATACAGTACAGTAGTGTACATGTTACGGTACATGTGGGAATACGGTACATGTGGGAAAACTAGGGTTAGGGTTCGGTGCTAGGGTGCTAGGGTTAAGGTTAGGGTTAGGATTAGGGGTAGGGTTAGGGTTAGGGTTAGGGTTAAGGTTAGGGTTAGGGTTAGACATGCCAGCATGTACCCTAGCACCTAACCCTAACCCTGCCAGCAAGTCACCCTAGCACCTAACCCTAACCCTAGTTTTCCCACATGTACCGTATTCCCACATGTACCGTAACATACATACTGTATTTTCTGTAGATTTACATACTGTTCATATGAAACACACAAATCTATGAATGCCCAATACTCTACAGTGATATATTCTGAGAACAGATACTGTAAGGTTTCTAAAAATGTGCTTTGGCAGTTGTGAAAAAAATGAACATTCTCACACACTGAACATTGTGTTTTCAGTTGTTTTGTTGTAGTCTGTAATGATGCTTATAGTGTTTACATTTTTGCAGGCTTTGAGCAGCTGTTTTGGTGTGAAAGTTTGAGTTTTGAAGAGAGAAGGTGTGGTTTTGTTTATGTAGCTTTAGAAAAGTGTGTTGTGTTTAGAGTTTTGGGAAAATGGAGGAAAGTTTTGTGAAATGTGTTTTAGCAATTGAAAAAAACTGTAATCAACAACCTAGATAAACAGGAAGAGGAAACACTTGACTGATCCCCATTTTGTTATTGCATCTGTTCAGTCACCTGTGGCTCGCACTCCTTTAAGATCTGCTTTTATTGCGATAGATACGGGACTCCGTATGTGACTGATAGCATTACTACATAGAGAGAGAGAGAGAGAGAGAGAGAGAGAGAGAGAGAGAGAGAGAGAGAGACATTGATTGAAATAGATGCAGAGTGAGATAGTGTGGAAGAGAGGCCGAGAGAGAGAGAGAGAGCAAGCGAGCGAGAAAGAGAGAGAGAAAGAGAGGGAGAGAGAGAGAGAGAGGGAGAGAGAGAGAGGGAGAGTGAGAGAGAGAGAGAGCAAGCGAGCGAGAAAGAGAGAGAGAAAGAGGGAGAGAGGGAGAGAGAGAGAGCAATAGTGTGAAAGAGAGATAACTTTCCATACCTGATGAAGCCGTCCTCTCTGCCAGTCAGACCCCATTCCCCCCTCTCACGCGGCAACTAGACAACTGTGGGTAACTGTCCTCTTCCAGTCACAGCGACCGGCTCCCTCTGTGACCTCTTCAACCAGAGGTGCTAATCACTGCAAAACCAATTCATTAAAGCCAGCCGTTTGTGAAAGGATACAGAGAGGCGGCCGAGCAAATGGACCTCAGCCAATTACCAGAGTCCCAGCCGTTAAAAAAAAGATTGGGGGAAATTAAGCCCCACTGAAGAGCCAGAGAACATTAACTAGAGTACTACAGCTGACTGGACATCGTCAGGAGGGGGATCTGAGGAGGTGCATGTGTGTGTGTGTGTGTGTGTGTGTGTGTGTGTGTGTGTGTGTGTGTGTGTGTGTGTTGAGAGAGAGAGAGAGCAAAAGAGAGAGAAAGAGAGAGAGAGAGAGAGAGAGAGAGAGAGAGAGAGAGAGAGAGAGAGAGAGAGAGAGAGAGAGAGAGATCTAACTGCTGTCACTCCTCACGCAAACAGTGACCAATTAAGGGAAGAGCAATGAGAATGTTCTAGGTTTGGCTGATGACACGATAAATGGTGTGTCATGGTTTCAGAATAGTCTCCAGAGTAAGTCATAATTGCAACATTCTTTTTCATTTCGCCGATCATTTTTGCAGAGTTGTTACCCTTTTGCGGTTTGAAATGTATTAACTGTGTATATCAGTGTCAGTGTCGAAGTCTAAAGGCCAATGCACACAGCGTGCGATTTCTGTTGCGCGTCAACATTCCATTTTGAAGTTTGAATGGAAGTCTATGAGAACATCGCATCTCAACACACACGGCCCCGATTTTAATCGCACGGCGAAAATTCGATTCCATTCATTTTGAAGCTAACATTTGCAAAATTTGACAGTGCGACAAAACTCGCACGCCGTGTGCTTTGTCCCATTCAAAATGAATGGAATCGAATTTTCGCCGTGCGATTAAAATCGGGGCCGTGTGTGTTGAGATGCGATGTTCTCATAGACTTCCATTCAAACTTCAAAATGGAATGTTGACGCGCAACAGAAATCGCACGCTGTGTGCATTGGCCTTAAGTGCACTCAGTCACTCAAATTAGGAGGTTTGTGCTTTAGCTTCATATATTTGGTGGTAGCTTCTGTTTTAGCAACAAATAGATAGGGAAAACGTTCATACAATTCTACCATGGCATGACAAATGGGTTTAATGGGAAGAACAGAACTGAAGAATTGAACAGAAATGAACACAAACACATCTTCCCTTTTAGAATGTATTACCTCACACATATTTTCCATTTCTATGTGTTGCTGCATAATGTTGATGTCTACATGTGTCATTCCACATACAAAGCTCACCTGGGGTTTGTATTATAGTCGCCGTCACAGCTTATACATTAGTTAAAGCTGTGAAGAAATAAGAGCATAAGAAATACCCCACATCACCACTCAGAAGATGTATGGTGATTATTCTACAAACAATCCTGTGCACAGCATGGGTCACATAGACAATCACATGCACAGCAGGAGTCACATAGACAATCACATGCACAGCGCGTGCAACAAAAACATGAGATTTCTGCACTCCTTAACGCTTGCTGTCCATAGATTTCCAACCAAGTGCCTCAAACTATTATATATGGATGACAGAGGTGTGGGTGAGTGTGTGTGTGTGTGTGTGTGTGTGTGTGTGTACTGTAATGTAATCATGATTTATGAACCCACTGGGGCACTCAGAGGCCGCATCCAGAATGAACCCACAGCCCCTAAGTACCTCCCAGACACCCATGTAGATAATGTTGAAAACAATCGAAAATGTGTCAGAAATGAGTGAATATTCAATGCAGCCTATAGCAGAGGGCAACAAGCTGACCTTTTGTCAAGAGCATCACACACACACACACACTCACGCACACACACACACACACACACACACACACACACACACGCGCACACACACACACACACACACACACACACACGCATGCATGCAAGCACACATACATACACAGGCACAAACACACACACACACACACAGCAAAGATATAAGACACAACATTGTATGTTTACATTGTATTGATTTATTGATGCAGTGTCTCCTGACTGACTAGAATAAATGTAGTCTTGCAAATGCACAGCGAGTTGCACCACAAGGGTCTCGAACC
>NC_137674.1:77306209-77311209 GCF_963989245.1 Nansenia antarctica
GCAGACGGGTGCTGGCAGCCATGAACCAGGCCTCCGCTTTATCACAGTCAATAACTGATTTTATTTATATGCCTCAGTTCTGTTGTTAACACTGACAGTATCCGGCGCTGCCACTAACACTCTCTCATATTCCAATCATCCCCATTCAGTTAAAATGGGAGTGGAGTGATAAATGGTAAATTAGAATGTCACCGTGTCTGTTCTCTCCCTCTCTCTCTGTCATCCGTGCCAGCGATACAGCGTCGCAATAAATCCTCACGCGTACAGGTCTCCTGCTGCACGGGAGCATTACATTTTTTTACGGTCGCTAAGTCACAGTGTTCAATACTGAAGCCACAGAGTCACAACTCTTCATACAGTCTGCATTACTAACACGCATGTTGTCCAATCACTTCATTCATGTCTCAAAAGAAGCTCGTTCAACCATACACTGGCAACAATGTTCACTCAGAAACATACACTGTCATTCATAACATTCTGACTTACAAAACACTAACAACAGGGAGCATTACATAGTTTTAATGTTTTCACAAGAATATATGTATGTATGAATATTTCATTATAAAAATGGTTTGATTTATAGTAATCATAGACAGAATAGTTGACTGTACAACTGTAAAGTATTAGGCAACAAGAATGAATCAGAAATGCTACAATTTGCTTCTATCTTTTAGTGTATTTTTTTTCAGTATTTTTGCAGAAAGTAAGTTATGGTACATTTACTTCATAGTACACTACATGTACTTGTGTAAAATGAAAAGTGGAAAATAAAGTGGAAGATGCAAAGTTCAAACAAAAAAGAAAAACTGAAATTCCAGGGCTACAAAACAATAGCAATCACACCAAAAATGTCTCACTCCTGAGGGTTTTGGTCCACCCTCTGGTCTGCATCTGGTCACATCTAATGTCTTCCCTGGCAATGCATCTAGTCTATTACATTTCATTGTATATATTCTGCTAATATTTTCTAGACATTTCAATATGATTACTGCAAATAGTAAAAATACCACCGCTCATCCTTTATCAGACTTTGCTGAGGTTCTGGAACTGAAGAGTATCAATAGAGTGCAAAATAACAGCATCTGCACACTCAAACACTGCGCAAAAAAACAGTTTATTGCAAGCTTTCTGTCATATATGATAGGAATATGATTACTGCAAAAATGCACCAAATCATTCTGTTTTGAACATGTTCTTCAGAGTTTTGAACACAGTATGTTAACAATGAAAATATGTGTTGCAAATACATAGTGTTTTGCAGGTGGGGGAGTTTGAATGAGAGAAGTGTTATGGGTTTTGGAGAATGTGGTCATTGAATGCATTCTGTATGAAAGCAATGCACAAATCACAGAGTAAGAGTCACAGTTTTGTTCACATGGGCTTCTGCTTTGCTGCCTGTATGAAGAGTTGTGACTCTGTGGCTTCAGTATTGAACACTGTGACTTAGCGACCGTAAAAAACTGTAATAAGCGACTGACAGACATTTGGATTACATTAAAAAGATGTGTAATGAGGTCGACGCACTGAACACGGTACACATATGCATGCGCACACGCACGCACACACACACACACACACACACACACACATACACACATACACACGCACACACACACACACGTGCATGTATGCACCCACGCATGCACGCACATACGCACACACGCTCCCCCCCCCCCCCCCCACACACACACACACACGCACACACCCACACACACACATGCGCATGTATGCACCCACCCACGCATGCACGCACATACGCACACATGCTTCCACACACACACACCCACACGCACACACCCACACACACACACACACACATGCGCATGTATGCACCCACGCATGCACGCACATACGCACATACGGCCACACACACACACACACACACACACACACACACAGACAGACATCTCAGCGACACTCAGGAAACTGTGAAAGCTCATGTTATCACTGGAATGACAGGGGACCTGCTGGATGGCTTCCCGACACTGATGAAACCCACACTAGTGTGGCGTTCACACTAGTGTGGGTTCAAACCTACGTCAGCACTAGACTGTGTTAGTCTGTTGAACTGAAGCCTTATAGGCATTATCTCTGGGAGCTTGCGCGAGGCTTCAGGGAGGGTAATACAGAGTTGTATGGTCGATTGCCTTTCCACAGAAGACAGGGTGGGTGTCGTGCTAAGATGAAACCTGCAGGTCCTATGAATACACCGTCACTGAACGACAGAGCAACACCTGACATCAGTCACTGAACCCCATAACGTATGCACTCTGACGACACTCCTTTGATCACAGTTGTTTTACCTCTATACTAAACTAACCAGTATCACTATCAGCCCTGGGCCTCTTGACTTCAGACACAGTAAAATAGCGTGGAAGAGGACATTTTCACTGTGGTTGCGGTTAAAAATAATCAACGGCACGATGTGTTAGGGCAGGTTAGCGTTAGTATTTAGCAGAATTGGCCCTGTTCCAGAGACGAACAGACATCCCAAGAGTAGACAGTGGCAGCGTGCCACTCAACAAACCACAGGTTAACACAACGTCAATAGGAGGTCTCCACCTGGATGTGTGCCGTTGTCTAGCGAAACCAATTGAAGTGAAGCAAAATAAATAAATAGAGTAGGAGCCAAATACTACTGTAGGAGGCCGCTTCGTGCTTTCACAGCAGAGCTTGCTCTGCCTCACTGGGTGGGAAGAGATTGGTTCTTTTAGGATGATTCATTCGCTTCCGTTGTGTCTGGAGAGCCAAATCAAGCACATCTAGAGAAGTTGAAAGTTCTATACTTCTCGATCCATATCTGATTAACTGATTCGCAGACGGCGGAAATGCAGCAGAGAAATGTAGGGGAGAGAGAGTCGATAAGGGAAGAGAGAAGGTTAGATATGCATCAGCCCCGGTGTATCTCTTCCGCCCTCTCCTCCTCCTCCTCCTCCTCCTCCTCCTCCTCCTCCTCCTCCTCCTCCTGCTCTTCCTCCTACTCCTCCTTCTTTTCTTGCCCCCTCTCTTTCTCCTCCACTGTCTCAGTTCTGTTCCTAGTCATAATGACGTTAAAATACAGTGATTTATATGATTTATACCCGGGGCATCCTACTGTGTAGCCCCATTACGCAGCGGCCATTTTGGAAATCAACAGATAATTACAGCATACATCATACACCTCCAGGGGCCTTAGCCCATTTACTCCATAACAGCGTACCAGCAGCCGTCATAAAGGACAAGGTCCTGTACAAACAGAAAAACTGGTACAACCAAAATTAATTCTAGTGTAATCTCTTTCCATTATTGAGACGTGAATCATGTTGTTGTAGTGTTATTACTGGTTAAGTGGTCGTTGTCGAAGAGATTGTAGTGTACATAAGACAGTATCCCTCAGTATCCAATGAAGTAATTACTGTGTTTAGCTCCTCTTTGTTGTAGTAGGTCTTTCCCTCTGGGGTAAAGGAATGACCAGATGGGTTGTGGGTAGCGTAGTTTATGTTTGGATAGTTCTGGGAATCATTGGTAGTCTCTGTGGAAATTAGAATGTTTGGATCGTGTACTTTGATTTTGCGAGTTGTTCACAGCTTTGTAAAAATCTTCTGTGATGCCACAGCTTTACTGTATCTCCTGCCATCTTCACTGAAATGTCACAGCTGTGTTGCATATGTTGTGTACTGTGAGTGCAGAGAATATAATATAATACACCCAACCAACAATAATATCCGTAGGGAGGCAAGTGGGGCTTTGTACAGTAAGCAGATGTTTATGGTAAAAGATCGAATCTCCAAGTGCACAATCTGTTAATCATCTTGCTTCTTAAAAATGAGCAGTCAGAAACACAATAACATCTTGAGACTCACTGCATTAGTACATTTCGAAGTCATTTCGAAGTCATCCGACATCGACAGTGGAATTAAGATGATATCCTATGACTAAAAGCAATGGGCTGCACCGGTAGTTGACATCGACTAAAGATATAGCAACATATTCCGTATTCAATGTTATTACTGGTTGTTTGAACTACATCAAATCATTTATTATGGATGAACATAAACCAGCCTACTCTTTCCCCTAACCCCTGACCATCAACCCTGCATCCACCACCACCACCACCACCACCACCACCAGCATGACTGCATGACAGAGCACCCGCCAGAGGAGTGATTTTATCTTAATGCCGTGTTTTCAATCTTCCATGAAGGGAACTCTAACCCGCCCCCGAACCGAACTCAACCCTGAGTATCTGGACCTGCGCTCCCGGGCTGAGCTGAACCCTGAATACTGGACCCCGTGCACCCCCTTAGTGAGTACCAGGAAATACCATTGGCTCGGTTACCTAACAGACTTTCTCTATGACATCACCCAGCATTTCGTAAAAACATCACCGGCATTCCGTCCATACGCCACCCAGCATTCTAGATGTAATCACCAGCACGTCTTGTGCTGCATCCATCTGAGCCTCATTCCTGTTTTTGAACTGTATTCATTTTTCTCTCCTCCCCCACCCACCTTCCCTTTTTATGTGTTCGTCCCCTTTCTTCTTCTTCATGACACATTATCATAACAACATCATTAAAATTATGGGGTAATGCACTGCTAACAATCATCTATTTCTACTTGAGTGAGAAATATTTGTCTCATTACTAGATGCTTATAAGACCGTGGGTCTTAAGCCATCAGAGGGATTGGGGGATTGTGTGTGTGTGTGTGTGTGTGTGGGTGTGTGTGTGTGTGTGTGTGTGTAAGGGGGGGGGGGATTGCTTGTCTTGTTGTGCTTGCACACTGGTGATTCCTAATGAGGTTGTTAGTACTTATTTTTTTCCCGTGTTTTCTATTTTTTTGTTTTTACATACTGTTATCATAATGAACAGGGGTGGGGGTGGGGGTGGGCGGCGGAGACTGCGGGGCGGGATAGGGGGAATTTTTTGATGGAAACAGGAAGCCTTAATGTATGTTGTAGCTAGAATCACAATAATCAAAGTAGTCCTCTACAGCATTTCCATGTTTCAGCATGATAT
>NC_137674.1:77316209-77341209 GCF_963989245.1 Nansenia antarctica
GTGTCTATGTGCGAGCCTATGTGTGTCTGCGTCTGTGAGTGTAGAGAATTCTAAACACAACGCAGGCAGACAGCCACTGTAGTGTAGTGACAAGGTGAAGCCAGGGGTCAGACAATAATTAGTGCCTAACTAGGAGGCATCTTTACCCCTGAATGAGTCCACACTTGACTTGACCCCTTGTTTCCCTGCCAATTCATTTAGTATTATTTAGCTATTCGCCATTGAAACACCATCCGGGTCTATGGCAGTTGTCCATGCATTTCCAAATGAGCTGAAGACCAGCTGCTTTGTATTTGCACATGTGTGTGTGTTTGTGTGTGTGTGTGTGTGTGTGTGTGTGTGTGTGTGTGTGTGTGTGTGTCTTAATCACAGGTTATGTCTATAAGTGACTAGGCATATTGTGTCTGCCTGTGGTCTGGCTCCATTTTGTATTGTGCTCTTAGCTACAACACACTATCCTCTATAGCCTTAGATATCACTAAGAGCCAACATGCATACACAATACCCTCCCTGTTCCTCACTGTTGTAGCTTGGGAGTTGATCACAGCCTGAAGGAGTTTTTTTTTTCTTCATACATACACAGCATAGTGTGGATTCTTATTGAATTAGGAAGCACTCAGGATAGCACCCTCTTTAGTGGTTATCCGTAGGGGTATGGCTCTAATGAAGAGGGTATAGCATGTTCAATACATTTGTTATCCAGGTATTTTTATACATTATATATTGGCTTTTGTGTGTGTGTGTGTGTGTGTGTGTGTGTGTGTGCGGGCGGGCGGGCGGGTGAGTGTGTACGTGTGTGTGTGTGTGTATGTGTGGGTGAGTGTGTGTGTGTGTGTGTGTGTGTGTGTGTGTGTATGTGTGTGTGTACGAGGCCTACAGCTATGGAGTAGCTCCTACAGTATGCAATTCCGGTTGTCAGATTGATTCCTGCTGTTTCAGGGCTGGATCTGAAAGCCTGCATGACCAGCTCATTATCCTAAGAGGGGAGCTTAAAGAAGAGATGAATCTCAGAGAAAACAGACAGGGTGAAAAAACAGATACTGCCTGCCTCCCCCCCCCCCCAACCCACCACCACCACCACCACCACCACCATGCACGCGCACACGCACATACACACGCAGGCACGCAGGCACGCAGGCACACACACGCACATACACACACACACACACACACACACACACACACACACACACACACACTTTGTCCCCCATACTCTAAAGTGTGCTATCTTTCACTGATCTGCAAGACCAGTGTGAGTGTGTTTAATCCAGTTTATGAGTATGGGGGTGCAGCAGCCAGAGAAAGCATTACAACGTATTATTATTATGACCTGAGCAGATGTCCCTATATTAGTCAGTGTTGCCAAGAGTGCTGGCGAGAGAGACAGCTACACAGTAGAATACATATGGGTTGGTGCTATTCTGAGGCGATAAAATACATAGCCATTTAACCTTATAGACCCATTTGTTTTAGGAGCTGATAATTGGAGCTATGGAAACGAGAGTTGGAACTCCTGAGAGCACACTCCTGGGAAATATGTGTATTCTACTACGTTTTCCAACTTTTTTTTTTTTTTTTTTTTTTTACAGACCAAGAGGGGGATAGGGCACTGGTTTGTTGTCAAGACTTCCTCACATAGGTACCATGTAAAAATGTATCAAAGGTACAGTGAAATGGCTCTCTAACGGCACATTTGAAGGTACGGAGGGATAATTCCAGCTTATGGAGATATATTTAAGTACTGTATTGTGTACATGATAAAGCAATTACACACTCAGGGAAAGCCATTTGATTAGTTTGTAATCATTCCATCTGCTCGAGTCTCCAGAAACCTCTCTCCTCTAAGCTACCACGCTCTCCCAGCAGATGCAGCCTGTCTCTGATGTCAGCGCATCTTCAGCCTTTCATTAACTTCCTGCTCAGCTGCCTGGCATGCTGTGCACCCTGGGAAATATGGAAATGCATTATGGGAAAACATCAACATCAACAACAACAACCAAGTACCATCAACATAAACAAAAAGCTCAGCGGTGATCAGGGGGGCTTACTTAAACCTTTGCATGAAAGATGAAAGAGTCAAGAGGCTCCATTTTGGAAACGGAGTGATCTTGTTGTTGACTCCTTGTTGAGGGATTCATTTGTCTCCGTGGGGTGTGATGAGGCGACTGGCGGGTGGTAAGTTCCCAGCCCCTTTAAAGATGACAGCTGATTTCACTTCAGCCCATTTCTCTTACCTCAGCTCTCATTAGCACAGCGAGATACTGTTCAGTCGATGCCGCCACCACCCCCCTTTTAAGAATACCATGCTGTTTGTGTTATTCACAAGCGTCTTGGAACTCTTTCTCCTTGTTTGTTTCGGTACACAGCTGACTGATACCATCCGACTCCACCGCCTCCCGCCTCCGCTCAGTGATTAGCATTATAAAGTGTGTATGAAGCTATGAAGATGATGCTCAAACACAGGGTGACATATCCAAGCAGACGCGCTCAGCACGGCATCAGGAGCACTGGTCATTGGCTAATGCTAACTCATCTGTTTTGTGATTAGCCAATAAGAGCGTGGGATAGCGACAGTGGAGGTTTTCATCAGCAAGAGGGAGGAGGGGGGGTGGGGCGCGGGGTACATTGGGGTGCTTTGTGTGTGATGTTTGTTTGTAACTGGAAGAATCGGATTATATTCTGTTATGGCAATTTCTCAACAATTTGTGTTTGAACAATCCTTTTTTTTTTTTTGTCCCTCTTGTTGATTTTCCCAGTTGTTGGTAGGCCTCAGGCCCATTCCATCCCTCAGGACCTCACGAGGCCTGGCAAATAAACCAAGCTACCACTAACCAACAGAGATCAGATCAGTGTCTGAATATTCAATAAAAGGGATGGGGAATTAGCCGAGTTGTGTGTGTGTGTGTGGGGGGGGGGGGGGTAAATTAATAAATAAAGTGGTTGATAGTACTGTGTACTGTATATATATATATATATACATATATATATATATATATATATATATATATATAAAAAACATGTAGAATCTTCTGTGGTCAGAGCTCCATAGACCTGCTGCTCTTTGAAGGCATCATTAGCTGGTTTTATCAGAGTATTTGACCCTAAAACCAGCACCTGAGGGGCGCCTGGTTGTGTATTGCAACAGACCTAGCCGCACCACTGTTGGATGGATGAAATAAGACTTTGAAGTTGATTTTCCATTTGAAGGATTATCCATCAGGGATTTTTATTCATTTTTTGGGTCCTCAAGGCATGTGATGTGTGTGTGCGTGTGTTTGTGTGTGTGGGTGGAAGCAGCCTATCGTTCATGGGATTATTAATTTATTTACTTCCTCTTTGACTTAAACTATGAGGATTGTGTGTGTGTGTGTGTGTGTGTGTGTGTGTGTCTGTGTGTGTTTTGTTAAGTGAAAAGGCATGCAGTAGGGGATTTCTGTATGTGCTGTACAGTATCCATATTGATTCCTTGATAGGGCAACCATGTGACTCAGAACCTAACGGCCATAGTTAGTTAGTTAGTTAGTTAGTTAGTTAGTTAGTTAGTTAGTTAGTTAGTTAGTTAGTTAGTTAGTTAGTTAGTTGGAGAGTGTGTGGTAGTCTGAGTGCGTGAAAGCTCATGAGACTCAAGGTCATCATTTGGGCCATTCTTCACAGAAGTCTGTGTGTGTGTGTGTGTGTGTGTGTGTGTGTGTGTGTGTGTGTGTGTGTGTGTGTGTGTGTGTGTGTGTGATTGTGCGTACTCACTCTGGTGAGGGTTGCCTGAGGACTGCTCATCATATTATACTTCTCACAAGCCTGGTCTTATTGTCTTAAGGCCTATCCTTTCCTCTGCTACAGAGATGAAAAGCCGATATAAATATCCCACAATAAGCTGTTTAATACAACGCTTTAACAGAACATCTTAGAACAATCAAAAGACGATTGTTTCGCACTCTCGTGGGTATGTACCTAATCTTTGTTTTGTATAGGAGTGTTTTCTGACCAAATTTACCACACAATTGGCATACACGTGTCCTATTGTATTGGTATTTTAACCATCATGCAGTATAACAGAAAGCTCCCTTTACTTACTGTAGTTGCGTGTATTCAAGTTCTTTATCCCCACCCACACCCCTCGGCCTGGGCCTCCCTTTACAGTTTTTTATGGTCGCTAAGTCACAGTGTTCAATACTGAAGCCACAGAGTCACAACTCTTCATACAGTCTGCATTACTAACATGCATGTTGGCCAATCACTTCATTCATGTCTCAAAAGAAGCTTGTTCAACCATACACTGGCAACAATGTTCACTCAGAAACATACACAGTCATTCATAACATTCTGACTTACAAAACACTAACAACAGGGAGCATTACATAGTTTGAATGATTTTCACAAGAAAAATGGTTTGATTTATAGTAATCATAGACAGAATAGTTGACAGTACAACTGTAAAGTATTAGGCAACAAGAATGAATCAGAAATTCCGCAATTTGCTTCTATCCTTTATTCTATCTTTTGCTTCTATCCTTTATTCTATCTTTTATCCTTTATCAGTATCTTTGCAGAAAGTAAGTTACGGTACATTTACTTCAAAGTACACTACATTTACTTGTGTAAAATGAAAAGTGAAAAATAAAGTGGAAGATGCAAAGTTCAAATAAAAAGGAAAAACTGAAATTCCAGGGCTACAATACAATAGCAATCACACCAAAAATGTCTCACTCCTGAGGGTTTTGGTCCACCCTCTGGTCTGCATCTGGTCACATCTAATGTCTTCCCTGGCAATGCATCTAGTCTATTTCATTTCATTGTATATATTCTGCTAATATTTTCTAGACAGTTCAATATGATTACTGCAAATAGTGAAAATACCACCGCTCATCCGTTATCAGACTTGGCTGAGGTTCTGGAACTGAAGAGCATCAATAGAGTGCAAAATAACAGCATCTGCACACTCAAACACTGTGCAAAAAAACAGTTCATTGTGAGCTTTCTGTCATATATGATAGGAATATGATTACTGCAAAAATGCACCAAATCATTCTGTTTTGAATGTGTTCTTCAGAGTTTTGAACACAGTATGTTAGCAATGAAAACATGTGTTGCAAATACATAGTGTTTTGCAGGTGGGGGAGTTTGAATGAGAGAAGTGTTATGGATTTTGGAGAACGTAGTCATTGAATGCATTTTGTATGAAAGCAATGCACAAATCCCAGAGAAAGAGTCACAGTTTTGTTCACATGGGCTTCTGCTCTGCTGACTGTATGAAGAGTTGTGACTCTGTGGCTTCAGTATTGAACACTGTGACTTAGCGACCGTAAAAAACTGTAACACAGAGATAACACGCTGAAGTTGTACCAGCAGGGTGTCTGCAAGACGAGAATCAATGGGTGTTTTCAAATGAATTGGTCAGCATCCCTCTTATGGATATGTGTGTGTGTGTGTGTGTGTGTGTGTGTGTGTGTGTGTGTGTGTGTGTGTGTGTGTGTGTGTGTGTGTGTGTGTGTGTGTGTGTGTGTGTGTGTGGTTGATGCCACACAATTGACATGGGAGTGTATTATTGCAGATTTGGAAGTGTTAACTTGATAATTGCCAATGATGTCTGTTAGTGTTATCACAATAACATCAACACAGTGTGTGTGTGTGTGTGTGTGTGTGTGTGTGTGTGTGTGTGTGTGTGTGTGTGTGTGTGTGTGTGTGTGTGTGTGTGTGTGCGTGCGTGCGTGCGTGTGTGTGTGTGTGTGTGTGTGTGTGTGTTTATTACCCTACAAACCTAGAATATAATTACAGTAAAAACTCATACAGACTGATGACTATTTCAGTCAACAGCCAAAACAAAAGAGTGATTAAGGACTGCTGGCTAATTACTGGCTACAGTCTGGGTAGCCTGTATCCCAAATAGTACTGGATGAAATGTTTCTTCACTTGCTTAGAGTATCTATGCTAAAAGCAACACCTTTCTCCCAGTAAGTAATTACCATGACAATGGAGCCTTAAGTACAATGCTGCATTGTTTTGGTTTACTCAGGGCTATTGTTCAAAAATATGTAAATGCTGCATTTTCCTGCAGGAATACTCCTCTTTGAAGTAATCTCTTTGAGTATGTTTTGGTTGGAGGAGTGTTCTCAGGGGAGAGGGGAAGGCTGAACTTTTTAAATGTAATTTCCCTCTCTCCTCTCTCTCCCCTCTCTGTCCTCTCTCTCTCCTCTCTCTCCTCCCTCTCTCCTCTCTCTCCCCTCTTTCTCTCCTCTCTTTTCCCTATCTCTTCTCTCTCATCTCTCTTCCCTCTCTCTCATCTCTCTCTCCTCTCTCTCCTCTCTCTTCCCTCTCTGTCCCCTCTCTCTTGCTCTCTCTCTCTCTCCTCTCTCTCCTCTCTCTCTCCTCTCTCTCTCTCCTCTCTGTCCTCTCTCTTCCTCTCTCTCCCATCTCTCTCCTCTCTCTCCTCTCTTTCCTCTCTTTCCTCTCTTTCTCTCTCCTCTCTCTCTCCCCTCTCTCTCTCTCCTCTCTCTTCCCTCTCTCTCCTCTCTCTCTCCTCTCTCTCCTCTCTCTTCCCTCTCTCTCTTCTCTCTCCTCTCTCTCTCTCTCCTCTCTCTCCTCTCTCTTCCCTCTCTCTCCTCTCTCTCCTCTCTCTTCCCTCTCTCTCTCTCTGCACCCTGAACAGTTGTGCTATGCTGCTACGCCAAGCGCCAGCGCTAACCTTGAGTCTTCAAAACAGATAAATCCAATTTGATTGTATTCTGATTAGATTAGGCATCATAATCTGCTACACATATGCATGGAACTCCACACAAGCGAACGTGGCTCGTGACACCCGGCAAATGCAATAATAGCTGTATGCATCCTGGTGGGTAATGATAGCATAGATGGCACAGAGCCTGCAGGGAACGACAATCATACCCGGTGTATAATCCTCCTCTAACAGTAAGCTTCAATGCTTAAGACGATATTCCGGGCCTTTCCTTTGTCTTACTGTAAAGACATGGATTTTGACCTTCCCTTCTCTCAACAACAATGAATTATTTCAAGCAGATCTTAGAGAGTGGCTAGTTAGGGAAGGGTTCCCGCCTGTTGTGTGTTGATGTGTCAGACATACAGTACTGCCTCTGCGACATTATACAGAGGACTTCATTAGGCACGTCTATACCGCAAAAGACCATGACTCAAACCCTATCATTATACGTGTTTGAGTGTGTTTGAGTGTGTTTGAGTGTGTTTGTGTGTGCGTGTGTGTGTGTGTGCGTGCGTGTGTGTGTGTGTGTGTGTGTGCGTGTGTGTGTGTGTGTGTGTGTGTGTGTGTGTGTGTGTGTTTGTGTGTGTGTGACAGATCCAGCAGGCCTCCGGCTGGTTTGGATGATCCTTGGTTCTACCTTTGATTAAGAGTCTCTGCAGTGTGATTTTGACACCTGGTTCAGTTCTGCTCCGTTTCACTGTGAAGAGTTCACTTGAGTAAGTGTTTTGATCCTGAATATTGCGGCTATTAAGTCTTGACAACCATGTCTCTGTCAGTAATTCAAAGCTTTTCTTTTGATGGATTTGAAAGGAAGGTATAATGAGGTAAGTCTCGGTTTGTTAGATTCAAACATTTCCAAACTCTCGGTTTCTGAAGCAGGACTTTCTAAAATGAGTGCCTACCATATGCCATCATATTCCTATCTCATATTCCATTTCTCCATTTGTCTATTATATATTGGTTGTTGATGAAAACAAATACAGATACGATTTTTGGATGGGAAATGTTATGTTATGTTATCAACTAAATTGGATGAGTGTTGCGTTCGAAAGATAGAAGCCATCTTAATCCACTTTGAAGGGATTTAGAAGGAAGCTGGTAGAGCACTTAAACCAATATAACCTTCGTAAATCTTGTAACGTTTTTCCGATTGTGTGGATTCAAAACACCCAAATACAATTATAATGACATTTTGATTTTAGCGGTTGTGTTGGAAATGTTTCTTATATCCTATAAAACGTAAATCCATTTGTCTGATTATTTGTTATTATCAATTTGCTTCGTTTGGCAGCAGACACAGAAACAGATTTGCTAATCAGTTTTATTATTTCATTATCATTACACGTCTTGAACCCAGCAGAGGATGCAATCAGCTGGACAGCTTAAGTACAGTATTTCTCATCCAGTGATAGAACATAGAGGCTTTTGACGACCCTGTCCATCTCTCCAAGTGACTCGACCTCTTAAGTCAATGGCCCTACATCGTACTGGAGGACCCCCTTTTTACCCCCCAATCTTCTGAATGATTCAATTCCACATCTAGCAGATCTATCTATGAAACTCTCCCATCAATGTTATGGGGGCTTGTAGATCTATCATTGGAATGAATGACTGTTGTAATTATTCCAGGAACGAGATCCTCTGTGCTTTATTTATTTTTTATTTTTTATTTTTTGGATTGTTGTAGCTTGTTCTATTCTAGTACAGCGTGGTCATTATCCACTGCTTTTCCATCCGATTTTAATCAAGTAAGAGGGAAGATCAAAGTATAGGACATTTAATATGGTGGAGTTTTTAGACAAATGATGATGACTACTGCGTATATATGGATGTGGACTGCATGTATGAGAGAGAGAGAATGCTTTCTGGATGTTGTGCTGATTGTTTTGGTTCTTATGTATTGTGTCACTCAATTTTATTACTTCATTTATGATGACCTCATTTGTTGGAATGTTATTGATGTCTTTGTATTACACGGCTGGGAGGTTATAGGGCTTAGCAACGGTTGCTGTGGTGACCTTTTGAGCAGGAAGCTCAGAGATTAGTGAAATCAAAATGATTTCATTATTTCACATAAAGAAGATATTGTGTTTGGGTTCTTTAAAGCTTAACTGTAAAGCAATTATTTGAGAGAGCACTACTTCGCCATGTACCTGAATCTACAGAAAAAAATGCTAAATAGTCAATATTTAAAGAAAACAAATTCAAAGCTTATTTTCTGCATTTCTATACATTTTAACAAGACTTGTGCCACCTCTAAGTCATATGGAGGACAGCCAAATCAATTTAAAAAAGTGGTCAGTCATATTTTTCCCGACATGGAAGGTAAGGCTTCTATATACACATTACAATAAGGTTGATACAAATGTAGCACTAGAGCAGAGCAGAGGTATCTCAAATGTCAACAAAGTGTTGCATACTTGGTCCCACCTTTGATTAAACAAACCAACAAAAAAACTCATTTTACACATATTCTTCCAGAGACTTAAATCTCTGGAAACTGGTTTCATATTTATGCTAGCTGTGAGCAAATGACTTAACAAACTTTACTGCACCTGGTTACATCATTGCTTGTTAGATATAAAGTCTCTGATTGGAAATTGCACATTAGCTGGTTATCTAACTACCTCATTGAGTCAAGAGGGGACAACATAAGTCACAGTCACTCAGTCCATGATCCCTCTGTTTCGTGACTACCAATGACAGATTTAGCATCAGCACTGAAGTGGACAGGCAGCTTGTGGTTTTCCAGTATCTGCCTCAGAGTGCTTCCGCATGGTCCTACAGCCTATTTATATTACCCGCCCGCCCGCCTACACTGCATGGTCCAAAAGCACGCAGAGTTGCAACTTTAAATGCAATCTCTTGGATGAAAAGTGTGTGTGTGGGGGGGAGGGGGGGGGGGGGGGGGAGGCACAAATGTAATTTTCAAAAAGTGAGTGGGACATGTCCTACCCTTGCTTAATGAAACCTACGCTCCTGGGCTCGCTAGGGCTCCAGGCAGACACACATATCGTTATTACAACACACATGACCCTCTCACACATGTCATTCACCTCTGGAGAGGGGCTTTACACACCAATCTCCTTGATGCAGTTGGTGCAATGTGTGAAATAGTGCCTGAATCTCCGGTACCCACCTACTCCATCTGTGAGCCGGCCAGCCAGTTGGCCAGTCAGCCAGGCAGCTACCGTAGTAGTACAGGCCCTGACTATGAAAGGCTGCCTGCTGTAAACAGTGCTTTAGTTAATGGAACAGTGTCGAGCAGGAAGTGGTGTCGTCTATTGGAGGTTATACTTACGGTAAAGGCCTTCCTAAAGTTAACATGGAGGTCAGGCTGGGATAATGAGATTTATGGGCAGCCAGGTTTGACTGGCTCCCTCGCTGAGAGGGGCGGAGACAGAACTCTTGACTGTCTTGTTTCCACAGGAACACTAGTCGACCCTCGGCCTTTGGATAATGAAGAAGCTGTTCGTTACCTGGACTAGGGAGACACACACTAGGGACACACACACTCACTGAACACTATAGGAACACTATGCTAATACTGGGTAGGGCCTCCCTTTGCTCTCAAAACAGCCTCAATTCTTTGTGGCATTCATTCCACAAGATGTTGGAAACACTCCTATGAGATTCTGTCCATAATGACATGATTGCATTACGCAATTCCTGGAGATTCCAGGCTCCTGCAGATCCGGTGACAGGGAAGGTCACTGAAGAACACTGAACTCATTGTCATGTTCATGAAACCAGTTTGAGATGACTCTTGCTTTGTAACATTATTATACTGGAAGTAGCCATTAGAAGATGGGTGAGTGTAGGTTCTCTCTTTCTCTCTGTCACTCTCACACACACACACACACACACACACACACACACACACACACACAAGACACATTTCCTCTCGTTTTCTTGTTGAGTGTGTCTGGACAGAAGTGTGTGTGTGTGTGTGTGTGTGTGTGTGTGTGTGTGTGTGTGTGTGTGTGTGTGCCTGCGTGCGTGCGTGTGAGAGAAATGATAACTACTCACATTAGGCAATGTGTATACGGTATCTTACTTTGGTGACTCAAATTCAGATTATGCTGCAATGATAGGCCTTTGTGAACTGTAATAATTTCCATAAAGATTAATTGGACAATGAATGGCTTTTGTCTATGATTACTTACCCTATTATCTTACCATTTCTGTTGAGATTAACCGGATAATTGTCTGGATATTCTCATTCACAAACAAGATTGCTTCTGATAATGTGATTGTAGTAGCCTGCCTTTGCACAGTAAAAGCACATGAAGTACAACCTTTTGTTATGTTCTCATAGGTCTCTCTGGTCGCCCCAAATTACTTGCTCTCTGTCTCTCTCACTTTCTCTCTCTCTATTATTCTCTCTCTCTCTCTCTCTCTGTGTGTGTGTGTGGGGGGGGAGCTGTCATACACAATGCTCATGAGCTCCTCTGTGTTGGAGGACAGAAGGATCCAGGCAACTTCACAAGGGAACAGAACACAATGTATTGCAGCATTGCAGTGGAATATGCTAATCAGATGCAAACCACTATAAAATGAGACACAATATGTTATCACCTCTGTAAATGTGAAGGTTGGTTACTATGGGTGCCAGAAATGGAGCCAGAGATCGTATTGACGCCATATTGATGATTCACATTCTCTCACACACAGACACACACAGACACAAACACACACACACACACACACACACACACACACACACACACACACATCATGACACACGTCATGGGTCTCTGCATTATTGTGTGATGGTGAAATCGAAACTCCCCAAACTCATATTGACTCATTTCTCTTTTGAATCTTGGGAGAAAATGGATTCAGGTATGGGGCAAGAAAAAGAAAATTAGAGTGGTTACTTCATGCAACTTTTTTAAAGGCTGAGAGATTGCTTCTCTTTCATGCTTAGTAAGTCTTATTACCTACCACCCAGGGGGTGAGAAATCAATTTGTGAAGCTTAAACAGAAATGCCAATTTGATGTTCAGTCAGGGGAAAGAAAATGCAATAAGAACCCCAAAAATTGAGAGAAACAGAGAGAGGGGGGGGGGGGAAGAGAAAGAGAGAGAGAGAGAGAGAGAGAGAGAGAGAGAGAGAGAGAGAGAGAGACTATAGAGAATATAAAAACTACTGTAATTGGCATTTGGACAGTAAATCAATCTGATTTTCTCCTTCTCCGGAGTCATCAGCCTATCTCTCATGAAATGCTGTCTCTATAGGCTCACCGCTGGTACTGCCTTTATGCTTAAGTGCTCTGTAATGTGTCTTACTATTTGCCTCTGAGTTGTATTGGTTTGTAGCTCTCTATTGTATTGTATGCGCTGCCCATACAAACCAATTATTATCAAGGGCTCTATACTGATGTGAAGACATTGATACGAAAGGTAGTGAGGAGAATGCTAGTTTAGCGTTGATCCACTGGCAAACAATGGAATAATACACTTCTTTAGGAAGTGATGTGTTATGTTTTATCTCTATCGTCGATGGGAAACAGTTTGTCATGACCCCAACATGTCACAGGAAGCCCACCAGCCATAAAGTGGACACATTTAAGTGATTGTTCATTGCTTTGATCGTTTAAGTGCTCGTAAACAAGACAGATGGCTGGGAACATCTGAATGAATGTTTACTTTATGATACTTGTAAACCACTTATATTAGCAACGGCCAATTTAGCGTCAAGACACATCCTCCATATTTGAGTTGTTTCACCCAGGTGAACGAAGGTTAGCAGGGAGGACTTATGTATTTGGCCACATGGTGGGCGAGTGTTTCAACTGGCAGTTGGGAGTTTGTTTTGTGTGGTGTTCTGCTGTATTGGTGACCTGGGGCGTCAAATTGTGAGATTCTTGTTAAAGTTATCAAACAGAGCCTGCTGTGACTCTGGTAGACCGTAGCTGACCCCCCGTTGTGACCAGTGGGGGGTCCAGTGCTGGTACACATCCCTGTAACATATCGATCCAGTTGTGAAATAGAATGGCCACTCAAAACAAAGTGACAAGCAATGACTGGTGCCATGCTGGTAGCAGAGGATGTCTAAAATGTACAATGTTCTTCTCTGAACTAGGTTTTCCAAAGGCATAAAAACCACTTGAGGAACAAAAACCAATCACCTCTACCCAAAACTCCTCATCGATATTGCTGTTAAAACACTAAGAGCATCAAAGCGCATCTTTAATTGGAAATTCAAGAGGGGCAGAGGCAGAGGAAGACAGAGACAGACATGTGCTTTACTCCAAACATCTTGCCTGAGGCCACCATGTTAATGAAGTTATGATAGGTGACTTATCTGAGCTGTCTCTAAAGTGTTTTGAGATGCACGCCGGCGTTCAGCCTAATTCAATTAGGCAGGCCCCCTCCAGAGTACACACACACATATGGACATCACTGAACTCCTCTCTGTTCGTCTCCTTTGTTGTCTTTTTCCTATCTTTATTCCACCTCCATCTTCCTCTCCTTCCCTTGTTTCTCTCTCTAGTCCTCTCTTGTTCTCTCTCTCTCTCTCTCTCCATCCCTCTCCCCCTCCTTCCCTTTTCTCTCTGTTCTTTCTCTCCTCTCTCTCTCTCAGTCATTTCTTTTCTCCACTCCCCCTCGCTCTCTCAGTCATGCCTCCCTCTCCCCCCCCCCCCCCTCTCTCTCTCTCTCTCTCTCTCTCTCTCTCTTCCTCTCTCTTCACTTCTACCCCAGGGAGCTGGTGTGGCCTCGCCATGCAAAGAGAAGCAGGGGATCAAATGTAAAGGAAAGATCTGTTCACAGATTTTGTATTCCTCCACATTCGCTGTGGAGACATAGAGGGGGCAGACATATAAAGTGAAAAACAAAACAAAACTGTCACTAAGAATTGCACAAATCTCACATGCAGTTGTCAAGAGACTTTCAGGGATCTTTCAAAGTTTCTATTCAAACAGTGTGCCCTCAACAACTGAGCAATAACTCAGCTTTTATGTGGAAAGGAATACAAAAAAAAATCTTGAAAAGGGGAACATGTATCTGTTTTTGAGAAGTTCAGATGTATGAACTCAAGAGCTGCTGTTTGAATGTGGGTCGGTAGAGGATTGTTCTATCAGGAACTAAGAGGAGCTGTGACAATACTTGTGATAGCTGGCAATGAAATCTGAGAGCTTCCCATCCGACATGAATTGTAAGAACAAAGTGTTTAGTTGTAAGATAGACTACTGTGTGTGCCAAGACAATGCTGCGTGGGGCCCGTCGGCTAATGCGTGTTCTGGTGTTCCATAAACACTGTTGACCATCTTCTATCCATTTCCTCCTTCATAATGGTGTGGTGAGATCTAGGGATCAAAATCAAAGAGATAAGTTAACACTAGAAGCCCCCTGGCTGTTATTACTACCAAAGTATCCAGAGTGAGATCAATACCATGCAAATATAATGCAATGGTTGTGTTTGCTCAGGACATAAGCATCATTAGAATGTTGTATTTTTAAAGAGCTACCTATTGAATATAACATGCTGATGGACCAACCCGCGGTCAAATCGCGCATTACATACAGTCATGGACACAAATATGACATTACATATATCGGGGGTCGCTTCACTCTTTGTCATCCGCACTCCCTGAGCTGCACATTTCCGGAAAGCTCCTGGTTCCGTTTTTGCAATCAATTGTTTGCCAGGAAAATACTGAGCATAGTAACTGTTTGTTGTTGTTGTTGTTGTTGTTGTTGTTGTTGTTGTTATTATAAACCTGTCAGATACACACAGAAGAGTAAATAGTTGGCTTCATCCATTGTCCACATAAATACGCATTGACTGCTCACTTTTGGTATTGGTAACATCACTGGCCTTATGCAGACTGTAGCCTACATTGAAATACAGGAGCAGATATCATAGGATGCTCATTGAAAACAAGGTCTACCGAGACTGAGAGGCAAACTGTTTCAACATTCGGATGTGATGAAGGGTGTGTGTCTCTTCTTCGGAGGCTGGGTGCGCGCTGGCTTTGATTCACATGTAATTATGCAACATTCATCATGCAAATAACGTTCATTGTCCATGTGTGCCACCCATTACGGTTGAAATGGGTAAGCCATTCATAAGGCCAGTTTCGAATCACCATGCTATGGGTAATGCTAATGTATAGATATGATAAGGTGTGGACCATTTGCACTTTTGGGAGTGGGTTTTATTTACAGCGCAGGAAGTGACTTGTAGATGTTGGCTATCAACAAAAAGATGTGGTTGATGTGATAATGCTTCTAGATGGGGGGGATGGGTGGGGGGGGGGGGGGGTTATGTGTGATTTGGAAAGTGTACCAATGCCAAAGAAACAATTGAACCAATTTAGAAATTGTACCAATATAAAAAAACTGACATTTGGGAAAAGTCAGCGAAGGAGGGGGACATGGGTTTCACAACGGCAGAGTTATTTTATTATAGTGCCACATCGCGCCCATGGACTTCCAGTTGGTAAGACTTGTGTGTGTGTTATAGTTATTGTTATAGTATTGTTCTATAACATCAAGGCAATGCATTGTTACTATGTCCAATGGGCAGGGCTATAACAGTTGTTGGTACATCATCATTGACTGATTATTCTGATAAACATTTATGATATGGTAGATTTTTTCCAACAAGGGTAACATATGTTACATATGTTATAAAATATAGTATGCTTCTCAAAAGCAGATGGCTAGTAACGTTCTACAAATGGCAGATGGCAAAACATCTTCAACAAGGAGTGGGTGGAAACGGCAGGGAGAAGCCAGGGAGAAGCCAGGGAGAGGCCCTGGAGCAGGTTTGATCCCCTTAATCAATACTAATCCCAAACCTGTGCTAATACTACAGTTGGTATAGTTCAACATAATACATCAATAAAGAGATATAAACCTAACATTCAAAGCAATTTAAGAAGGTTAGGGGATCTGTCAGCTTGCCAACATATATATATATAGATATTTTGTATTCTTATCCAGCTATGAACAATGGAGGAAGCCTTTAAAAGCGGAGGTGCGTGTTTGTGTGTGTGTGTGCGTGCGTGTGTGCGTGCCTGCCAGCATGCCTGTGTGCCTGTGTGCCTGCGTGCATGTGTGTGTGTGTGTCCTAGAGTCCAGGGTACCGAATTAGATTGTGTCGGCACTTTCTTGCCACAGCCTTTTAACACCACGAACGCCAAGGCATGTTTTCATGTTTTTTATAATTGAAATTGAAATAGAACTTTGTTGCTGTGAAAGCCGCCTCCGCCTCTTTCCCTGACTTTTGCTCACTAATAGTTTTTGTTAACATGCATTTCAAAATGACACTTAGAAAGAAATCTGGAAGCATTTTATAATTAATTTATAACCATTGTAGCTGCCAAAGAGCAATATAGTGTGATGTAGTCTCTAGGTGTGTGTGTGTGTGTGTGTGTGTGTGTGTGTGTGTGTGTGTGTGTGTGTGTGTGTGTGTGTGTGTGTGTGTGTGTGTGTGTAAAGATGCATAGCCCATTGAAAGGAAAATCACTAAAATCAACAAATGACTTGTGTATATGGACTTGATCGTATACTGTATTTACAATTCTATTCCATTACAAGTGTAACTGGTAGGAGGTTAGGACCCGGGAGACAGGTACCAAGCAGGGCAGATTGTTCTTGCCCAGTTCTGTGCGTAACTTGTTGCATGTCCAGCATTCAAATCTCGTAATGATTGTAGTTATCAGCAAAATGCTTACTTCTAATATTTCGTAACCAGACGCCAATATACAGTACTGTCATTTTTCAAAATGTCTGCTTCTGGGATGATGGGGAAAGTGACATAATGGACACTAGTCAATGTTATTACGATGAGATCAAGTTTGACTGCCACATACTGCATCTGCATCATCAGTGTTACAGCACTGCCTGCTCATATAGGCTTCTTCTGTGATGTTCCACTTAAGCTCTGTTTGCTTGTGTAACAGCTTGTATCAATGCGTTTGCAATCGACCTATTCAAGATTAATTGTGCAATTACACCCAACAAACACTTTATTAGGAACACTTGTACACCTTCTCATTCATTCAGGTGATGTAATGGTGTGGGGAATGTTTTCTTGGCACACTTTGGGCCCGTTAATACCAATCAATCTTGCTTGAATGCCACAGGCTATTTGAGTATTGTTGCTGACCATGTGCATCCCATCATGGCCACAATGTACCCATCTTCTAATGGCTACTTCCAGCATGATAATGTCACAAACAGGTTTCTTGAACATGACAATGAGTTCAGTGTTCTTCAGTGGCCTTTGGGATGTGGTAGAACGGGAGATTCACAGCTTGAAAGTGCACCTGAAAAATCTCCAGGAATTGCGTCATGTCATTATGGACCAGAATCTCAAAGGACTTTTTCCAACATCTTGTGGGATCAATGCCATGAAGAATTGGAGCTGTTTTGAGAGAAAAGAGAGGCCTAACCCAGTATTAATATATTATTATTAATATATTAATATGTTCCGAATGAAGTGTTCGGTGAGTGTATGTGAACAATGGGCAATCAAATTTGTGAAAAGCACATGAGGATCAGATCATCAGAAACATAATGCTTACTATTCACAGTAAAATATGTTCTCTTGCAGTATTGGTTAGTGTGGAAGGCCTGGCGCTCATATCTGTGGTGTTAAGTATTAATGAAAGCAGAAAGAAAAGTTTTTTAGAACACCAGCTGCCACCTTCGCCAATTTGCTGAGACTTGTCAGGTACCAGACCCATGTGTGTGTGTTCGCTGTTTCTTCAAATGACATCAGGGGAAGCTATTTTAGCATGATGCATTCCCTTTGAAGACGTCTCTGATCTTTGATGGTCTTATGAGTGGATTATTTCAAATGTCACAGATGAGGAGGAATCGTGACAAGTCGCAGTCGGAGCGGTCAGGGGTTGCGCCGATGGAGAGCTCCAGTTGAGAGTTGGTATTCTGCTCTCATCCAATCAGAGGATCCATTGGAATAAACAAACTATGCCTCTTCTTTATCCCTTATCAATGATTACGTAAAGGAAAACGTTAGACTGATAGAGACTTTCCCGTTCTTCTAACCCTAACCCATCTACTAAGAAAGTTTGGATATATATATACTTTTTACCTGATCTACTATCTATGTACATGACATACATATTTGTGATCTGAGCCAAATTGAGGCAGAGAGATGGGGGTTTTTGGAACCAAGGAATGTTATAGTCAGACAACCAGACACCAAAAGTGTTTTCCATTCTAAACGGGACCCATGCTGATTCATTTGTGGAATGATCATGCGTTGTTTTTGAATGAATGTCCTCATATTCCATACAGGGGTCTATTGTCTGGCTGCATTAGACAACATCACCTTTAAAAGCATTTTTGTGTTCGAATGCCTGAATACCATAAATGATTGAAATCCTCACATCATCTTTCCCAAAAGACAGAGAAATATACCCATAAGGCATACAACGAAACTACTCTTGCGTTAGTGGGGGGGAAAATGCAAATAGCCTCTTTAAGCTAAATGTTAATATGAAAAGCAGGAAGCATAAGGTGATTTGGTAAACACAGTGCATTTGTCCTTCACTGAGCACTGAGCAGTATGTTGGGAATTTAGAGGGTCCCTGGATTATTGAATAAAATGGCACTCGACATTTGCACAACCAATGTCAGACAGGTTTTAATACCACTACACCCCCCCTCCCCCCCAACTCACACACACACACACACACACACACACGCCTCTCTCCGTCTCACAAGCGTAGTCAATAAGACAATTAATATGTCCTTTGAGAGACCCAATCGAGGGCGAGAAAATGCTGACACCGGCAGTGTCCTATCCTACGCATACCCAATCTAATTATAGAAGAAGAAGTCGCCGGGCAGATCATAAAAGTTCCTCTGTGGCTGGAGTCCTCCTCTGTGTGAAGTGTAGCGTTAGGGCTGTACACATGCTGCCATCTTTGTCACCTTCGGAATTGGGATCGGCACAATAGCAGTGACATCATCATCATCTCGTTAATACGGTTGAGGGAATTCATTACAGACGTGTTAATGTTGAGTGTCTATGACACATACACAGTGTGTGTGTGTGTGTGTGTGTGTGTCTGCATGCCTTCGATGTGTGTGTCTGTGTGTGTGTCTCTGCATGCCTTCGGTTCGGTGTGTGTGTGTGTGTGTGTGTGTGTGTGTGTGTGTGTTTGCGCCCATGAGTGTATTTACAGGCCATCCAGCCTCTCTGCGCCCTGGGTGAGGTCACCCACCACCATGTCTCTCTTGTCTCGTTGAAAGGGACTGCCGCCTTGGAACCGTAGCGAATGACTCTGCCTTTGCCTTTGTAGGTCAGGCGAATTACACGACGTGTCATGTTGGTGGCGTAGCAGGTAGCAAGGCCCATGGGAGATTTACTAGCTTTAATTACATTTCTCTGACCAGCCGTTGGAGAGAAAAGGAATTAAACTGGACTGTTTTCTTAATCAGTTCTCGCTCGGTGGGCAAGCGCTCTGGCCTTTCAAATGAAAAAGAGCATCCAGGCGTGAACTGCTGCATCCAGTCATACTGATGGTAAACAATGGTGTGCGTGTGTGTGTGTGTGTGTTTGTGTATCTGTGTGTGGCAACTCTAAGACAGTGTGCAGATGTTCTGCACAACTCTGATTAAATGAGACGCATGGGCACGTGTGTGTGTCTGTGTGTGTGTGTGTGTGTGTGTGTGTGTGTGTGTGTGTGTGTGCGCGCGCGTACGCGCGTATGCTCATGTTGTGTGTGTGGCATGTGTTTTGTGTCTGAAAAAGGGATATTCGTTCCAAATCTCCATGTTCTGTTCAGGGCTGGATTCCGGTTTCTCCGGAGAGGCTGATTGGGACACGTTTCAATTGATTACCCTGTGTGTATAGTGGATAGGCGCTCTCTCTCTCTCTCTGTGTATAGTGGAGCTGCGCTCTCTCTCTCTCTGTGTGTATAGGGGAGAGGCGCTCGCTCTCTGTGTGTATAGGGGAGAGGCGCTCTCTCTCTGTGTATGGTGTTGAAAACACTCCTTGCATCTGGAGCACGGATCTATTGTGTGAGCAGATACAAGGCCATAGCAACAAAGCCTGCTACATTAAGTATGGCAGGGCGACTTGCTTTTACCAGACATGGACATGAATCAGAGATTGAATGAGGCTAACTCTGAAAAATACACAATAGATAATTGTTGGAATGTGTCAGTTAGGAGAGTATTACAGTTTTTTACGGTCGCTAAGTCACAGTGTTCAACACTGAAGCCACAGATTCACAACTCTTCATACAGTCAGCAGAGCAGAAACCCATGTGAACAAAAATGTGACTCTTTCTCTGTGATTTGTGCATTGCTTTCATCCAAAATGCATTCAATGACTACCTTCCCCAAAATCCATAACACTTCTCTCATTTAAACTCCCCCACCTGCAAAATACTATGTATTTGCAACACTTTTCATTGTTAAACCACTGTGTTCAAAACTGTGAAGAACACGTTCAAAACTGAATTATTTGGTGCAATTTTGCAGTAATCATATTCCTATCATATATGACAGAAAGCTCGCAATAAACTGTTTTTTTGCACAGTGTTTGAGTGTGCAGATGCTGTTATTTTGCACTCTATTGATACTCTTCAGTTCCAGCACCTCAGCAAAGTCTGATAACGGATGAGCGGTGGTATTTTCACTATTTGCAGTAATCATATTGAACTGTCTAGAAAATATTAGCAGAATATATACAATGAAATGAAATAGACTAGATGCATTGCCAGGGAAGACATTAGATGTGACCAGATGCAGACCAGAGGGTGGACCAAAACCCTCAGGAGTGAGACATTTTTGGTGTGATTGCTATTGTATTGTAGCCCTGGAATTTCAGTTTTTCTGTTTTTATTTGAACTTTGCATCTTCCACTTTATTTTTCACTTTTCATTTTACACAAGTAAATGTAGTGTACTTTGAAGTAAATGTACCGTAACTTACTTTCTGCAAAGATACTGAAAAAAAAGGATAAAACATAGAATAAAGGATTGAAGCAAAAGATAGAATAAAGGATAGAAGCAAATTGCTGCATTTCTGATTCATTCTTGTTGCCTAATACTAATACAGTTGTACAGTCAACTATTCTGTCTATGATTACTATAAATCAAACCATTTTTATAACGAAATATTAATTCTTGTGAAAATCATTCAAACTATGTAATGCCCCTGTTAGTGTTTTGTAAGTCAGAATGTTATGAATGACTGTGTATGTTTCTGAGTGAACATTGTTGCCAGTGTATGGTTGAACGAGCTTCTTTTGAGACATGAATGAAGTGATTGGCCAACATGCATGTTAGTAATGCAGACTGTATGAAGAGTTGTGAATCTGTGGCTTCAGTATTGAACACTGTGACTTAGCGGCCGTAAAAAACTGTAACTGGAAACCTATATTCGCTCTCTCTCTCTACTCGCCCTGTCTCCCTTTTTTTCTCCCTCTCTCCCTCTCTGGCATTTTCAATATCTATGTTTCCTCCTGATGCAGCTTGTGATGCGGGAGCGGCAGCTGTGAATTTACAACCCCATCAGGTGCCTCTAATGTATAAAGTAGAGAATATAATGGTTATTGAACAGGGTGGAGAGTTACGGCACAAGATATTTATATCCTTGGCCCCTCTGTGTGTGTGTGAGTGTGAGTGTGAGTGTGTGTGTGTGTGTGTGTGTGTGTGTGTGTGTGTGTGTGTGTGTGTGTGTGTGTGTGTGTGTGTGTGTGTGTGTGTGTGAGTGTGTGTGTGTGTGTGTGTGTGTGTGTGTGTGTGAGTGTGTGTGTGGGTGTGGGTATGTGTGTGGGTGTGTGTCTGTGTGTGTGTGTGTGTGTGTGTGTGTGTGTGTGTGTGTGTGTGTGTGTGTGTGTGTGTGATGTGTGGGAGTATGTGGGTGTTTGTGTGTGAGCAGCAGTTCGTTCCCTGTAGCAGTGAGGAGGATCCTATGACTGAAGTACAGCCAGAGTGGTTCTCAGATAAGTCGGGTCTAGAGGTGAAGCATTAATCGTCTTGTATTATGACATGGTAATATCAGGGGTCAAGGGAGATGTCAAGGATTCTGCGTGTCCCATGTGTGTGTGTGTGTGTGTGTGTGTGTGTGTGTGTGTGTGTACATATGTATCTATAATTTGTGGTGCATGTTAAGGCTGGGTTTGATGCTGTTTGACCTTGTGTTTAAATGTTGACCTTATAGTCATAGACATGGGGTGAGGCGTGGGTACCAACCTGGTTAGTTAATTAGTTAGTTAGTTAGTTAGTTAGTTAGTTAGTTAGTTCATTACTGTAGTTAGTGAGAGAGTTATAGCAAGGGGAAACAAATACACCTAATACAGCACATGTCTGGAGAGTAAAAGTTAAATATTGCATATTGTGAATGATAGCAACAGTGTAAGATATCAGAAGTATCAGATTTTGATGCAGATGCATATTTGGATTGAAAACATTGTGGAAACAAAAACCTTTGTTGGAATGTGTTGTTTGTATATCCTCAGGCCATACCAGGTGAGGCCCTGAAGCCATATCCCCAAGCACTGCCGTGTGTGTGTGTGTGTGTGTGTGTGTGTGTGTGTGTGTGTGTGTGTGTGTGTGTGTGCAAGCGAGAGGCAGACAGGCAGAGAGAGCGAGAGAGAGAGAGAGAGAGAGAGAGAGAGAGAGAGAGAGAGAGACACAGAGAGAGAGAGAGATAGACAGACAAAAAGAGAGAGAGACAGAAAGAGAGAAAGAGAAAGAGAGAGAGAGAGGCCCTGAAGCCATACCTAAGCACTGCCATGTGTGTGTGTGTGTGTGTGTGTGTGTGTGTGTGTGTGTGTGTGTGTGTGTGTCTGTGTTTCTGAGTGAGTTTGGCAACTCTAAGATAACGTGCAGCGTTGCAACTCTGACTGAATGCGATTGTGTGTGTTTGTGTTTGTGTTTGTGTTTGTGTGTGTGTGTGTGTGTGTGTGTTTGTAAACAACAGGGGGAACATGAGACTGAGCACTCCGTTTGATGCTGACTCTGTGTGAGAACCGTGTCAAAGCGGGGATCAATATCATACAGAGAGACAGAGAAAGAGACAGAGAAAGAGAGGGAGAGACGGCAAGACTGGGGAGATATTAACGTAGGAACCGAGAGATGGAGACAATAGCATGGGAGAGAGAAAGAGAGAGAGAAGAGAGATGGAGATAGAGAGAGGGGACAGAAATAGATGGGAGTTGGACAGAAGAAAGGAAAGAGGAGGAGACAGCATGAAGGGGAAAAAGGGGAGTGAAAAGTGTGTGTGTGTGTGTGTGTGTGTCTGACCCTGGTCATGTGGTCAGAATGACATATTGATTTCAGTACTGTATCCTGTATCGGAGTGATGTGTAAAAGGTTTGAATGGAATAAAGGAGGAACAGGTGGCTAGTGTAATGGAGAAGGTGGGTTTGTCGAGAGAGAGAAGGTGGTGGGAGGGTAGGGGAAGAGGCCTTGGTTGGCAGAGTCTTTCTGGCACTGTATTGCAGGCTGTAATTCTTTGGTAGCACCGAAATAAATAAAAGACCTACGCTGTGATCGATGTGTCAGTGGTGTTTGTCAATGGACAGAGGCTGATTCATGCTCTCAATAGAACAAATACATTTAGCTTCAACAAACAGCATTTTAGAAAGAGATGACATGCCCACGGGAAGGAATTACAGGTTTATTGATCACGACAATACATTTAAAATGACAATTTCGAAGGGTGAAACAGTGTCAGTGATACATGTCTAAATCTGCTTCAGGGAGAAAGGTTCCCAAAAAAATTGGGCACTTGTGTGATGTAGTACAGTATATCTCAGCACTACTGTGCCTGTACTGGCTATAGTTCCTGTTTTGATATACGGTCTTACAAAGCTGGGGGTTGGGGTAAAATAGAGCAAGAGTGTCCAATTTCAATTATCCTTTGGCCAATGCATGTAATCTGGGTGAATTAGGATCCTTCTGCTCCTGAAAGCGGTTTATTTCCTCCTAGTTATTTGACGGTTCATATTCCTGTACCGTCTCATCAGGATTAAGGTATTCAGCTCAATGACTCCCATGTATCGTGATTTCCTGTCTGTTTATCCTCTGTTCAACTCACCAAACCACCATCACCCCTTCCCACTCCCCCCGTTTGCCGTTTTTTTAAAAACAATGAATACAAATGATATATCAGGAAAGGGAAACGTAGCTAACATAATTAAACGAGTGTATTAATATTTTAGCTCACCCGCTCATTGTCCCTCGGATGACACACAGTCACAGTCGAGGCGTGGGAGTGTGTTTTTCGTCTTTTTCATCTCTGCTCTCTCGTACCAACAACCTTTTCCGTGGAAAAAAACCACAGGGAAAAGCCAACCCGTACTGATTAGTCATTTACCAAAACAGGGGGTTGCGTGTAGCGCTCCGTCACCTCTTAGCTACTTTAGCTTTGGTCAGGTTGTCCCTCTCCTACTGAGTGCCAAGGTACATCCACTTGGCCTCAATCTCTTATGGCTGACCTGGCCCTCCTTACACGGTTTTACATCTCCACTCAGAGCACTCTGCATGACTGTTTTACATAATGTGGTCCTCTGCTCTCTCTCCTACTGTACTCCCGGGCTGTAGTACTCTGCCCTCACACACTCTCTCCTCTGTTAGCCTGAATATGGATGTCTGTGCCGTGAGTTTGGAGAGGTAGGAGACCGCCGTGACACGGAATGGCATTTTGAGGCGTGGGGGTACGCTCGTTTACTCTTGGATTAGCATTTTGTACTGAACCAACAAACAACTTCAGCGTTTACAGTGTTGCCCACGACTGTACTGTTTGTCCTGGAGGACTTTTAATTAATTAAATTAACCCTTTCACTGCATGTCAACGCATTGTTGTTGCATTATTAGAGTAGCATCCACTTTTAGATGATTTCCATCTCGGTCAACGCCAGTCCAATTAGATCATTATTGAAAAGACCCTGTAAGCGATGGTGGTAACAAGAAGAGATTGGAAAAAAATTGTGTGTTTAGGACTTTTATACGTTTATAAACGTATTTTATACATTTTGACGTTTATATATAGTTATTGAGATGAGTCGGGATTCACTGTCTGAAGTCAGAGAGGTCCAGTAGGTACAGGGCTTCACTGTCTGAACTAAAGAAGAAGTCAGAGAGGACCAGTAGGTACAGGGATTCACTGACAAGGGGATTGGTCTAAGCTTAAGAGACATATTCCATCTGATTGGCCCACCTGCTGTGATGCGTCAGAAAGACATGTTGACCCTGGGTCCCCTAAGCCTCCTCAGACAGGATCAATAGCCTGCATTTGTTCTCTACACTGACCTACATTAAATAGAAAATCTATACCACCTCAGAACA
>NC_137674.1:77351209-77356209 GCF_963989245.1 Nansenia antarctica
AGGCAACACACACCTGTGTTTTCAATGTCTCTCTCGCCGTAACGAGCGGTGTGCGCAACGCAGCAGTGCTAGCTAGCTACACCTCCTGAATTTTGACAAACTGAGAAAAGGGAAAGAAGAAAAAAAAAAAAGGGCAACCGATGATCACACCAGTTTACAGTCCCTATAAAGTGACAACTTTATATATATATTTTTTATCTTCCCTTAGAGTGTCACTCCCGTCTATCTCTCTCAGCCTCCCTCTATAGCTTCTCTTTCCCCAACTTCAACATTTTGGCAGCGCCAGACATAAAACATGACACATCGTCTCTGTTTCTCATCTGACATGGCCTGTGAAGGCAGGCTCGATCGCTGAATGTTGAATGTGCTTTTCTCTCTCCAACCGCATTCCGTCACAACATTAACAACGCAACCGCTCTCTCTTCTCTTCCTCTCCTTTTGTCGCAAACTAATCTTCACACCAAACCCAGCATTTTCCTTTCCACAGCCGCTAAGAGACGTAGCCGATAATATGTGATGCGCTGTAAGGATGCTGTAAGAGTATTGTTGACTGCAGGGTGAATTCCCGAAATACCCTTTCTTTGTCATCACCCTATACATTTCCCTTTCATGCTGAAATACTGAATGAGAGCTTTCATTAACACCAGGACAAGCAGTCAGATAGTAATGGGGCAATAGAAGCATGAAGGTTTGGATTTTGGGTGTTATTATCAGTCGGCGGCCCTATGCACCCACCTAAAACTCCTCCCACCCCCTTATCCTCCTCTTCCTCACGCCTCTCTGTAATAGGCTTGTCTAAGACACAAAAGGCAGAAGTTGACATTTGGCCGGTGATGTGGATGTCTGCTGGCAGGTTGACGGACAGGGGAGAATGGCAACGCCAGCCCTCGCTCTAACTAATTATCTCTTAGCTGGAAGTGAGCCTGAATCAGCAGGGGGGCTTATCAACCAAAAAGGAAATACACAAAAAAGAAAGAAGAAGAAAACAGTCTTGAAGAGTTGATACATAGAACAGAAGCCAGGTTACGTCCGGTAGGCAGGCTTGTTATCTGGACAGGTTTGTTATCTGGGATTGAACAGAGTTTGTACACCACAATAAACACTCTGGGTTGAAGAAGGAGAAGAAACCGGTAGGACGAGAGAGAGAGAGAGAGAGAGAGAGAGAGAGAGAGAGAGAGAGAGAGAGAGAGAGAGAGAGAGAGAGAGAGAGAGAGAGAGAGAGAGAGAGAGAGAGAGAGATGAGGAAAAGTTATTACTTTCTTTACAAATCAGCCATATCCTGCTTGGTGAATAGTAACAGTTGTTGCCATTCGTGCAATACTATTATGTTCTTATTCCTGTTGTAAAGCACTTTGAGCTGCATTTCTTGTATGAAAGGTGCTATATAAATAAAGCTTTACTTACTTACTTACTAATACAAACAGAGCTAAAAATCAAATATATATATATATATACACATTACAATATAAAATATACATGTAATGTGTGGTTTAGACAAAATGGTGTAGACCAAGGTCACAAAGAGTAGGTGGAGTTGGAAGGTGAAGGCGGATATTTGGAAGGAAGAGGAAATGCACCAGACAGGATGGACACAATTCTTATAATCGAAGCGGAGCTACGATTTGTCGTGCAAGGTGTTGAAGAGAAATAGTGGAGGGGTGGAGCCTTATCTGGAAGTAGACCAGACATTTCCTCAAGTCAACTTCACACTGTGGTAGACGCCAGATGTCCCTGAAAGAACCCCTGATATAAAGGCACAGTGCCCAAAGTGCCTGTTTTGAAATGGATGGGGTACGTTTTTACATTCAGTACACACAAACACATCACAGCACACCCCGCCTTAGGGAGGCGACAGGGGAGAACGGGGGGGGGGGGGTGAGGGCGCGGGGGGACGCATGGGGGCGATGGCGGGGAGTGGCATAGAATTACTATGAATAATTAAAACACTGGTGTGAGCAGCATTCTTTGATTGCCTGTGAAAGCCCCAGGAAAGGACTGGCAGAGAGGAGAAGGAACTGCAAAATGGCCAGCGCCCAGCATTAATCTGTCCCTCTTCCCCCTCAGTTCCCAGCCTGGTAACCTCGGTTCTCTTTAGACGAAACCTTGAGTGCAAGCAGTCCATTTCTTTTTTGTGTCCGCCCTCCGAGTGAGGCTTCCAAATGGAGCATATTTCAAGAGAGAGAAAGATAGAGAGGGAGAGAGAAAGAGAGAGGGGGGGAGGGAAGGGAAGGGGGTAGAGAGTCACGCAAGGTGACACATTTGGGAAAATAGCTTTTTTGGTGTCTTTGAAGAGGACAGCAATAAGTGCTGTTGATTTTAATTGAATGGTTGTTGATTAAACCCTCACTCTGCAATGTTCACTTGGCTGTGGGAGCGGACAGACAGACGCTATCCTCTCTTAAATATGACTCATTCACGTCCTCTATATAAAATGGCAGACTAGACCAACCCACACACATACCCACCCACACCCACACACAGGCCTCCCCAGACATACACGCACGCACACACACACACACACACACGCACGTACGCACGCGCGCACACACACACACACACACGCACGCACGCACGCACACACGTACGCACGCACACACACACACACCACACACACACACACACACACACACGTACGCACGCACACACGCACACACACACACACACACACACACACACACACACACACACACTCCCCATTTCCCACCACCCTGTCCTGTCACTACCATTGAAAAGTCCCCATTGGGAATCATGAGGAAATGTGCTGAGTGCAGCTGAAGAGAAGGGAAGAGGGAGAGGAGAGGTCAACCGGGACTGGGAGCTTGGCAACAGCCCCTCACCTTCCCACGGTGTCCGGATGTGGCAAGGCATCCCATTACTCATCTACAGAGTTGTGCCAAGCCAGCACCGGTGTCCTCAGACATGTGACGTGAAGGCCGTTCAGCTAAATGAAACCTGTAGGTGACTCACGTTTCGGTATATAGACCATTGACGATCTACAAGGTGCCTTTAAGTGGTTTCATTACGCTGGGGGGAGAGTATGTGTGCGTGTGTGCGTGTGTGCGTGTGTGTGTGTATAGAGACCTATTGTTATTTTCCCACAACTACATTAGAGGGGGACGTCCTGTAAAGGGTCAGCCACATACTCTGGCCTCATACTCTCCCCATTATCTCGGTCATGTATCTCAGTTGACTGTTTGCCCTGTTCCCTCTCACCGGAGATGAGATCCATACATCACACTTCATCCGCAAGGGCAACGCAGGCCAGGCGGGTCTCTCGAAAGCCAGAGACGGAACCCCCTCATCTCATCTGTGGCCTGGGGACTAGCATAGTGGTCCGGATTTAGAACACTATCCCCTGGAAAAGCAGGAAAAACGGGAAAAGCTTCTTTTTTGGGGGCGGTTTATAGAATGTAGATTAGGGCTGTTACGATTATTCGACGTCGTCGACGTCACCGACTACGTCAATACGTCGGTTAGCGTAATATGCGTCGGTTAGTCGCAAATAAAAAAAAAGACTTTTTTTTTTTTTTTTTTTTTTTTTTAGCTTTATTTTACCAGGCGAGACAATTAAGTGTATGAGTGAAAATGGATAGCTACTAGCTAATGTTACACAAGCAATGTAGCTCACCACAGTTCGTATGTCTTGTCTTCTGGTGTTAGTAACGTTAGCTATGTAGCTGGCTAGCTACGGTAGCCTATTGTCATTGTGGTGCGAGCACCTACTGTACGTTATCTAGCTCGTAGCTCGCATGCTACGTTAGCATCAATTTAGCTAATCATAACATAGCAGCGAGAGTAACGTTAGCTAGCTATGTGTTGTGGTGATGGACAGACTTCTAAATGGCCATGTTGGCATTCAAGTTGGCTAAACATAGCAGTGAGGTGGAGACAAAAAAGTTTTTTTTTTTTTTTACAGTACAAAAATTATCGTTAGACTTATCGATAAATTAGTCGTTAGACTAACCGAATAATCGATAAAATAATCGCTAGATTAATCGTTAGAAAAATAGTCGTTTGGGACAGCACTATGTAGATACAATAATGCTATTCCCCAACGATTGTATTCTATTTTATTCCGTTCTATTGAATCTGTGTATTATATTATTAGACCACACAATTATTACTTCAACGCTAACGTACTTTAGCAAAAGAGTGAGCTTATCTGTCTATTTAATCAGGTCATTTCTTAGTAATATTTCGGTCTATTTAGGAGCCCACCTAGCTCATGAGCTCCCCTATAGGTTGAACGATGTAACTACTAGCTACTAGTTTTCGTGGTAACTTGATGTTTTATGAATGAATGAATGAATGGTCTTTATTGTCATTGCTATAGTACAGGTACCAAACAACGACATTTGGGAGGGGTGGCTCCCCTGGTGCTAGGAAAGAAAAAAAACAAAAAAAAACAAGAAGGGAAAGGAGCTGGTTTACATAAATAAAGGCTATGTACACTATCCACTATACTATACTGTACAGATAAAACACTGTGCTGTACTCTATGCTATGCTATACCTATTCTAACATTTCCTATTTCTCTGCAACCTTATGTACCCTATGGTTGTCATATTGCACATAGTGTTATTGCACATTCATTTAAAGTGTCGCAGTTTGCAGGCTTGACATGTACACATGTGTGCCACTGCCTCAGCACTACACCTGATTTTTTCAATCCAGCAGCTGCCATCAATCCGTCCAGACTGTCCAGGGCCCAGAACCTAGGTCTTTGCTGTGTTCAGGGCCTGGATGGCCCTGGAGTAGAAGCTGAGCTTCAGTCTGTTTGTCCTTGCGGACATGGTCCTGTACCGCCTGTTCGAGGGCAGCCGGGCAAAGTGTTCGTACCCAGGGTGGGATGGGTCTCTGGAGATCTTGGAGGCCTTCCTGAGGCAGCGTGTGTTGTACAGCTCTTCCAGAGAGGGGAGGGGGGCGCCGGTGATCTTCTGGGCCGTTCTCACGACTCTCTGTATCGCATTTCTCTCTGCGGCTGTGCAGCTGGAGAACCA
>NC_137674.1:77361209-77368709 GCF_963989245.1 Nansenia antarctica
TTGCCGACCTCCTGAACTTTAGGCTCACTTTTGGGACACTTCCTATGTAGCCAGGGGAACAGAAAAAGACACACACCATCAGTGGGATGCCAGCTTTCAGACAAAATTATTTTCAAGTCTCTAGTCCATTGTATGGCCAAACAGGGTTTAACTTATTGGGGATAGGCCTCCATTGACATTACATTGGCGACCTCCTGAACTTTAGGCTCACTTTTGGGACACTTCTTATGTAGCCAGGGGAACAGAAAAAGACACACACCATCAGTGGGATGCCAGCTTTCAGCCAAAAGTGATTTCAAGTCTCTAGCCCAATGTATCACCAAACAGCGCTCAATTTAGTTGTGCACTATGCAGACAGAGCACTGATTTGCACCCCTCCCCCACACAGTTAAGTTTCTGTTCTGCTGAAATCTGCCTCGCTCTGTTCAATTAACCTTCCTTCATGACCGGCTCACGGTGGGACCCGTGCCGTGCTGGCGCACTCATGTCCATAATCGAGAATTTCTCTTAGCTTCTCTCCCACCATGTCAGCCATGCAGAGAGCGATTTTTTAACTAAAATAAAATAACCAGAATGTTTATGATATGCTTTTTGTTAACTTTAGCACTGTGAGACTTACAGTTGGAGTTCATATAATTGTAATCTCACCATATATGACAATACTCTTAAAAGGGTTAAAATAAATACATACAATATCCTTTGTAAAAGTCAAACCCTGAAAAGTCATCAAACTGTGATGGAGCATATTAAGCCAGTAGCTTTTGGAAAATGGATGCATTTTGTGCATTCCTGGGCCTGCTAGTTAACTGAGAACCAATCACTATTCGCCTCCCCCTCCCCCACACAGCACCTTCCACAGACAGCAGCACACTCAGGCCTCAGCCGTTCATTTAACATTGCCGACCTCCTGAACTTTAGGCTCGCTTTTGGGACACTTCCTATGTAGCCAGGGGAACAGAAAAAGACACACACCATCAGTGGGATGCCAGCTTTCAGACAAAATTGTTTTCAAGTCTCTAGTCCATTGTATGGCCAAACAGGGTTTAACTTATTGGGGATAGGCCTCCATTGACATTACATTGCCGACCTCCTGAACTTTAGGCTCACTTTTGGGACACTTCCTATGTAGCCAGGGGAACAGAAAAAGACACACACCATCAGTGGGATGCCAGCTTTCAGACAAAATTGTTTTCAAGTCTCTAGTCCATTGTATGGCCAAACAGGGTTTAACTTATTGGGGATAGGCCTCCATTGACATTACATTGGCGACCTCTTGAACTTTAGGCTCACTTTTGGGACACTTCCTATGTAGCCAGGGGAACAGAAAAAGACACACACCATCAGTGGGATGCCAGCTTTCAGCCAAAAGTGATTTCAAGTCTCTAGCCCAATGTATCACCAAACAGCGCTCAATTTAGTTGTGCACTATGCAGACAGAGCACTGATTTGCACCCCTCCCCCACACAGTTAAGTTTCTGTTCTGCTGAAATCTGCCTCGCTCTGTTCAATTAACCTTCCTTCATGACCGGCTCACGGTGGGACCCGTGCCGTGCTGGCGCACTCATGTCCATAATCGAGAATTTCTCTTAGCTTCTCTCCCACCATGTCAGCCATGCAGAGAGCGATTTTTTAACTAAAATAAAATAACCAGAATGTTTATGATATGCTTTTTGTTAACTTTAGCACTGTGAGACTTACAGTTGGAGTTCATATAATTGTAATCTCACCATATATGACAATACTCTTAAAAGGGTTAAAATAAATACATACAATATCCTTTGTAAAAGTCAAACCCTGAAAAGTCATCAAACTGTGATGGAGCATATTAAGCCAGTAGCTTTTGGAAAATGGATGCATTTTGTGCATTCCTGGGCCTGCTTGTTAACTGAGAACCAATCACTATTCGCCTCCCCCTCCCCCACACAGCACCTTCCACAGACAGCAGCACACTCAGGCCTCAGCCGTTCATTTAACATTGCCGACCTCCTGAACTTTAGGCTCGCTTTTGGGACACTTCCTATGTAGCCAGGGGAACAGAAAAAGACACACACCATCAGTGGGATGCCAGCTTTCAGACAAAATTGTTTTCAAGTCTCTAGTCCATTGTATGGCCAAACAGGGTTTAACTTATTGGGGATAGGCCTCCATTGACATTACATTGCCGACCTCCTGAACTTTAGGCTCACTTTTGGGACACTTTCTATGTAGCCAGGGGAACAGAAAAAGACACACACCATCAGTGGGATGCCAGCTTTCAGCCAAAAGTGATTTCAAGTCTCTAGCCCAATGTATCACCAAACAGCGCTCAATTTAGTTGTGCACTATGCAGACAGAGCACTGATTTGTATGAATTGTATAGGGGTATCCTTAAAAAATAACTGTGTTGTTTTCTTGTAGAATGCTATTTTTTAAGGATACCCCTATACAATTGTATGAATTTTTCAGATAGGAGGTTGTTCTTCGGCCCTCGTTATGTTAATTAGGATAAAGAGTTGAGTTGTATATTTTTTGTATTACATTGTCGTTAATGAATGAATGTTCTTCCTTCTGAACTCTGTGTTGTTATAATAGAAGTGTGACCCCTGTAATCCAGTATTTCCAGATATTGCAAGATGCCTGTAATAGAGCTTAGTGTAGAGCTTGTAGTACCAAACAGTGTTGTGCAAATAGTGATGACATCATAGGTACCCCTGAGGCTGGTTTGTCTGACAATGCCCCACCAGGATATGAAAAGTCAGGTCTGCAATAAAAAGTTATTAAAACTAGATATTTCAAGTGATTTTTATGATTGTGAAATCAAAAGCAATTTTTAGCAGTTTAAACCATGTCTCTAGAACATTTAGAAAGTCCCGTCCCCATCATTCACCTCCTAGTCATGAGTCCCCATCATGTGATAAAAACAAGTATGTGTGTGTGTGTCGTGTCTCATGCAAACCGGAGTCCATGTGTTGAACAGCAGAACAGGTAGCAGCCGGGGGGAGGGGCCGCGGTCTTGATGGGCCATCAAGGCTGATGGGCCATCAATTAAGGGTTGGCGAAAGTGAGTGCATGAGAGCCAGACAGTATTGAACACACTGAATCACAGGGTAGTTTACAGGCTAGTATTGTTAGTAATTTTAAGTACTTTTAGCCTACTTTACTAATATTTCCATTTCATGCAACTTTATACGTACAATCCACTACATTTCAGGGGGAAATACTGTACTTTATAAACTTTCAGTCATCATTTTAGGCTACTTTTTTAATGTAAAAACTAGGCCAGATTTACAAACCCTAACCCAAACCATTTTAACTATGTTGCACAACAGAGGGTCCTGTGTGTGGATTTGTTGGTTGCATTGCGATATGCCCGTAGCTGTGTGTGTGTCGTGTCTCGTGCAAACTGCAGCCTCAGAGTCCATGTGTTGAACAGCAGAACAGGTAGCAGCCGGGGGGAGGGGCCGCGGTCTTGATGGGCCATCAAGGCTGATGGGCCATCAATTAAGGGTTGGCAGAGTGAGTGCATGAGAGCCAGACAGTATTGAACACACTGAATCACAGGGTAGTTTACAGGCTAGTATTGTTAGTAATTTTAAGTACTTTTAGCCTACTTTACTAATATTTCCATTTCATGCAACTTTATACGTACAATCCACTACATTTCAGGGGGAAATACTGTACTTTATAAACTTTCAGTCATCATTTTAGGCAACTTTTTTTAATGTAAAAACTAGGCCAGATTTACAAACCCTAACCCAAACCATTTTAACTATGTTGCACAACAGAGGGTCCTGTGTGTGGATTTGTTGGTTGCATTGCGATATGAGCACCGTAGAGCTACTTAGCTTTTCCATAGGTCTACAGAGTTGGTACTCAGGATGATCAATCTATGTCCAAAATAAAGTTCAGACACCAAGTTTCAAGTCATTTGGTCTATTTTTGTGCAAAAGGGAAGCACTTGAAGTTTCAAAAAGCCGATAAGTTGAAGGCCCGCCCATCGAAAAGTACAGGTCCGATCGACACTAAAACGAAGCCTTTCTGTTCATCCCGGGCCATCAATCGACATACTAAAAGATCAGACTTCCACGACTTTAAAAAAACAATCTGCTTCAGACTGGTCAGTTCTATCAGAGGGTGTTAGAGTGTAAGGCCTTACAGGCTCTTGACTTTGAGTTCTGAAACAGGCAATTAAGAAAAGTAAAACACTTGCAGGGTTTACTGCTTCACATTCGCGTATAGGGATCCCATTACATCCTCCGTGCTGACTTTTAGGTCTCTGGGGTCACAGGGAGCTACGCAGTGTACAAAAATACACTTTTACTGGCTTTCTCATTTGAATTTAAAAAATGGAGGGAAAACTGCTTTTCATTAATATTTCATAAACGCATTGAGCCAGAGGGCTGAAATTTGAGTATGTGCATTTTGACCTGGTGTGAGACAAGTATGCCGAGTCTCAGACCCAACCGACCTTCCTGAGTGTCAAAGGTCAGTCATCATTTTATGCTACTTTTTTAATGTAAAAACTAGGCCAGATTTACAAACCCTAACCCAAACCATTTTAACTATGTTGCACAACAGAGGGTCCTGTGTGTGGATTTGTTGGTTGCATTGCGATATGAGCACCGTAGAGCTACTTAGCTTTTCCATAGGTCTACAGAGTTGGTACTCAGGATGATCAATCTATGTCCAAAATAAAGTTCAGACACCAAGTTTCAAGTCATTTGGTCTATTTTTGTGCAAAAGGGAAGCACTTGAAGTTTCAAAAAGCCGATAAGTTGAAGGCCCACCCATCGAAAAGTACAGGTCCGATCGACACTGAAACGAAGCCTTTCCGTTCATCCCGGGCCATCAATCAACATACTGAAAAATCAGACTTCCACGACTTTAAAAAAACAATCTGCTTCAGACTGGTCAGTTCTATCAGAGGGTGTTGAGTGTAGAGTGTAAGGCCTTACAGGCTGTTGACTTTGAGTTCTGAAACAGGCAATTAAGAAAAGTAAAACACTTGCAGGGTTTACTGCTTCACATTCGCGTATAGGGATCCCATTACATCCTCCGTGCTGACTTTTAGGTCTCTGGGGTCACAGGGAGCTACGCAGAGTAAATTTTTTCTCCTGGACTAAGAAATACCAAATTGTGGATCACAAGAATTTATGGAGAGGATTGACTGTTCATTATCCAAAGACAAAGGACTGATTTACTTTTGATAAACACTGAAAAGGGACATTACACGTGATATTGATTGAGGTGTGATATTTCATGTATATTGTTGGCATATATTTGTGTTGCTGGAATAGGTCCAATCATTTATATTGAAGCTGAAGAGAATTTATTTTCTATTTTATTTGTATTCTTTATTTTTTTAATGCTTGTGTCACTACAATGAGTAACATAGACAAGATATACAATTATCTAAATGCACAAATTAAACTTTTAGGGGCCAACCCACCACCCAATACCTCACCAACTCTGCCAGTACAAATCAAAGTGCAAATAAAAGAGAACTGAGCATACCCAATTAAATAAACAAGAGCTAACTGTTAAATTCTCATGATAATTGTATAAGAGGATAAAAACACATTCTAATAATGACAAGATGGCATTCAATCACATAAAAAGTTCATATATTATAAACCCAAGTTCATGATTGTAACAGTGGAGGCAGTAATATGCAGTTCAGCATCTACACTGCCGGAATTCAAGAAGAAGAAGAAGTTCACACACACAATTTCCATAACCAGCCTGCTGGGGACATTGCATTACACACTGCAATACCATGCTTGGCCTCTGGGGTTGCTATAGAGCACACACAAAGTCATAAAAAACCACCTCCATGGGGACTTCTTAGGAAACCTGACCAGCCATATTGAAAAGTCATTTCCTATTCATTGGAGTGGATAACACCGTGGGGACCTTGATTTTGTCCCCACGGTGTTTCATGGTCCCCATGGTGTGAGTGTGTATTCAGGTCAATGTCCCCACCAGGATAGATAAACAAACACACACACACACACACACACACACACACACACACACACACACACACACACACACACACACTCCCAAAACTAAGCCTGGTCCTCACTCCCCATTACCTTGGCCCTATGATGGATGTAGTATAAACTAAAAAAAATATATTGACTGTGAGAGAGGGGGAGAAAGAGAGAGAAGGGAAAGAGGTGATATAAGGATGTATTTGTGGCCTCCTTGTGTGTGTGTGTGTGTGTGTGTGTGTGTGTGTGTGCGTGTGTGTGTGTGTGTGTGTGTGTGTGTGTGTGTGTGTGTGTGTGTGTACTCCAGCAGTGCCGCTCAGTGTGGCTGCAGCCAAGTGATGAGGTCATGTTTTGGATATAGCATGTGACCATGCGATGCTTCTCTTCTTCCATCAGTACAATGAGGGTCAGGGCTGGGAGGTGTTCCTTTATGCTGTCCCTTATGCTACTCTGCTACTACTACTACTGCTACTTCGCCAGGGTGAGATAAAGAGTGGGAGGAATAGGCTGAGGGAGAAAGAAAGACACAGAGAGAGAGAGAGAGAGAGAGAGGGGGGGGGCATATATATTTTGAATACAATGAGAGAGAGAGTGGGACTGAATAACAATACTAGGCTCGTTTGCAATGCTGTAGACAGGGAGGGGAGGGCGGTGTAGGGAGGAAAAGGGAGGAGGGGGGAGAGTAAGTGGGTGAGTGGGGCTGGAGATACAGCAGATATCCCCAGCATATGGTATCTCCATGACACTGGACTATGCCATTAAGACTATAACAGAGCTTTTCTACAGCTACAGCGTTTCTCCCTGCTAGCTTGCGAATACCACTCTGCTGGGCGAGGCAGTCCCATTACCGCATTTGGGGTTTAATCTGCGACAGAACGGCAACACTGAATTGCTAAAGTGGGGGATTATTCCTCACATATGCAAGAGAAAGCCATCAGGACTACCAGGCCAGATTATCTCATCTCCCCTTGAACCGTAGATAACCTGATGCTACGATGCTAACTTCGCATTAGCACTCTGAGTCACTGTGCTGTAGAGATTAGCTGTGCCTCTCTCAGTGTCACTGCCGCCATTGCTGACCGTGTGTAGCTTGTCCCCCCCTGATCCTTTGGTTAATTCATGATACCGGTATGCAGCACTTTCCTGTGACAGTGTTGTGTAAGATACACAAAAAGCAACTCCAAAGCTAACCATAAGAACGGATATGTGCTTGGACATGAATGCACGCGGCAAGCACACGCGGCAAGGCTGTGCTCTCATAAATGTATACAGCTGTTTATTTTGTGACCTTTTAGTGGATTTATTCTATTTAAAGGCTAGTAAGAGCTCTGGTCTTACATAGTCATGCCAATGTTCTCTTTCCTCCTGGGAGGGCAGAGTTCAAATGTGAAGCAGAAACTCTCTTGTATGTTTCAACCTCTACTCTCTCTCTCTCTCTCTCTCTCTCTCTCTCTCTCTCTCTCTCTCTCTCTCTCTCTCTCTCTCTCTCTCTCTCTCTCTCTTTGCCGCGTAGACCATTCTTAGAGCT
>NC_137674.1:77373709-77378709 GCF_963989245.1 Nansenia antarctica
ACTTTGCAATAAAACAGCAGTAGAAAGCTGCTTTTTAAGCCCACTGTTTCCACTTTTCATAATGAACAATATAATAAAGTAAAGAGAATAATAATTCGAGGGAATGTTCGACTGGAGTAGGGGAAATCAAATATTTGATGCTGTTTTGCCTCTGTAATTCCTTTTTTGTATTTGGGTACTGTATGGTATTAAAATGGCATCATGCACACAACCTTCATCTGATTAAAACATTGATTAAAAATGCTTATCTGGTCAAAGGCAAACAGGATTTTAACTTCTAATGTCTTCTTACTCTTATTAGATTAGATTACATTAGATTAGATTCAATTTAGTTGTCATTGCAGAGCACAAGTACTACACAACGAAATGCAGTTCAGCATCTAACCATAGTGATATAAGAACATGATATAAAAAACCTAATATAAAAACATGATAATGATAGTGATATGTACAGTATGCCATGTACGGTAGTTCAGAGATACAGTTATGAGCTATGTACAGTTAAGGTAGTTTATGTACAGTATGTAATGTACAGATGCATAAAAGAGGCTATGTATCGAAGAGGTATGTGCAATGTGCAATAATACGGTATGTGCAACGGTAGTATTTTAAGTCCCTGGAGAGTGGCTGTTATGAGATGAGGCTTGACTTTTTTTCCGCCGTATTCCCCTGGACTACTGTCAGCGTCCACCGCCCAGCTTTTAAATAAAGCTTTTCCATGAAGGGAAGTTCCGTAGTGACATTGAGACGGGCAGGCCGGGCGGGGCTCTGGGATGACTCAGGGTGGCCAGCAGCATTTGGGCTGTCTGATGATGTGCCTGCTTGTCAGATCAGGTCATTTTAATTGATTTATCTGCTTGGCATAGCAGCTCGTGCACCACTATCTATCTTGCTTTAGGAATGCAATTTTAGTGGCTGTATCACCACCGCTCCTCTGAAGGAAAATCAATGATTATTTTCATTATTTCACAACATGAATCAAGGTTTACCTGCCGCGCAATGCTTCACCTGCGGGACGCACGTGTCACATGGTGAAATGTGTACCTTTACTCTTGACAAACTAGATGTAAAAAACTCGGGAGTGCAACATATTCAGCGGACATGTAAATAATCAATGTGGTAAACAAACAAACATCAACATGTCTGACAAACATGTGGACAGGCCACCTCGTTATGACACCAGTGTAGATTTCGTAAGGACACTCCCATTTTACGGCTCCGCCTATATTGGGGCACACTGTGTACATCTAGCAAATGCACCAAAAGGACTCCGAAATACCAGAGTCATCCAGGCACAGTGGATTTTTTGACAGTTTGTGGGGGTTTTGCAGAAGTTTGTGGAAGAGAAAATGGAGCCCTTAGTGTGGGTGCTCTTTCCCTCCACCAGCCAGACTTCCCAATCTGTCACTTCAGGCTGTCAGGGTCGGACAGGGGATTATACACATCGGTACCCTCCAAATAGAGGGGAGACTAGTGACTGGAGATGGGGGAATAGAGACAGGGGGCTGGAGACATGGGACTGGAGATAGGGGGATGGGGGTTTGGGGGCAGGGGGCTGGGATGGTCCATGAGAATCAGACACACCATCATAGACTGACTCTCTGTGGAGAAATTCTCAGAATTAATTTGGGAAATTCTTCTTTGCTCTCCCTTTCTACCCACACTCACAGCCCATTTTGACACGTATGAAGCAATTAACACTGATTGACTGGGTGCATTGGGGCACAAGTCTTCAGGTCTTTGACAGGATTACTTATCACTTCAGCTTCTTTCCACCTCCCATACACAAGCTCCTTCCTCTATTTGCTCAGCTTAGTGACATCATCTCTGTTCTAAGTATGTACTATAATACTCAACTATCATTTGACGATCCGTCTTAAAAAGGTCCGATGATATCTCGAAAAAACACCTACACTAGAGGACGATTCCTCCGCGTTGACGCTCGCAGCCTGTGAGGACAGGTGGAGCGTTTGTAACCAGCATCGCCACATTCAAAACATGTTCATATTGCCAGAGCTAGCATAAACCATATAGTAAGTAAGTACATTTTATTTATAAAGCACCTTTCAAAACGAAGTTACAAAGTGCTGTACAGTGGACATCACATAAAAACAATCAGGTAAAAACAAGTTCACATAGGGCACATAAGGACATAAGAGCAATAAAACAACAAGAGATAAAACAAAACAAGGACCTATAGAAGTGGGTCAGGTGAAAATATCATAGAATAAAGTGCAAACAAAACAGGTGTGTTTTTAACAAGTTCTTAAAACAATTAACAGATCGAGCATTCTGTATCGACACTGGGAGGGCGTTCCACAGTGTGGGAGCCACTACTACAAAAGCTCGGTCACCCTTGGTTCTGAGGTTGGTCGAGGGTATGACCAGGAGGCCCTTGTCCGAGGATCTGAGAGATCTCACATTGGGCTTTGCCTGTAATAATTCCGAGATATAGAGAGGGGCCAGCCCGTGTAATGCCTTATAGGTTATTAAAAGGATTTTAAAATCAATTCTGGAATTAACGGGTAGCCAGTGAAGAGCGGCCAAAACCGGGGTTATATGAGCTCTGCGATGTGTGTTAGTGAGGATTCTGGCAGCTGTGTTTTGTACTAATTGTAGTCGGTTAATAGAAGAGCGGCTGAGGATAGAGTAGAGTCCGTTACAGTAGTCTAGACGTGAGGAGATAAATGCGTGCATAATTTTTTCGAGGTCTTGAGAAGTAAGGATTGGTTTGATTTTTGCGATATTGCGAAGATGGTAGAAACATGACTGTGTGACCTTTTTTACATGGTATTTAAAATTCAAGTGGCTATCAAAAAAGACTCCCAGATTTTTGGCGGTGTTACTTACATTGGATGCCAATGAACCGAGGGACCGCCGAATTTCATTCGAGGTACTCTCAGGGCCTATAACTAGTATCTCAGTTTTATCTGCATTTAACTGTAGGAAGTTTTGTGCCATCCAATTATTTATTCCAGCAATACAGTCATGTAAGATGGTGAGTTTGCTGAGATCATTTGGTTTAAAAGAAACATATAATTGCGTATCATCTGCATAACAGTGATAGGATATGCCATCAAAACTATTAATAAGAGCACCAAGGGGTAACATGTAGAGGGAGAACAGGATTGGACCAAGGATTGAACCCTGGGGGACCCCACAGGCCAAGGGAGATGTGGAGGAGACATAGCTGTCGATAGCGACAGCCACACTTCTCCCTGACAGATAGGACGAAAACCATTTCAGAGCTACCCCATCTAAACCCACCCACTGTTGGAGCCTATTTAAAAGGATGTCGTGGTCAATAGTGTCAAATGCTGCGCTTAAGTCAAGCAGCAGCAGCACTGAGCACTCTCCGACATCAGCCCTCATAATGATGTCACTCGACACTCTAAGAAGTGCAGTCTCGGTGCTGTGCTTCTGACGGAAGCCAGACTGAAATTTATCAAACAACTTGTTATTGTCAAGAAATTGTAAAAGTTGGTTACAAACAACTTTTTCCAGGACCTTCGAAATGAATGGGAGTTTGGAGATTGGCCGGTAATAACTGTGGACTAGGGGATCAAGGCTTCAGGAGAGGTTGGATGATGGCATGTAGTACCCATTATCGTGCTTTACTCTAAAAGACACATCTAGGGACTGTGTGGGGGAAACCAGAAACATAAGCACTTGTCTCCTTAAAGACTGGACATGTTTACGTTGTTAATTTTTACATCCTAAACCAATGGTTTTAAAACCACTCGCCATCTTTCCAAAACGCTGATGCTCTCGCTCCAGTGCCTCATTGGATATGAACGGGGGGACACCTGATATTGTGATCCTAGTTGATGGCATAGCCAACGGGGGAAACGGGCACAAACAGATCATTAATAATATTGCCGTTTTCAATCAACCAGAAAACAAAACACCCCTCTTTCAATACAACCACCGTTTTGTTCATCCTTGAGGCGTATCTCAGGTTGTTATGCCCGACTAAATCACCCACGGTTACCTCCTCCACCGTGACACCGGGGTCGGACGGAATTCGCACTCCATGACGGAGGGAAACGGACGGCGTCTCCCGGGACACCATCCGCACCGAAGCCTGACACCACCCTGCACAAACTACAGAACAACTGGCTGTATCGTACACTGAAAAGCACATTTTAACAGACTAAGATAAAAACCTGCAAATAGCGCACCCACCAAACACGCTCCCACCAAAACCCACGCTCGCATTCACCAAACTTCCCAGCATGCAGAGAGAGAGAGAGAGAGAGAGAGAGAGAGAGAGAGAGAGAGAGAGACAGTGGGGGAGAGAGGGAGAGAGGGATAGAGGGGGTGGGGAGAGAGAAAGACAGACATAGATACAGACAGAGAGAGACAAAGATAGAATGTTCAATACTTAATTTCAATACCTCAATCCATGTCAGGTACATTTCCCAGGGGCTAAGTGGCGTAGCCCACAGTGTCCTGCAGCTCTTTTTCTTTTCATCCCACACACTGCTTTCTTCCATCCTCCACACCCACACCCGCACCCGCACACCCACACCCACACCCGCACCCGCACACCCACACCCACACCCGCACACCCACACCCACACCCACACACACACACACACACACACACACCCACACACACACACACACACACACACACACACACACACACACACACACACACACACACACACACACACACACACACACACACACACACACACACACATACACACACACACGCACAGGTGTTAACAGTCCTCTGCTCTCTCTCGAAACACAGAAACCCTCTAGAGAAATAACACTGCAAAGTATTCCTGTCTTCGCAGCCTATTACATCTCCATGAATACGCAGATCATTGGTTCAACATAATCACTGGAATAAAAGTCAAGGAGTCGGTTGAGTTGAATTAAATAGTAGTGTGTTCTGTCATGTTCAAGAACACGTGTTTCACACATATATAGGATCAGAAGAGCCTAATTGTAGTTGTGTTAGCGTGTAATGTTTCAAGTGTGTGACT
>NC_137674.1:77383709-77388709 GCF_963989245.1 Nansenia antarctica
GATACAGGCCACACCCACTTTGATACAAGCCACTCCCCCTAACTGTCTAAGCCACACCTACTTTGATACAAGCTCCACCCACTTTAATACAAGCCACTCCCCCTAAGTGTCTAAGCCACTCCCACTTTGATACAAGCTCCACCCACTTTGATACAAGCCACTCCCACTTTGATACAAGCCACTCCCCCTAACTGTCTAAGCCACACCCACTTTGATAAATACATTATATTTATATAGCGCTTTTCCGAGGCTCAAATACCCTGACAATATGGGGGAAACGGGAAAGTGCTGTGTCCCTTGTTGTATGAATAGATCCGACCGGTCTCAAAATGTAGCCTATAATTAATGCAAGTGCAATCGGGCTAACGTTACTCATTCTCGCAGTTCCAAATGAATGAACGTTGAAGCGCACTGCCGTCGGGTTGTAAAATAGCCTAGTTTGATAGGCCTATTGACAGCGAATAAAACAGTGAAGATGACAATTGTTTCTGCTGTTGTTATTAAAATCTGTTCTCCGTTGGTTGTATCTCAAAATGTGGCCTATTAAAATCTGTTCTCCGTTGGTTGTATCTCAAAATGATGTGGCCTAACTAATGATGTGGCCTAACTAATTAATGCAAGTGCAGCCAGGGGCGTGTCCAGGGGGTGGCCTGGGGTAGCACGTGCCACCCCTGAAATCTGATTGGCCACCCCAGGTGCCACCCCCCTGATTGATTGGCACACAGCTGACATGATGTATATAATTTGATGTAAAGAACTCTCAAAAAACACATACGAAATATTGTTTTAAGTACAATAAAGCTTTATTTATTTTAAGAACGTGTGGAGTGCATCTCCAGCAGTGCGATATCTGTAAACATACTATCTGTAGACTCTCCGCTCAGGGTTGCCAGGTGGGATTGACAATTTCGAGCCTAACCAGTCTAAAAATAGCTAAATCCACAAAAAAACAGCCCATCTGGCAACCCTGTCTCCGCTGCTTCAAACTCTTCCACTTGTTGCGCAAAATGGGCCAGAGTTTGTCAAATCCAATGTTGGGCATCTCGTTTCTCAAGTCCTGGTATAGACCAAAATATACAGGTAAGCCAAAGGCAAGTGGATCTGATGAAGATAAAGCAATCTTTCTCACTTGATCTTCACCAGAGAAGAACCCCGGTGAATGATGCCCCCGCCCCTTTTACAGTCGCTCGCGTTTAGGCAACGGAAGCGTGGACAAAAACAACATTCTTGATCCAGAGTTAGGTACGCTTAAAATAGCTTACAACGGCTACTAGCATAAAGAAATGTCTGCTTGTTGCGTGTTCGGTTGTCAGAATCGATATTCCACGACTATCGGACTCAAGTTCTACCGAATTCCATCAGGATCAGACCATTTCAGAGCAACCGGCGGCGTCAACTGGACTGAGGACAAGATAAAAAAAAATGCTTGTGCATGTGCCGCCCATTTTATATCAGGTAAAGTATTGTAGCAACCGTGTAATAATATGTTCATTAATGTTGCAATTAATGCTCAGAAATTCAATGTTAGCACTGTTACTGTGAGCTGTGTTGTGTGCCAATGCATTCCTGTGATTGGTGGAGGTCACGGGGGGGGGGCGGGTGTTGCGTTGAGGAAAGGAGAGCTTCGGTGAACTGGCGGTTTTGTATGTGGAAGTTTGCAATTAAACGCACGGATTGTAAGACAACCTATCTTGTCTTTGGCTTGGGAGGACTTCTGATTTCAAGACATAAAAGTCTGAATCTATGTCATGGTATTTGATGTACTGTACATGACCACAGATTGCGTAGTTGTAGGCATCTAGTGATTTATATGCTCTCAATTTCTCACGGGCCTACACGCTAGGCAATGCAAACTTTTCATACTTTTCACAGGCAGGTAATGGCCAGGTAATGGATTGGAACAATATCTCGTTAACTCCGACCACTCCCCCAGATTTGTTTGTTTAAAGAATAAATATGGGAGTTTAATATTACATTTGTATGGTGCACAAATTGACCAGAATGCAGGGAATTAAGTGTTAAATTCTCAAAATTGTGCCACCCATGCCAGCCCGACAGGCGCACATAACAGGCGCACCCCTGCGCTTTCAGAACGAAATGTCACGTCGGAATTCGACGTTTGGATGCGAACGACAGACGTCGAATCCTGCCGTCTGCCGTGTGAGACCAGGTTGCATATACACACATATACACACATATACACACACACACATGCACACACACACACACACACACACACATACACACACACAGGCACACACATGCACACACGCACACACACGCACGCATCCACGCACGCACGCACACACGCACACACACATGTAGTGTAGTGGCACACTGTGTTAATGAAGCTAGCAGGGGGGCTAGTAGTACTTTACAGTAATAGTGTGATCAGATTAGAGGGTCATGAAATGTTTAGCATTGCATCAAAATATCCAAACATGTTTTGTGCAACACCAGAGGTGAACTATTGCATGTTGAGTTGGAGATCAGGGACGAGTGAGGGCTGTGGTTTGAGATAAGACAAACAGGTTGTGTGAAAAAATAAATAAGCCTGAGTGTACAGTATGTGTGTAGGTTAAATGAACTCCCAACCACCTTTGCAACGGAGGCGAAAATGTTGCTTGTTCAGCTTGAGATCAAAGGATCGTCAGGAGGACCAGATAAACAAGGTGTACTAAAATCAAGAAGCCTGTCAACTTTGTCTGTAGATGAACCTCAACCAAGCCGTCTGGTGATTGAAACCACATTTTTAATGAGCCCTGTTTGGCCTTTCCCCCTCCTGCTAATTCTTGGACAGTGACACAACATTCTTGCTAATTATCTCAATTACACAGCACGACTACTCCACCATCACAGTTCTGAGGCAACTGTTGACGAGGGGTGGAATCATACAACCCCAAAGGCCTAATTATCTCTGTTGGTTACCAATTAATCCATTAAGTTGTTTTGGCTCTATTGCAAAGACCTGCGGCACATTTTTATATACCGATACGTTGCAGCAATAAACTGTAAAAATTACGTGAGCTTTTGGGTTATTAAAGCTGTGTGTTACTCCCATTCAGTTCCGACCTATTTCCTCTCTTTCCTCTCCTTCTTCTTCTTCTTCTTCTTCTACTTCTTCTTCTTCTTCTACTTTTCTTATTTACTTCTTCTTCTTCTTATTCTTGTGTTTTTATTGTAGTGAAGACATCGTTGCATAAATAAGGGAGACAGTTAACCAGTATTCCCTTTAAAAATATATAAAACAAATATACCTCTAATAAAACCTTTTCAGAGTTAAATGCATTGATTTAACCGTCGAAGAGTGTTTTTACACACGCTCAGTCCAGATGCACGCAGCACTCCACCCTTGAGGCAGAGATGTACTAAAAGCTCTGAATCATCATTATCGTCAATAAAGCTTTCTATAAATCACAGAAGTAGGTCTTCCCTCATGCAGCAATCCTGTGTGATTGACAGTGACGTGCAGCGCGGGGCTTGCATTATGCTCTTTCATCTCCCCACTACGGTCCTCGTTCTGAAGCTCTTGAAGATGATAATGAGAGGACACTGTAGCTATGTGTCAACGTCCGCCCCAGCGCATCACTTTGAATGCGCGGCCGATGCGTCATTCTATGTGGTTTGTTAGTGTGGGCACAAGGATGCTGGAGGTAGGCATCCAAACAGCCATGTAATGAAAGGAGGAATTGGTATCAAACATGTGTGATATCGTGTCATGCATTACAATGAGCGTGTCCTCCGATGTCTACCCCCACCAGCCTCTAGTGACACAGAGACAATTTGGGTTTCTTCATCCACATTAGCATGCAACATTGAAAGCAGGGCCAACACATTGCTTCGTCCTGTGTGGTACAGTATGCTAGTGTGGATATTGAACGCCTGTATGCCTGCTATGCTCGCCTTGGCATGCACGCTATGTTTTTAACTTCCCTTCCTAACCTTTGACCTTGCCCCCAGGCCAATCAGCCTCCCTGTTTCCACTGGTTTACTCCGATGCAGTAGAGCAGCTTACCATATGCAAAACTGAGGTCTGATTGTATTGATGCTTGGAGTAACAGTCGATAACCGTTAATGTGATAAGCCACTGGACTGCTGCTGGAGGGTCACTGCTGTTTCTTCCCCTAGCTGGGGAACAGGCTTTAAAGCTCATGGTGTCACACACTGACACAATCACTTCAGCCGCCTTGTGTTTGAAATGTGATTCACAGTGGTTTCCATTACCGAATATGAATATGTTATTAGGGAAAGCACATGCATATATGGGAACAGATCCAGATTCTACCCGAAGTTGCTTTATTTCATTGCTTTCATTTCATAGCATTGCTTCAGTTATTATTCTGAAAGAAAGCCATGATTAACATTATGTTTGTTCAAATTGATTCATATTGTGGATGGTCAAAAGATAAAAATGCCCATTCTGTTTGCAGAAAAGGACTTTGATTTTGCTAACTAGCCATTTAAAGTGATCGCTATACTGTAGTCGCCCCCACCGAGGCAGCAGCAGGCAGCGGGCCCCCACTCTCACATCGCAGGTAGTTCATGTTTCCCTAGTGAACTGCAGGAACGTTAACACATCAAGAAACACGAATACAGCATCATTGAAATTTAAGATTATTCTCTTCAACTGAAGGATATGTCTATATATATTATTTTTTGTTGTAAATAGTTTCTATTTCCAATGCAAAACGTAATCTTTCCATTCATAAACATTTCCAATTTTCAGTTTCTGTCCAATGTTCCTCAGTTAAAGGGGTGGTGGTGGTGGGGTGCAGACTGAATTAAGTTTTTTAAAAAAAGACAACAAAAAAAGAAAGAAAGAGAGACAGAGAGATGAAATGAACAGTATAAGGATGTGGACATATAATTCATAATTCCTTATATGCCAATATTAGATCAATGTGATGCTTTGAAGGCACAACAACTGCATTGCCAATGTATATTAGGTTCGAAAATACATTGGCTCGATTTAACATGACTTCCAGTATAAACCACACCCA
>NC_137674.1:77393709-77396209 GCF_963989245.1 Nansenia antarctica
CCAACACCTCAGGCCTGGTCACACATGTCATCTGTTACCATGTATGTCATTTATATCTGTTATGTAGTGTAGTTACTGTATGTAGTTGAGTTCTGTTATGTAGTTTAGTGTTATGATGCTTCCACTACTGTGTGGTCCCAATGACCTACTGTATCAAACCATTTTGGCAGTAGAATGTAAAGAGCTTTACATAAATGCTATTCTTGTCTTCATAGTCTTGACTTGGAAGCTTTACAAGGGCAGGCTAGCTCTGCCAGAGCAGTCTAGGCTGGGTAATCAGCTGCAAGCTAGCTTCTGCTATACATCCCTGGCAAATGGCCAGGTTGTGTATGCATTGGCTTCATAACACTAGCTGACCACTAAACAGAGAGATGTGTTGTGGTTCATACATTATTGTATTTCATACCACTTAGAGCACATGACCTCTACAATGAGTCATTCTCTGTAGATCTGGTATGCTAGCAGGGTATTATTGTAAAAGAGAGTTTTCTCAATGACGTACCTGATTTAATAAAGGCATAAAAGACACAATAAAGGGATATTATACTGTAGATAACACAGTAAATAACGACATGCCCAATGATTAGTGGCATAAAAAGACAATCCATGGACTCCATCAGTAGTTAATGTCAAATGTCCTTCCTGCTGTATTGATTTACCTCAGATCTGTAAAAGCTGGATAATCATGACTGAGTAAATAGCAATTATTCCCTCAGGATAAACAGAGCTTTGACTGAACAAATATGTTCTTGTGTATGTAATGGAATCGGTGTAAGGGAATCTCCAATAGGATATCGTAAAGTCTAATCTGAACATCTTAATCTAGTAGGTCTATACTCTCCCAAACCAAACCAAGTCAGGTAACTGAAGCTTTGGCAAGTTAATAAAGCACCAAGTCACTCTAAACCCACTGAGCAGTGACTGACTTCACAGTACACAACCCACGAGTGAGCAGCGCCCCAAAGACCACAACGACAGTCATTCATAAACATGTCAGGCGTCCTGACTCACTACTCCGCTCTGCACTGTGACTACGGCTATGGCTACAGCTACGGCTAACTGTCTATGTGTCAAATCCCTCATGGTGAGGACACACACACGTGTGTGAGGTGAAGAATTGCACCGTCTCCCCTTTATAGCTGTGGAAGTCGGGTGGTGAGGGGAACCGGTAGTCAGTAGCAGTTAGCGTGTGGCTAATGCTCTGTGTCAGTTCAGTGAGGTTCAGTGAGGTTCCCCAGCCCTGCTTAAGGCACAGTCGGGGGGGGGTGGCTGGAGCTGGCGTACTCCCAGACCCATATCTCTGTTCACACCGGGAACAGCCAACTCAGGCTCGTCGGCAGCAGGACGGCAAGAAGAGAAAAGGATGGGGGTATAATGAGTGAGGGAGGAAGGGAGAGACAGAGAGGGAGTCGGGAAGATAAAAAGAGAGCGGAAAAGTAAAGTGAAATAGGATGAGAAGGGGCAAATAGCTCGAGCAAGAGAGCCGCAGAGAGAGGGGGAGAGAGAGAAAAAAGAGAGTGAGTGTAGGGTTAGAACAGGTGGCGATAAAGATACAGAGTCTATCAAGGTAGGAGGAGATGCCGTTAATGAGGGGCGGGGAAAAAAGAAAAAGATGGAGGGAGGAGATGCTGAAAAGAGAGGGGAGGAGGGCCTCAGAGAGTGGCCAAGGAACGTCTGCCGAACACTGTTTTAATGAAACGGCTTGGGCGTGTGGTGTTGTTCTTCTCTGTGCCTCCACCGCTGCTTTTGAACCGAGGTTCCCAGGCTCAGACAAAGGCTGTCTCTGTTCAAATCACTGAAATAATTTCCACTCTAGTGATCTCACTCTCCCCAAAGGACAACAAAGCCTGCTCGCTAATTCTCCTCATCAGCACCTTCATTACCGACAACGCTTCATTACTAGGTGGCTCTTTCGGATTCAGATTAAACCAAAAGCCTCTTTGACTTGGTCAGAGGGGACAAAGGGGGGCACAGTCGTGTGCTGTGGGGTCTGGCCTGTCACTAGGGCGGATGTGGCATTACACAGATGTTCCTGGGAGCCGTGGAGTGACGGTTATGATTAAATGATGAAAAGTAGCGGCAAACTGAGCAGCAGTAGCATCAGGCAGGGACATGGAGACCACACACACACACACACACACACACACACACACACACACACACACAGAAAAACACACACACACACACACACACAAAGACACACACACAAACACACACACACACACACACACACACACACACACCGAAAAACACACACACACAGACACAAAGACACACACACACAAACAAACACACACACACACACACACACACACACAGAAAAACACACACACACACACACCTACACACACACACAGCGCTTGGGGAGGTCATGTTTTATTTGCCGTTTTTCATTTGAGCGCTGCTTAGAGAATAGAGACTGGGTCTTTTAAGTTCTCATCCTCCGCTCTTTTTAGCTCTTTTCAGAAGTCGTCGCCTGTGTGTGTGTCTGTCATCTGAA
>NC_137674.1:77403709-77433709 GCF_963989245.1 Nansenia antarctica
TTTCCCAGTTAATCATCAACCTTCCTCCTCTCAACCTGGTCCTGTTCTGCCCTCCCTGGTGAAAACCTTGGGCCCCAACAGGCTCTTCACCTATTTGTGAAGCTCATTTGGTTTATTTAGAGTTGATTTCCCAGATGGAGGGCGTGCACAGAGCGCAGCACAGCGGTTGAGATGTTAACTCACCACTATTTCTGGTGGGAATGAGCACTCTTTCTCTCTCTCTCTCTCTCTCTCTCTCTCTCTCTCTCTCTCTCTCTCTCTCTCTCTCTCTCTCTCTCTCTGTCTCTCGCTACTTCTCTCACTCCTTCTCTGTCTCTCGCTACTTATCTCCCTCTCATTCTCCTCTGACCCACTTCTCGTCACTGTATAGTTAAGAGGTGAGGAGCAGGAAGATCAAACGCATCGCTCCAAGGTCGACGGCGCGCCCGCCTGCCTAGTTATAGCGGGCGGAGCGGTTGTGTGGCACGTTCAGTAAACAGTGTGTTGTGGGGGCATCACAAAGTCAGCTGGGAGATGCAGTTACACTGTAGTTATGGTGGTCACAAAGGATGTTGTTTCTCAACAACAAGTATCACCCAAGTAAAGCCCGTCTGGGTTTTGTTTTTTTGATCGTTGGACCAATCTTTTCTCAAGGCAATCTCATCGTAGATAATCCAATGTATTCCATTGGAGCGAGCAACACCGAATACGTTTGTAATTAACATAATTTGCGTCACTCTTGGATAATTGGGCTGTAATTGCATAGTAACAGAGTCCAGCTTTTGTTGTTACACAAGTGGAATAGGGATCCTTCCGTGGGTACTTGGGTGTGTGCTAATTGTTCCTCACAATAGAAATAACAGTGTTGCTCAAAGCAATTACCATAGCAGTTTCTATACATAATTAATCAGTGACCAAGGCCTAAGTGCTTTACATGCATCCCCGTGTTATAATGAAATATTGGACTTTTCCTAACCACTCCTCTGTAACACAACACCAATTACTAGCCATGTGAACAACAAGATGTTTTTGCCAGATTTGGTGAAATCTATTCAACCTTGCGACACGAGTGCTCTGTGAATGCTCTGTGTTAATGTTGAGGTAATGGTGAATAAGGGAGGTACGGAATGTTATCCTAATGGAATAATTTTTTGAAAGCTTTGATACATTCAAGGTTAGAGAACTGAAAGCATATTATATGAGAAGTTACTTGTATAACACTTGGCATGCTTTTGGAAATGACTCAATTTAGCACTTTGTGGTTAGTACAGTGGAATGACTAGGTTTGCTTTCATTGTTGAATTAACAGTGGATGTGAACCTTGACATTTGTACAGAAAAGTTGGACTACTGATTTTGCCCCACTCATTGTTGTACCAATGGAAACATTTTATTTCTTTTTTATCGAAAAAATCACTTTCATGTGTCCTCACAATTATGTATATCAAAAGGTTCATACCATTGAAAAGTTCTGGGTCAAAGCTATGGAAAGAAGGACTTTGTTACGGAACGGTTTATTCCTCTGAAGTGCAACACTTCTCAGAGCTTCTTTGAAGATGTACATGCTGTTGGGTATACAGCTAATGACCAAATCAGGGATAATTATTTGATTAGAGAGAATCCAGAAATCAACTAGTGCCCTGGAGTTGTAGTATTTGAATGTATTTCCTCACCCAAAACGCATTCCTTCAAATGTTTTAGAAATGAAGAACTGGCCTGGAACAAATTGATATGAGGTATCCTGATTGTTCACAAGACAAGAAGCCTAATCAAACATACATACAATTGTGCAACATAAGCTTGTTTTATATGAACAACCATGTTCCATGGACATACCGACAATTCATCTACATTCAAGTTAAAACACGGGTTTCATGCATTCAGAAATGTCAAACTCCCCACTGAGACAAATACATCCTGAGGCCTTGTTCCAGGCACTGAAAACAATCGTTTTCATTACAGCACAATCTTATGAAAGACAAAGGAACCATGGTGGATTAATTTGTCAACTTTGTTGATGATTAGTGCCTTCCGAGGTTGTTGTCGTAGATTGAATTAACTGTTGAAGTTTAAAGCGTTTGCAAAATCATTATATATTCTTATTTCTTTATTGTTGTATTAATGTATTTCTTTATTCTTGCTGTGGCATTATATATTGGTTCTATTTATAGCATCTTATGACCTAACATCTCTCTTCTTTGTACGTTATAGTCTTGACAGAGCAGACTTTGTCAGTTCCATACACAGCCTACGAGCATATAGGCTGCGTTTACACTGTCAGGTCGGAGTGACACAATTCCGATTTACTGCTCACATGTGGCACAGATCGGATATGTAACATGTAAGTGTAACCAGTAAAAAAGCACATTGAATCTGATATTCTCAGATCCGATTCAGGCCTCAATTATGTGGAAATAAATCAGAAACAAATCGGATATCTGTCGGATATTTCCTAGTAATTCCTATTTGCACGTCATTGAATTTTGATGATGTTCAAAAGTGAAGTCTTCTTCCTTCTCCACCTTAATGTGGACCGGAAAGCAATGGCTTTATATTATAAATTAGATTTACAGTTTCTGTCTCGTTTGCGTTCATTACAAGTGTCGGCTGTCTGTTTACTTTTGTTTTCGGTAACCAAACCCTTGTACGCATGCTGGTTGTTTTAGTATAAGCAAGTGTATGCAAAAAGCACAGGTTTCGGATATAGGTCATTTAAAAAAGTTCAATAGCGCAGGCGTTCAAATATACAGTAGGCAATACAATCTGAACTGGGCATTACAACATGCAGTGTAAATGCAGCTTTAGACTGGCCTCTGAAAGGGCCTCGTACTGGGGCCTCAAGTGTAGATTGGAGAACACAGAGGAACATCACAACTAGCTCCCCTGTTTCCAGCTCCCATCAGCGAAAGTGTTTGAAGGTGCTGAATTCAGTGATAACTCCCATTCCATAAACCGCCGGAGAAAATACCCCCTCAAAAGAAGAGAGGCTGTTTTGCCAAAGACCTGCATGATAAAACACTTCTTCCTGAACAACTAAATTGCATTTCCAGTAGCATGCAGAGAAAGGAAGGAGGACATTGAGTTCATAAAAGCAGGCTACTCTGGGTTGTATTAGCAAGCTCTTCCCTGCTTTGCTTTTCAATGTGTTTTTCTGTTCCTATTTCCTCTTTTCCTTCTTCCAGGATCTCAAAGGGAAAAGATGTGGCATTATTAGCTTGACCAGCAAATTGAATAGTGGGGTTTCAATATTCTAAACATTGTATGCAGTGGAGTATTCCAGCCAGCCAGGGATTACTTAATTGTGCTGTGTGTATAAAGCCAGACGTGTTGATATTGAACGAATAGGGCAGTGATTATTTGGACCTCCCCAACTCCTCCTTCTCTCTCCTTAAGGCCACGTTAAATTCAGAGGAAGACGATTATCCTCTCCAATGTATGTTTATGAAAGCCCCTGTGTACTGTCTGTGTGTGTGTGTGTGTGTGTGTGTGTGTGTATGTGTGTGTGTGTGTGTGTGTGTGTGTGTGTGTGTGCATGCGTGCATGAGTGCGTGCGTGTGTGAGACAGGTAGTAATCTCACTGTCATTAGTGTATAATTTGTGAAAGCGTCTTCGCCGTTTCAGCAAAAGCCGGAATAATTAGAGCCATTAATCCGCCGGTTGCTATGCAACAAATACACGTTTCACAACTATTTAATTTATAATTTGATAACTGTGGGGTATAATCAGGGACTTATTTATTATTTAAATTAATTTGATGCATGTGCATCAACTGAAAGTAAAATTGTCCTGGCCCTCTAAGCTGTTTATTTATTAATATACATTTTACTACCATAGCTTTATAGTCTCAGTTAGGGTCATGAAAGATTAAACACTGTGTGTGTGTGTGTGTGTGTGTGTGTGTGTGTGTGTGTGTGTGCGTGCGTGCGTGCGTGCGTGTGTGTGTGTGTGTGTGTGTGTGTGTGTGTGTTGTGGACAATGCAGAACCGGAAATGGTACTGTCACCAGCAACACCAAAGCAAACTGAAGCTGTCTATCCTTGATTTACAGTAAGGATTTCCCAATACTACCCCGTTCAAATTCAACATTAAGGACCAGTTTCCTAGACATAAGCCTAATCCTATGACTAACATCACGCTAACGTGTCTGCTAATCCGCCACATCAATTATTATTTCCACAGTTTGTGAGGGATAACTGACTGTGATCTTTAATCATGCAGCTTGCAGGAGAACATTGCATGGCAGGTACATGGACTGTATGTTGTGGTGGAAAGTCAATTATATGATCAGTTCTCCTTTCTTCCAAATTTGCAATTTGTAATTCGTTCATGTTGTCTTTTCTCTGCATTGCTGTGACTATTTCTGTTCATGACTTAAAAAGATGTTTGAAACACTGTTTGACAAGTACATGTGATTGCTCAGAGGAGGCAGGGTTAAATGCAAACGAGTCTTTTGCGAGTGTGTTGCTCCTATGAAGAAGAGAAAAGCGTGGGGGGGTAGAAGGAATGCAAGTCTGTTGTGTAATAGGGTCTCTATTAAAATGACAGAGGATAAATGGATGGAGGCTGTGCATCTCTTTCTTTGTGAGTCTGGGAGACGCTCTTCACTCAGACAGAGAGAGAGAGAGAGAGAGAGAGAGAGAGAGAGAGAGAGAGAGAGAGAGAGAGAGAGAGAGAGAGTGGGGAACAAAGTAAGGGATGAGAAAGGAGAAAATGAAAAGGGAAGGAGTGTGGGAAGCAATTACAGATAGGAGATAAAGAGGAAGGGAGCGGTTTATACCCTGGCCAACAACTCAAAAAGAGGACGGGGTGGATTTCCCTTCTCCTTTACTCTGGACTTTTCAACTGGCTTTAGTGCTAAAGTATGACGTTCTAATTGATTAACCTTATTAGACCCAGGTATAGAATAAAACGAGCTAAAATAGTTTCCACCTTTCAGATGTTGTTGTAGGAGGCCTCTGATGCAGAAATTGTTGTTGTGTTTTCAAAATGTTTACGTTTTAGGAAATATTATAAACAGTGAAATATTGACAATATTACAAACGTTAAATAGCAGAGATGCATTCTCACCAGGATGAGAGAGGATGCTACTTGTGCCTGAAACTGTCTCCTGTTCAGTATGTCTTCACTAGATATCTTGAGAGATTTGCAGTCCCGCTTGTCGAGGTGCCAGGCGTTGATCACAGCGAGGATAATGGTGTGCCAGAAGATGTAGATGTACCAATGTTGGGATTTCACGGAGAACATGCATTTGACTGAAAATGAGTCCAACAAATCCACACCTCCCATGTATTTGTTGTCGGTACCCACAATGTAAGGCCTCTCAACTTCAATGGAGGTTTTGGAGGCTCTGTCCCAGCGTTGAATCTTCTGCACAGGTTCTGGTCCAGCAAAAGATGACACAAGTGTGACCGCCCTGTTGTCATACCATTTCACAGCACAGATGTTGCACAGTTCTCCTCCACTCTGATGTCAAAGCTTTGTCTCTCCTTTTTCTTCAATCTCTTCTCGTCTTCAAGGTTGCAGTTGAGTAGGCGTACTCGCCTGGCTGTTCCCATGTAATGAATTCCACGATCAAGGAGCTTTTGAGCCAGCGATACCTGTCACAGGGCATGGTGTGTTTGTTTGGTTGGGGCTCCATGTCCACATCATTCATCAGCTGGGCAGTCACAGTGGGGTTGTTGTTGTTTTTTTGTCCACTTCATGTCATCTTCATCTGCCTCTTCATCACTTGCATCAGTGTCGTCTGATTCCATCTTAAAATCACTCTCTCCATTTTGGATGGCAGCAATCACATCCTGCACATTATGAACACCTTTCTTTGTTGGTGGCATTTTGCCAAAATGAAAAAAAAATTCATTCTTTTACGATGTTACGTTATTGTGTCTCTATTCGCTGCAGCCTTGTCACTGGTGGGTCATTCGGATAACCCAGAATGCACTCTGAGGAATCACCTAGCTACACAACTCAACTCAACTACATCAGTTAAATGAATGCTCTTTCGATAAAATATGCTTTTACCGAGCAGAAAATCTGATAATATATAACTACGCAGAAAAGTGAATGTCACTCATTCTGCATGGATTATGTCCCTCCAGAAAATTAGATATGGAATTGCAGCTGTCATTTAACTGTTGAAAGTAGAGAAACATGTAGATGAATAGATAAATAAATAACCTTGTCACATATTCTCCAGATGAATGCATATTTGGGACACAACATGATCCTGTCAATCAGTAACATTTCTGTAAATATTATAATTAATTTCCATGCCGAACGGAGGTCTGTCATACTGGCTGCGCATGGCTGAGAGCCCACACACCACAGAGAGACTGAATGGATGGATGGACTACTGATGGGATAGACAGGGGGAGGGGGGGAGGGAGGAAGCGGAAAGCAAGGGAGGGAGAGAAGGGGGGTGGAGGAAGGTGGAAAATGAAAGGAAATACATATTGAGGGAAAGCTAAAAACGTTGTCAAAACAACACAAGAGAAAGGACCTATTTCTTGCTGCAAATGGTTCCTCTCCACACTGTTCTAGAATGACAGGTATGCTAGCGGCGTAAGTGGCAACAGCCAAAGAGGTGTGCCGTGCACGCATTGTAAACAGATCTGAAGGAGAGAGTAATTTGATTCTTCTCCGGTAATGTATGATCCTGTGATACAAATGTCATGGCAGGCAGTAAAGTGGGTTACAATGCTACGTGTCAGGGTACAGAGCTAGCGATCTAAACAAGGCGTTATCTTATCTCCGCGGGGCGGATCATCCTCCCACTCATTCATATTTAAATCACATTTATCACCAGAGGAGCGGAGAGGAGAGTCAACACAACACACCTCCGACATCTTTTGTGCCCATGAAAAAATAAAATATATACCCAAAGGGAGATAAATAAATAAAGAACGTGTTGTTGTTCTTACATGTTTTTCAGGTTAGGAGGAAGCAGCTCTCTCTGTCAGTGGCGTAGCGCAAAATCCCGGGGCCCCCCCGCAAGGTGGCGGCGGGGGCCCTTTCGCAACGGAGTAAAAAAAAAAAAAAAACGTGCGTTTTTTAGAGGCCGATGCGTTATTGACGTTGCGAAATTTCGCAATATGCACTCTACATTCTAAATGCTTGACTTAGCAAAAGGTACAAACTAGTGAGAGCAATAGCCTTTAACTAAAACCAAATGGTAGACTACACATCAGTAGAATGTATTATAAGTAGAATAGTACAAGCTTTATTTCTTTAAACAAAGTGTGGTGTGCACAGCAGTGTGATATCTGTAAACATATCTGTAGACTCTCCGCTAAGGGTTGCCAGATGGGATTGAGAATTTCCAACCTAACCAATCTAAAAACGTCTAAATCCACCAAAAACCAGCCCATCTGGCAACCCTGTCTCCGCTGCATCAGAGTCTACTTGTTGCGTAAAATTGGCCAGGGTTAGTCAAATCCTTTTGGATTTGATTGATTGATTGATTGAAAACTTTATTAGAAGATTTGCAGAAGTAGGTACATGAGAGTACATATTACATACAAGGTCAACTAAAAGGATAAAAACCCAAGAAAGCCACTGGCTTATTTCAATTGGGGTCCTTGATTTTCAATTCATCGTTACATGTAAGACAGACAGGAAAAGAAAAAAAAACTAGTACTATCTACAAGATAATACAGACAAATAACTATTACTATCTACAAGATTTGTCCGTTGGACATCTCGTATATTGGTATATTGTGGCATTTCTTTACTGTTTGCCATCTGGTCTAGGAATACCCAGGGAGACGCAGACCGCAGAAGTAGATTAGAATAGTAGAATAGAAAAAAGAAACAGCTATATATAGCCTAACCATGCTGAATTACAGTATGTACCTGTATGATGCACTGACAGCCTGTGACTGTGAACCTGGCCGGACCCTGCCCTTCTGCCTGAGTTTGAGTATGATGCTGCCCAAATAAATGTTATTGTTTAGTGCTGTACGCTTTCGTGGTATTATATTGTGTGAATTATCATCTGTATGTTGTTTTTCTTTCACTTGACTAACCGCCGAGATAATACTTGAGACATGTACTTCCGTAAACATACATTTTTTATTTGATTTTTTTACAATATCGGACCGACAGTCCCACATATAGCGGCTATAATGTCCGAATAGAGAATCTACCACCACCTAAAGAATGCTTATTGTACTTTGTATTGTATTTTCGCTTGCTCATTTTCCTTGTGTCTCGCTGCCTACGTGTGACGTCAAAGTCATGTTGCTATTGGATACGGCTAACTATGTATATATTTTTAAATATAGGCCTATATATTAAAATTAAGGTTGACACAATGAAGGGCCACTTATTTTCTTTATTTTATATATTTTGTAATTATACAAAAAAAAAAAAAAAAAAAATGGGATCCAATGTTAGGGGGCCCCCTAGTGGCTGGGGCCCCCCCGCGGTGCGTCGCTTGCGGGCCCGTCCGCTACGCCACTGCTCTCTGTGTGTGTGTGTGTGTGTGTGTGTGTGTGTGTGTGTGTGTGTGTGTGTGTGTGTGTGTGTGTGTGCGTGTGTACAGAGCTGTATAGAATGGAGATGCATAAGGGAGATGTATAATGCACGTGTTGTTGGTCTTCGAAGTTTCTCAGGTTAGGGCGAAATATCGCTGCAGGGTATTTGTGTGTGTGCGTGCGTGTGTGTGTGTTCTCAGGTTAGGGGGAAATATCGCTGCGGGGTATTTGTGTGTGTGCATGCATGTGTGTGTGTGTGTGTGTGTGTGTGTGTGTGTAATGTCTGTTTGTGTATATATGTGTGTGTGTGTGTGTGTGTGTGTGTGTGTGTGTAAGTGTGTGTGTCTGAATTTCTGCCCTGCACAGGGGATATAAATGAGCCAATAGAAAGGGTACAGAGGGGTGAGGGTGAGCAGTCGAGGGAATGAGGAGTGGTGCACAGTAATGTAGAAATGATAGCCGTAGCCTAGCCGCTAGCTTGGGGAATCAGGAGGAGGGCCAAGTGGCCAAACACAAGATTGTTATGTTCTCTAGCATGAAAACGGAAGCACTTTGGCCATCCATCATTGATGAGGTGGAGAGGATGGAGAAATCCCCCTGACGTGGTGCCTCACTATGCAGCATGCCTCGCTTCCTTCAAAGGCAGCACAGCTAACACTGGAGGAGAGGGACCAGAGCATTACGCCTCAGCAGCATTACCCAAGCCCTATCAGCACCTTCTCAGGGACCACCACGTTGCTAAACTCATCCTGGGTATCACCAGACTGACAACATCTGTTTTACATGTGTTTTTAATGCAGAGGGGGGGGGGGGGGGGGCTAGTGGAGGTAGAAATCGGAGGACGGACTCATTGGAATGTACAGAAAGGAATAGGGAATGGTGTCCAAAAAACCTGTGCATGGAACGGAACGGGTACTATTCCTCATTCCATTGGGTGCATTAAAATGATGGTGTAGTGATGTCCCAACATTCCAAAGTGTGGTTCTGTCAGGTGATAATGTGACACGAGCCGGAATGGTGGTACGCACTTCAAAGCTATCAGTTAAACCACCTGTCAGTTTGAGACACGACAAATGAGGACAATTTGCGAGTGTTTCTTCGAAACAGAGAAGGAAGTGTCGTGAATCACCCCCACTCCTCCTCTGCCAGCTGTATTGTTAATGCCGTATTAGAGTTTGGCCCAGTGGTCTCTGTCCTGTTTGGAAAACAAATGGCGGGTTGTCACCCAGTCTGGCAGGCGTCGAAGGGGTGAGTAATACAGAGACAATTAGTGAGGTTGGCAGTGCCATGGTGGGATGCCAGCGAGGGGGTGGGGTGGGGGGGTGAAAGCCAGGGGGATGGGAGGGTGGGGGGGGGGGGCTGACACATGGCGCTGCCCTCCTGGCCACTGTCCCGCTCGCATCAGAGAACCACATGGGGAACATCCAGGGGACTGTGGTGATCACTAGGGAGGGGCTGTAAACACATGTAATAACTCTTTTTTGTAATGGGGGATTTGTGGTGAATGCATACTCCACAAGCCCTAGTTTTGGCCTGCACATTACATTACACCTTTATAACACATACTTTGCTTGCGAGTGTGACCATGGTGTGTATTGGCATGGATCTACTCATCTCTACAAAGCCCCTCAAGACACAACAAGCCATATTTTCTCAGAGAAAGTTTGGCCAGTTGGAGTGACTTCCAGGCACAAGTCATTTACTGAATTATCAGCCAATTGGGTGATGCCGTCTGCTCTGTTCTATCTCCACAGAGGAATAACAGGGAGTCTGCTTCTCTCTCTCTCTCTCTCTCACGCTCTCTCTCTCTCACTCTCTCTCTCTCTCACGCTCTCTCTCTCTCTCTCGCTCTCTCTCTCTGATGCCCAGATCCACTGTGTGTGTGTGTGTGTATCTGTGTGCGTGTGTGTTTGAGGAAGAGCAGAGCACCCCTCCTCCTGACCAGGGCCTGTGGATGGGTGGGTGGGAAAATGGATTCATAAATCAGGGAAGCGCTGTTAATCTCTCTTAGGTATTGGAAAGCCAACCCTCAGTAAATATGTTGCCCTGGGATACAATGGGGTTTAAAGGATTTCTGTCTCCAAAGAGAAATTAGGCAGGCCTCAGAAGTGAGGTAAATGGAAATGCTTGCTGGAGCATACAGAGCGCAGGGCCCCTGTCAGCTGGTAAACACTGTCGGAGGGTATAGCCTCAGTCATTAACAACAGACGGCGCCGGTCTGTGTGTGAGTGTGTGTGTGTGTGTGTGTGTGTGTGTGTGTGTGTGTGTGTGTGGAGGTAGGTGGAGTTGGGTGGTGGAGGAGGGCGGATTGTCCTTTATTGTGAAGAGACATGGGAATGCTGGAGGGAAAAAGTTAGAGAGATAGAGAAGTCGTGAGCTTAGAATTCTAGAGTTCTATCTCCGTTTAGGGTAGTTCAGAGATATTGAGCGTCAAAGTTTTTACATTCCATTATGTTTTGTGAGATGGAACCTTTGTATTTTATGAATTACTAACAAAAAAATGTCAACATTTTAAAAATAACACACAGGCATTAATAAACACCTAATGGATCAGATTACCGTTATGTAAAAAACTCAATTTTGACAAAAATTGAGATAGAACCTTATAATTCTAACGTCACAAAGTTTGTACAGGTTGTGAAAAGAATATATATATTTCGGTGTTCCACTGCCCTTACTTAAATAGTCACGTAAAAACCAAAATCAAGGTTGTTTGTAAACACAGATACTGCATAAACATGACTATGCTCTGTTCAGGCAGGGGCGTTCTCTCGACGGCACAGCTGTCTGTCAGGTGCTAGAACAGCTGGTTCACACGGATGCAGAAACACAATGTTCAAGGGACAGAGGCTTAAAGGCAGCCGAGTTAACGCTCTTCCATAGCAACCAACAGTTATTACGTGGTTGTACTGACTATGAGAGCTGTTTTTGGATGGTCATCATCGCACCCACCACCCCCCACCCTACCTTACGGGGGCTGTTCATCGATGGGTCGTTTAACTCCAGGCAGGGGGCTCTAAAGAGCCGAGCCCATCTAATTACGGCAAGCTAAATGTATTATCATTTTCATGCAATACTGTACATGGTTAATGGTTCCACTGACGTGAGTGTCCTGACGGAACTCAATGAAGCGTTTGAAGAAGATAATATATAATAATAAAACTGAGTTTGCTGCTTCGGGGAATCAGTTATCAGTAATTTGGCAATTCAAACAACAAAGCGATCACCCTGCCACTTGTTTGGTTCACAGCCAGAGAAATGGGGCTGGAGAAATGTAAATACTATCAAATTCAGTGACACAGTTGACCATCCATGAGATCGACATTATATTTCTAACCATGTTTTCGAAGCTACAGATTATACTGTTTATTATTACAGTTTTTTACGATCGCTAAGTCACAGTGTTCAATACTGAAACCACAGTTTCACAACTCTTCATACAGTCAGCAGAGCAGAAACCCATGTGAACAAAACTGTGATTTGTGCATTGCTTTCATACAGAATGCATTCAATGACTACGTTCTCCGAAATCCATAACACTTCTCTCATTCAAACTCCCCCACTTGCAAAATACTATGTAGAGTTTAACACTGAAGAAAACTTAAATGTGATTTGTTTGGCTTGAACCATTTAGTTCTCTACAAGTGAGTTGGCTTTGTGTAGGAGGAGGCATCAAACAGTAATACAGTTTTTTACGGTCGCTAAGTCTCAGTGTTCAATACTGAAGCCACAGTTTCACAACTCTTCATACAGTCTGCATTAGTAACACTCATGTTGGCCAATGACTTCATTCATGTCTCAAAAGAAGCTCGTTCAACCACACACTGGCAACAATGTTCACTCAGAAGCATACACTGTCATTCATAACATTCTGACTTACAAAACTTTGCCCGGCTGCCCTCGAAAAGGCGGTACAGGACCATGGCCGCAAGGACAAACAGACTGAAGCACAGCTTCTACCCCAGGGCCATCCAGGCCCTGAACACAGCAAAGACCTAGGTTCTGGGCCCTGGACAGTCCGGACGGATTGATGGCAGCTGCTGGATTGAAAAAATCAGGTGTAGTGCTGAGGCACAAATGTGTACATTTCAAGCCTGCAAACTGCGACACTTTAAATGAATGTGCAATAACACTATGTGCAATATGACAACCCTAGTCGTCTTATTTGTATAGTATAGTATAGTGGATAGTGTACATAGCCTTTATTTATGTAAACCAGCTCCTTTCCCTTCTTGTTTTTTTAGGTTTTTTTTCTTTCCTAGCACCAGGGAGCCACCCCTCCCAAATGTTGTTGTTTGGTACCTGTACTATAGCAATGACAATAAAGACCATTCATTAATTCATTCAAAACACTAACAACAGGGAGCATTACATAGTTTGAATGATTTTCTCAAGAATGAATATTTGATTATAAAAATGGTTTGATTTATAGTAATCATAGACAGAATAGTTGACTGTACAACTGTAAAGTACTAGGCAACAAGAATGAATCAGAAATGCCACAATTTGCTTCTATCCTTTATTCTATCTTTTGCTTCTATCCTTTATTCTATCTTTTATCCTTTTTTTTCAGTATCTTTGCAGAAAGTAAGTTACGGTACATTTACTTCAAAGTACACTACATTTACTCATTTAAGTGAAAAATAAAGTGGAAGATGCAAAGTTCAAATAAAAAAGAAAAACTGAAATTCCAGGGCTACAATACAATAGCAATCACACCAAAAGTCTCACTCCTGAGGGTTTTGGTCCACCCTCTGGTCTGCAGCTGGTCACATCTAATGTCTTCCCTGGCAATGCATCTAGTCTATTTCATTTCATTGTATATATTCTGCTAATATTTTCTAGACATTTCAATATGATTACTGCAAATAGTGAAAATACCACCGCTCATCCGTTATCAGACTTTGCTGGAATTCAGGGCTTCTTGCCAGGACAGCTCTCATGACACTTCTGTTGTGTACTGTTGTTTAAGAAGTCAATACTTTGCAAACTATTTTGATTAAACCTTATTAACGAGTAAATACTGTGTACCATCTTGTTGGTTTCCTGTCTCACCTGAGGACCGTAAATTTCCATTACAGCCACGCAGAAAAGAGAGATAGAAAACAGGAGAAATAACATAACCTCAAGTCAATTTGAAACAACAGTTGATTCAATTGTTATGGAAACTGCACTGCTCCAGAATAATGTTCATTCATTTGTTTGATATTAAATATCAAAGTAACACATATTCAATTGCTGTTAAATTGGTCAAATAACTGTTCCTGATATTTTTCTGTATTTTTCCGTTAATTTTGTGTTTAAAAGATGCTTAAACACTGTGTTAATGTGTGTGTCCTCATCTGTCGTTCGTTCCAAACCAGTTGAACATGATTAACAAAAGGTTTATTAACGTTCAAATGGCCAACATCATTTTCCTCACCATTTCATGTGGGCAGTTTGGGTCATGAGGAGGCGGAAAAAAAACAGCAACAGCGAGTCTTCAGATAGACTTTTACACATAAACGCTAGCCAAAGTCTCCTACACTTTTCCACACAGCTAGCCAAAGCACAGCTAGACTTTTACACAAAGTGATATCGCCAAAGTCTCCAACTACCCTTTCACACAGCTAGCTAAAGCACAGCAAGATTTTTACACCCAGCAAACCACAGTACTCCAGAGAGGCAGAGGGGAGGGGAGAGGAGCAAAGCCTCAGCTATCTCTCCAACCATGCATATCTTTGCTCTTTTATACTGCTATCTCCTCGGGGCTGCATATCTACAGAGCGTTTTCCAGGTAAATTCACACGGGTGCATTCAAACCCCCCTCCCCCGCTCTCAGTCACAGATAACGCCAAATTGTGGTATTGTCATTGGAATATCAGCGCTGCCATGAAATAAATTGCATCCCAGTTTGATCACACACCACAGTCACTCGTTCATGTGCACATTATTATATTTGTTTCTACATTGGATCAATGCGGTATGTGAATGTGTAATGTGTTTTAATGGTCCAAGATGCCAGTAGAAGCTAAACGTTTAGGGAATAAGTTCTCAGTACAATAGCTGACATGACATGACAATTAAGAGTTGACTTTGGAGTCGACATTATGGAGTTGGATTGAATGTTGAATCTGGCTGTGGTTTCTCTAGCTGCTGAGAAGTACAGAACTCTTACTCTCTCACTGCCATAGCCAGCAGGGGTTTGGCTATTGGCTCCAAAATATTTTCTCAAATCCCCTCCCCAGTTCATTGCGTTTGAATGCATGGTCATATTAAACCTTCAGCCCTTAGGGCTTTTTTGACTCAGCAGAGCCTCTCTTTTTTTCTCTCCCCCAGTGTGTGTGTGTGTGTGTGGGGGTGTGCGTGTGCGTGCGTGCGCGTGTGTGGGTGGGTGTAGGTGCAGGTGTGGGTGTGGGTGTGTGGGTGGGTGGATGGGCGTAGGTGTGTGTGTGTGTGTGCGAGTGCCTGTGTATGGGTGTGTGTGGGAACCAGTGTGTGTGTCGTGTCGAGGCAGCAACTTAACTGGGTTATCTTTGCATTCAAGTCCCTTGGCTGAATAGTCCCCTCTCCTTTAACAGTGCAGTGGCACCAGAGTAAAGTTCTCTTCGAAAAAAGCTTCACCTTAACCCTGGTGAACTGATCTGGTTGGTGAGCCCTGTGATAGGGCCTAATCCCCAGCCGCGTGCTTTGACTGTAGTGGGGCTCAGGGTAATACTCGCTGGAGACGGCAGATGCGGGGGGAACATGGAGAGAAAGGGACTTCTGACACGGTGAAAAATGTCTTAAAGTGATGCAGTCACCGTGGTGAATCCTTTTCAGCCCTTTTATTTAGTGGCGGGACGTGGCGAGGACTGGAGTGTGTGTGTGTGTGTGTGTACTGTATAGGAGTGTATGTGTGTGTGTGTGTGTGCGTGTGTGTGTGTGCATTTCTGAGTGAAACATATGGCACCCAGTGCTGTTGCCCACCAGGGCTCACACTGATGCCTCCTTGTTAATTGTGTCTTCTTGCGGAATTGGAACGGTGACAGCTCAGGACGCGGAGTGTTGAGACTGAGAATCCCACTGACGCCTCAAAGGTTCTGGCTGACAAGCTGTGGATAGTTCGAATTTCTCTCCTCACTCTCAGTTCCTGCCTCTCACCTCATTACACCTTTTAATTTTCACGAGACAGACCATTTCTTGTCAGCGTTTGTCTGCCGTTATGTAGATACACCCTCGTACACATTCTAGGAAACGCATGGTACATGTAGGGGAAGGTGTTGATTGATAGCGAGTGTATGCTGAAATACTGCAGGGGGGAGGCTGTTGGAGGTAGAAATCGAAGGACGGGGCTCATTGTAATGCATGGAATAGAATGAGTAATGGTATCAAACATGTCGACCAGCCTCGACTGATATACTGTACCTTAGATTCAGGAATCACTTCCCTAGATCGACCCTATGCTGAGAGAGAACAAAACAGAGAGAGAGAGAGAGAGAGAGAGAGAGAGAGAGAGAGAGAGAGAGAGAGAGAGAGAGAGAGAGAGAGAGAGAGAGAGAAGGGAGGAGAGAAGAAGGACCCGTGTACGGACAAATGACCATGACAGTACGTAGACGTACAATGACGTATGTCATTATTAAATGATCTTTTCTCTGGAGTGATTTAAAGATGGACTTCTGAAGTTTGAAGCAACAGGGTGTGTATCCAGGTAGCCTGACCTTCAGAGATCATGAATAAAAAACCCTGGAAAAGAAAAACAACAAAAACTGGATGTGATTGGATCCGTCCACATGTGGAGATCATGGAGGGGGGGGGGGGGTGTTAGGGTTGGGGGGTGTGGGGGGTGTTGGCAGAGGAAGGGCACACTAATAAGAGGTGAGAGAGGGAGAGACAGAGGGAGGCAGAGAGAGAGAGAGGGAGCGTAGCCGGAGAGACAGATGGAGAGATGACAGGTGCAGACAAGGTGAGCATGGGGGTGAGAAGTAATCACTCCGAGGGCAAGATGCATGCTGGGAAAGGCCAGCGGTGGCGAGTGGGAAAAAAGGCCTCATAGACAAATGAGACGGGTTGTGAGGAGGAGGTGGAGAGGGAAAGAGGCAAATAATTCCTCCACAAGAGTGGGAGGAGTGGACGACAGAGAGGAAGAGAGGTGGACAGAGAGAGGGAGGAGAAGAAACAGAGAGAGGCAAGGTAGAAAAGCTAAATTGAACAAGGAAGGTAGTGGTTTCTAGGTAGCTGACCTGAATGAGATTGACTGACAGATGAGTGGGTTGCGAAAGGCGTATTGTATTTCTCATACAGCACACATACTTTTCAGAGTGTTTCTCACAATTGCTATACAGTCTGTTTTACTCTTTCTTTTCTATTCTGTATAGACTATTACTTTTCTTTTCTTTTCACATAGTTTTTAAAATGTATTTATGCTTCTGAAACACAAAGGTTCGATATCATGACTCTGAGGATTACAGAGGGGACATTTCTATGAGATCAGAGAGGGGGGTGGGAGAAGAAGAAGATGCAATATAGGTGGCGAAACATGGATTGAAATGTCATTCATTGACACTCAGACCTGGCGTATTGACGGTTGATACGCAGCGTCAGTCTGCAGAGAGGTCTCCTGGTTTTCCTGACAACCCCTAGGCTGTCTTCTGAGGCTTGGGAAGGAGCAGTTTTGATCTTCGCTTACTTTAGGTTCTTTCCCCATCAGCTGGGCCTCCACCAACCGACCCCCCTCCTCTCTCTCCCTCCCCTCAGGATTACTCCCCCCGGCCTGTCCCCAGCCTGTTCCCCCCTCCTCTCCCTCCCTCCCCACAGGATTACTCCCCCCCGGTCTGTCCCCAGCCTGTCCCTCCCTCCCTCCCTCCCTCCTCCCGTCATCTTAGAGTCCACTCTTCCCTCTTTTTCTTCCCCTGTCTACTCTGTCTCTCCATATACATTCCCTACCCCCTCAGCTTAACCACAGAACACCATCAGCAGCAAACAGTTCCGGGAATTTGATTCTGATCAAGCTAAAATTATTGTTTGGGTTAAGAGGCAGGATTTTTCAGGGGGGAAACAAAACATAAATACACAAACAAGCCTTCTCTGCATTCAGGCACAGCATCCGCTACACTGACAGAGCACCCCACCTGATAGAGAGCACTATCTCATACAGCCTTGCACACACATGGATGAACACACTCACAAGCACACACTCACACACACACACACACACGCTTGCGCGCACGCAGACACACACACACACACACACACGCACACGCACATGCACACGCACACACACACACACACACACACACACACACACACATACGTACACATACAAATACGCACAAACACACACGCACAACCACACGCACACGCACACACACACAAATACGTACACATACAAATACACACACACACGTACACACACACACACACACACACACACACACACACACACACACACACACACACCTCTCTCCTCTGTCTACGCGCAGGGTGCTCATCTCAACTAGTAAGGTGTTTACATTTGTCCTGTAATTCAAGACTGGTTAAATTGGGGAGCGCTAGAGCTCGATAAAAACCCAAGCTGCCAGCTGAGCTCTGCTTAAACCCACGCTGGTGCTCTTTGGCCCCAGGGTACGATGAAGATTGGCCTTCCCAGGCCACCATGCCTCCCTCTGTGCCCCTCCTAACCCCCAGTAATTCAGGCTAATCCCCCAGAATGCCACCCATCGCTTCCTGAGCTCCAGTTGTTGCTTACTGCAGCGGGTTTTAGCTGCTAGGTGAGACTGACTCCATATAACTCCCGTAACAAGCTGCAATTTTGCATGGAAGACAGTTTACCCCACTTTGAATTAGCTGTTTAACGCAGCTATTGCTTCTGGCAATTGCTTCTTCTAATACCATAATACAATACACATGAATAGACGGTGTTTAAAGGCTTGTTTGAGATCTAGCTATATTGTACGGTCATACTCATGTGGGAGGGAAGGTGCTAGTTGTTTAAAAAAAATCTTGAAAATAATTCCCGGTGCCCTTTACCTCACACACCTGATACAATCATATGAAGACAACAGAAGGTCTCGTGACAGATTGAACAAATTTGAGTCGTGAGTGGAGTTCTTTCAGACATTCCAATAGGATTCAATGAGGGATATATATATATATATATATTTGTTATTGGGTGTCTATCTTTTGTGTGATATAAGACGCTTGTACTATGTCGGAGGAACATTTCTACTGGCTGAATGGCTTAAAGGAGTTTGTAAATGTTACACAGGCGGATAATTGTACAGGTTACACAGGTGGATAATTGGAATGGTTACTTTGGTGGAAATACTATAGGATTGTTTAAATAACCCAGCTACATTTCTATGGTTCTGGTCGGATCAGGAACTGAACGAGCCTAGCCTGTCCATGAGTCAGAGTTTGATGTTAACTCACCAGGGCAGTGCGAACTTCAGCCAGGCGGTGCAGAAGCTCAGACCCATCTGTCTTACCATGCCCGACTCTCCTCTAAACCTTTACCAGAGAGCAGTAATCCCCCTCTTCTCTCGTCCCTCTTCTTCAACCTCAGACCAGACCATGGCTGAACACGTATGCTAGCACACCTGCTCCTTCACGCCTGCTTGCTCATCGGTGAAGCTCCCTGGAGCTGTGCTTTTTTAACGATGACTTGCGGTTGAGTAATTGGATAGAAGGTTCTTTACGAAAGAAACATTGTGATTTGTCGATGATACATTGTCTCCATTACCAGTACAATACTACTGTTTGTTAAAGTCAACCCCTTTTTTCCCTGTGCTCTGTGATGACTGCACAAGCAATGTGATGAAGTCCAAATCAATCAACTAGCTCCGAGCCCCTACCCCCTCACCATAGCCCTTCGGCAATTACAGACAGTGAATCTAAAACTATTGGATCCACCCTGCCATCAGAGGATGATATGAAGTTATTGCCATTCTCTGAGATCTATATGACATGCCTAAGGGTAGGCACTAAGGATTGGAAAATCTGCAGTTAACACTGCTCTGTGTGTGTGTGTGTGTGTGTGTGTGTGTGGTGTATGTGTGTGTTTGTGTGTGTGTGTGTGTGTGTGTGTGTCTGTGTGTCTGTGTGTGTGCGTGTGTGTGTGTGTGTGTGTGTGTGTGTGTGTGTGTGTGGTATGGCAATACGTGGAAGAGTTCAAGGCTTCATATGAATGGTTTGATTGCAAGTATGATTGTCGCGCCCACGGCTAAAAACCCTGAAGTGTGCTCACATACATACGTACATACCTGCCAGCGGAAATCATAATACAATCTGTGCATTGGGGCAGAGCGATAGATTGGTGGAGCGAGAGAGAGGGAGGGAGAGAGATAGAAAAGGAGGGGGAGGGGGGGAGACAGAGAGAGAGAGGGAGAGGGAGAGAGAGAGAAATGAGAGAGACAGAAACCGACCCTCCAAGGTATGTAAGTTGATGATTATCTTGGCAACTTTGACATTCAGTATAACCAACAGCTCGGGGGAGTGACAAGTGATGTGTGTGGTGGGAGGCTCTGCGATGTGATCTAATTACAGTGTTTAGATAGGATGAAATGGCCCACATCAGGACTCATCTCACCTCATCCATCGCTGCATGTCACAGCCTGCCCACTCTCTATACCCTGCTTCCCTGCGGAGTAGGGGGCACAGGCTCCAACGCACGCACACACACACACACACATGCACACGTACACACACGCGATCGATCTGATAGCGGATTAGGGAACCGCGACTCTTGAGTGTGTGTAACAAAGGAGACCTTTTGTCCAAATATGTCAGTGAGCGGAAAATCTGACGTGAATATGTTAAGTCTCTAAGCTTGTCAGTGACTCAAAAACGACGCACATGCATGCACACACACACACACACACACACACACACACACACACACACACACACACACACACACACACGATCGATTCGATTGCGGATTAGGGAGCTGGGACTCTTGAGTGTGTGTAACAAAGGAGACCGTTTGTCCAAATATGACGGTTAGCGTCATATTATCAGATATCTGACATGAATATGTTAAGTCTCTGAGCTTGTCAGCCTTCGATCAATCGCCTCCTCTAAGAGGAACGAGACATGATAGAATCTTTAAGTTGATTGAAAAAAGTTACATATATCCCAAACGTAACCCCCCCACCCTCCCGCCTTATACCCCCAAGCGCAGTGAGAAGGCATTTGTGTTAGAAGTCCACGTTTGAAGTATCTGATGCATATTCTAAACTGCATTATGGATTCTGACCATGGCTTTTTCTTCAATATGGCAGCGAGCAATTGGCTAAGAAGTTTTCCACACACATCACTTCAGTCCCTTGTGTGTTAATTAATATTTATATTTGTCCACTGCCTCAAACTCTGCCTTCAGGCATTTATTAAATTATCATGAGTTTGGGCTGAGGTTGCGTGCTACTTTGTGTTAGCGAGCGGAGCGGACGAGGGGCTGTGTGCATGCACTGTGACCTGTCGTAGACTGCTTGTTAGGCTGATCAAACAGCCCCGTACAGAACACGGATAACCCACAACGAGGCGCAAAGCAGAGAGAAAACAACACATCTCGAGGAAAGCAACAGAATAACAAACAATTAATGGGTGAGCGGAACCCTAACATGTTCTCATTTTACTCACTCACTTACTGTACTTGCCTATTCACTTGCGTAGCGAAACAGTCCAGTGCCAGTTTGCTCTCTGAATAGACTAAACACCCATAAACTTAAGAAAACAATCCCACAATTAGACGCCTGTCGTAAGGGAGGCGTGTGGCAGAGGCGTCTGGGAGGTGTAGCCGTGTTGAGTGGAAGGACCGCTGCTCCGCGCTAGTGGAGAGAGAGAGAGAGTGAGAGAGAGGAGGCAGGCAGTGATGGTAATTAGTGTTCCTAGCCAGGAGCTCCTCTCTCACCCTGTCTCGCCCCCGCTCTGACCTGGGGAGATTGGAGAGCTACTATAGCAGGGTGGCTCCCTGGGGGACGAGGCTTGTCATGCCCATCACTTCTCCCCCGACACCGCTGTACTGAGCCCAGGCGCTTTAAATGCCAAACGAGACACACGCGCCAGGCCTATTGGCTCTGCCTGAATACCAGGCCCTGTTTGTCTGTCTATCATCATGCTGCAGACGGACGGAGGACACACTCGCACGCGCGTGCATGTGCATGTGCACACGCACGCACGCACACACACACACACACACACGCACACACACACACACACACACACACACACACACACACACACACACACACACACAGACACACACAGACACACACTCTTAACCCAACTGTCTGGAGGAAAAGATTACGATCATCAATCCACATTTGAAGGAGGGCGAACAGCTGGGCATGAGATAGCGAAATGGTTTGTTAAACCCCAATGACATAATCAGGTCATCAGTATCGTACCTCTCTGTATAGAGCCAATAAGTATCCCTTGTGTTAGGTTGTATTCGCTTTCATAGTTTCATGTTCTTCAATTTGGTTCTGTGCATTTTTCATGTTACATTCTGTAGTTCTGTAGAGGGGTACATGAATGGTGCCAGCAACCATATTAACTATCCCCAATTCATCTCCAACAGAGGGCCCTTTCATCTTTTTTATTGTTCATCTGTTCTCGCTTAATCAAAAAGCCTAAATGATGAGATGCGGTTGGGATTAAGGAGAACACAGTGACATATTATAATATATTATAATATTATAATATACAGTATATATATAGACAGTTTGCAGTTTACAACTCGCTGCAAAGGAATAGGAAGAGAGTCAAATGTTCAAGTCTTAGAATGTGGAAAACAAGTTGTGTTGGCTCCGTGTGTACACTTAAACTACTGAAACATCACTGGAAGAGGCTCTTTAATATTTAATGGCGCGAGACAAGTTTGTAGTCCCTTGCTTTAAACCCACAGAAACAGTAAACAAGTAAACAACATTTTCCCCCCTTAACTTGTACTTTGGTTGCCTACTGTTGGTAATGGGTTGACAGAAAATGGAACCCAGTATTAATATAAGAGTGGGTTATTTTTGTTGTCAATCACATCAACACTAGTATCCCTAAACTCTTTAAGATCTACTGAGGCATCTGAAAATGTTTGGTAAGCCTGTCAACGCTGATCACAATGAAAATGCTTTTGATGGAGCCATGGGTACAGTCGTTTTGGGAACACATTCTAGGAGTCTGAACACTGAGTGATGAACACACTGTAATTACAAAAATGACAAAAGTAACCGATTATCCAATCCCCACAAGAAAACGTCTGATCATTTTAAAAACATTTCGGCATATTCTTGCCTGTGTCCTTCATTCTCATCCCCGTGCTCCAACAGAGCTCCAGTTCCCTCGCCTCAGCCTGGCCCATTGTGCTTGATGGAGCATCGAACAATAAACACAGCTATTCCTTGTCTCGTGGAATGTTTGTATATCCTTGCTCAAACAAAATGGTTGCTCCGCTCAGAGGGGAGGCAAAGCCCGAGTCTATCCCCGTCAAGATGCGTCGGCAGCTGGGGTTTGTTGAGAACGAGAGAGGGGTAAACCCACAAATCAGAAGGGCCATATGTGCGGTGGATAACAGCCCTGCGACTCATGACGCGGAGACAGAGCAGCTGTTTACTCTTTGTTTGGAACACGATTGAAAAGAGGGAGACAATGTCACAAGCTCTGGCATGTGGGTTGGGGCTGCTCACCCAAGTCTGCATCCTACTGGAAGGCTCACTCCATGTGAGAGGAAACAGTCGATCATGTTCTATTGCTACAGTATTTCCGCTGAATAGGGCTGAATGTTGCATTGTATGTATTGATACATTAGAAGTCCATGACAACGAAGAACCGTGAGAATGTCGTTTTGGTTCTTTCTAAACACCATGAGTATGTACTGTATGTTCACCATCACCATCATGGTCTTATCATGGTTGAAATGTGGTCCCCTCTGCACACCAGCTGCACGTCACTGCACGTCACTGTATGTCACTGTACCACAGCCCATAGACGTCTCTCCCGTGTGTTGCTGCTGGTGAGGTGGATGGAGATAGCTAGCACACTGGCTTGGAATTGACAGAGTAAATGACAGCCACTCGCTAATGTTGACAACTGTCAGTGACTGCCTGGGGTGGCGCATGATCTCTGATGAGCCGGCCCGATATCAGCCTCTCACTTGGAGTCGATGACTCTAAATGGGCTGTGACCTTTCCTGTGGCTATAGGGTGCCTGTCTGGGCTGACGGAGACGCTGATGTTGCTTTTTTCTATGTGGGTGTGTGTATGTGTGTGTGTGTGTGTGTGTGTGTATGTGTGAGTTTGTGTTTGTGCATGCGTGTGTGCATGCGTGTGTGTGTGTGTGAGTCTGTGTGTGTGTGTGTGTGTGTGTGTGTGTGTGTGTGCGCGCGTTTTAACACTTATCACCATCCTCCATGTCAGCTTGAGCATCTCTGGGATTGGTTCTGTGACATGTTTGCTGACATCTCCGTGAAATGGCCAGCAGCAGCCTTCTCACTAAGCAAGATAAGCTTGGCATAGTAGGCATACCTGCTATAGTCATACACTTGAGCAATCCTAGCTACACATATTTTTTAATTCACATATTTACCACAATACCTCAAAACCTCAATGATGCTCTTGAGAGAGAGAGAGAGAGAGAGAGAGAGAGAGAGAGAGAGAGAGAGAGAGAGAGAGAGAGAGAGAGAGAGAGAGAGATGGAAAGAGAACCCCCACCCTGAAGTTGATCCTCTGCCCAACTGCCAGGCAAGCAAAAAACACAATTCAACAAAAAACACAGTTCACCAGCTTTACCCTTTAACGGGACTAAATGGCGTTTAATTGATGCAGAATCTTGGAGTGGTGTTTAAATCATTCAAGCCCTTCAAAGGGAGAGTGTCAGATAAATACTAAATAATAACCAGAAAGTGACAGTCAGCAGAGTCAGACCTCCACAGAAAAGCGGGATGTGTGCGGAGATAGTGTGTGCAGGGGCCAGGAGGGAAGCCTAACTCAGCAAGAGAGAACTCTTGGATGGCATAATGCCACGCACTTAACAGAAACATCACAGTATTTGTTTTGCTTGGCTAATAGGTCCCTGCAGAGTCTTAACACAGCAGATATAAGACAAACCCACACACAAAGACACACACTCGAATACACACACACACACACACACACACACACAAACACACAAACACACACACGCACACACACGTTGCTCTCTCTCTCTCTCTCTCTCTCTCTCTCTCTCTCTCTCTCTCTCTGTATCTCTCTGTACCGTATAAAGTGTATCTCTTGTAGAGAATAGAGTGCTCTAAAGTGCTCAAGACCTTGTTGTGTGCAGCTGCATTGTTTTCATTGTTTTCTATGTATTCTCCATGATAGGGTGCCGGAGAACTCTATGTAACATCAACTACTTCTTCCTTTTTCAACATAGTCTCCAATATAATATGTTCTGGGAGATGGATGGTTTCTGCAGACCAAGGAAATAGTCTGGGGGATTGTATTATCTGGCTATACCAGCGTTTGACTACCTGTTTTACGTCAAAAACGAAATATACGTTGTGTAAGAGTTACGTGGCAGTCAGACAGGATTAGGCATTCACTTTGAGTGGTAAAGGTTAGGCCTTAACTTTGAGTAATTATGGTTAGGCATTAACTTTGAGTGGTTAAGGTTAGGGTAAGTTGAAGGCATTAGCAAATATTAGCATAAGCGACAACAATCAGCAAGAATTAGAACCAACAAAACCCCCCAGAAATGATTAAAACCAGGAATGTTCGGGTTATAAATCGGGCGGTTTCTGCCTCCACCACCTCAATAATATGATGTGGTGTTCTGCCTTCTATAGTTACCTGCCAGTATAGCTAGATAATACAACCACACAGATCGCATTGTTTGGTCTGCAGAACGTAATAATCTGGAGACTGGGTTCTGAGTTGTTACTTTAGTCTTTCGTTGAGTAGCCCTCAGGGTAACTTGCGACTCACATGAACTATTCTCAGTGCCAGCCAGTGTACTGATCTGCTGCAAGATGCCAATGTTTTAATGAAACATTTCTCCACGACTGAAAGTTATTTTTTAAAGTTATGTTATTTACGTTAATATCGCTATCAATACTAATACAATGGCATGCCAAGCGTGTTGTACAAAAGGTTTCAATAGCTTTAATGGCAAGACAATAATTTGGATTAATCAGACAGTGAGAGAGAGAATGTGTTTGTGCTTTGTGGAAATACCTCCATGTGTGCACCCACTCCTGCCTCCCTATGTGTGTGGGTGTGTCTGTCTGTGCATCTGTGTGTGTGTTCATAGTTCACACATCTGTGTGTGTGTGTGTGTGTGTGTGTGTGTGTGTGTGTGTGCATATGGGTGCATGTGTGTGTGTGTGTATGTCCATGTGTGTGTGTGTGTGTGTGTGTGTGTGTGCGTGTACGTCCATGTGTGTGTGTGTGTGTGTGTGTGTGTGTGTGTGTGTGTGCGTGTGTGTGTAAGCGTGTGTGTGCATTATCTGAGCTCACGTCCTCCTCCTCATTTCTCCCATTTCCTCTCTCTCTGCCCCAAATGGAAATGCTATTGATGTTTCATACTATGGATGTAGATATATGTAAGATTACCCCATGGGGACTTCTGCTCCCCTTTGAATTAGGACTCGGATTAATCAAATACTATGAATTTTTATTTCCCTTAATCATGAGGAAGCAGCAGAAGAAACAGTAGGAGTTGGCATTGATTAAAGCCTAGCAGAGATTCATTGAGTCTGGCTCCAAGGTCTGGAAGCAGTATTTTAAATTTTGTTAAATGTTTTTTTCTCAATGTGAAGGTAATAAGATCGTCCTAATCTTTTTTTTCAAAAGATAGAAAATGGAGTAATTTGCCGGGGCTAAAATATGTTTTGGCTTTTCTTTTTCTATAATCGTGTGCAATTCTGTGAAATTATTCCAGTACTGTATGATGCTCTGTTAATTATACAACTCTGTAATTATGTTCTGAGAAAGTTACTCCTAAAAATCTTATCAGAACATTTCATCCATCCGTAGGTTTTCAAAGTCAAAGACTATCACATGCTGTACAGAAACTAAAAGAAACATTTTGTTACCAATCAATACAGCACATAAAACGAGTGGCAGATTGACAGTGAAAATACAGAAAGCATTCCGTTCGGAAAGATAGATGAAAAAAAAGAAAGATGAATTCCAGCCATTTCAGTAACATATCCAGGTCATTTCCTTCAACACATAGCATTAGTGTCTCGAAGAGGGAAATTGCATCCTTATTGCTTTACCACTGAAGGTGATTTGTAGGTTGCCATGGGAGATGATGCTTAAAGAGTGTTACCGTAACTTTTCAACTTTTGTACGACCAGTATAATATTGAAACTAATCTTGCATTTAATTTAAGTGCATGTCTTAATTGCTTTAATGTGGCACATTACAATGTATATTCCAACTGAAAATACAAATGCCAAAGATTTGCATCAGGCCAAAGTGTAGTGCTGTATTATATATTTATATATTTTTTTCTGTCTGAGCTCATGGTATAATAATGTGATTTGGCATGGTGCCTTGTCTTAGAGAGAGAAGTTAATTGAAAATAGCATTCACAATCTGTTGTGGATTTCACTGAATCCCAAATTGAATTTTATTAAACCTCCCTGGAAGGTCGGATAGTCCTGAATTACTAAATAGTTGTACTGAAAAACCAGGGAAATCTGAGAAAAACGGTCAGTGTGAATGAATGATCAAATTGACATCAAAGTCAAATAGAAACAACCCCCTGCTTCTAGATATTGCTTGATTTGAAGTGTGCTAACAAGTCTGGGGTAGATGGGAGGTATGATATTCTAAGCTTTGATGGTCTGTTTGAACAGAAAGTCACTTTGTGTTTAAACGATGCTCAATGAACAACAGACAGAAAGGTACAGAACCCATACTGTGCTAGCGGGCTTGTCAGCCATAGCAGCATGTGGATCATGTTGCTAATTTAGGGCGCTCAGCCTCAACCTGCAAATGAGACAGAGCCCAAAAAAAAACTTGCAGCACAGATATCACTTTCACTCAGTCACACGCACAAACTGTACACACACACACGCACGCACGCAGGCACACACACACACACACACACACACACACACACACACACACACACACACACACACACACACACCTATAACTCTACAGTACTCGAGACACCTGACAAACATCTGATTTCATCACCTTCACCTCAGCCAGTCAAGTGGAAGGAGTGAGTTTGCACCCTATGACGTGGTCCCTATCTACATAACCACCATCTTTCTCTGGCAGCACACAGGTGTCATGTTAGATTGAGGTGGATCAGCTGTGGTGAGGGACTTAACCTCTGTTCATGGTTGCTATATCCATAGTTGGCTAAAGCACACTGGAGTTAGGCTTAATTTAGCCTTGGACAGACACCAAGTATCAAGTACCACTGTATGGAATGTCATATTTTCATCATCAGAAAAGCAAGGGCATAATCAACGACAAAGTGTGCGGTTATAGGAAAGTAATCAACAATGTGGAGGTGTAAAAACAGCCCCAGGTGCAACCGACAGACGCTCACCTTTGCAAAGTCGATTATTTTCCTATAACCACACACCCCAGAGTTGATTATCCAGCTTATCTCACAGCTACCACAACTAAATGAATGCATCATTCTTGAAAAATAAGTTATTAGTCATTTGGTTTGGGGCAAAGTTCTTGAAACATTTTGACAACTAGGTTTGTTAGTGGGTATCGATTATAGCCATGCTATTTCATATCCAGGTGTAATCCAACATTCAGGAACAATTTCACATACAATTCAAACCAAAGGATTTTCTATACCTCGCCTTAGCAACCGCATGACAGCAAAGTAGCCTTGTGCATTCACCAAGCTAGCACATAAACTGTGTGGGCTATAGGCCTACACATTATTTACATCATGAAGACTGCCTGTCAACACTTAATTCAGGTCTTTGTCAGCCAGTTGTTGTTCGCCAGCATGACATTATGGATGCAATTGTGTAGATCACTGCCAATCTCAACACACGACACTAGAGTATGTGCGTCATACTAATAAACTCCTGGGGGAATATGAATATCTGACTAACTGACTGCTAGAGGCATTCAATCCTGTTGTTATTTCAACAAATGTCCTTGATTAAGTAAACATTAACGCACTCCAAGGTATGCATTAACAGCCGATATCTGCTAAAAAATAACAACAGATAATTGCTCCTTTTCATCTTGTTTTCAACGTTTCATTTAATGTTGAAAACCTGCTCAGAACATGGCAACATGCTATAACTCATCTATGTATAGTCCAGTCCAACATGCAACAACTCGTCCATGTACTGTATAGGCCAGTCGCAGGGGACATAGCAAGAGACTGAACTGGCACTGATGTTATAGTACACAGATGCTATTTCTGTGGAAAACAAAGGAAGGAAGCCGGAGGGTGAAATGGATGAACGACAAAGCAGGAGATTTATCTCAGGCCCAGATCTTCCATCTTACTTTTTAAAGGTTCTCCAGGGGACCTTTTTTAAAGCACAACAGGCTTCTAGGCTACTTGAAGGATTAAGGATTAGAATGGAGGAGTTTGTTTTAAAGGTGAACAACTCACCATCGTGCCAATCTTTCTCTCTTTTAACTACAACTTCCTAATTACCTCATATTACTTCACAGATAATTGGAGGTGTTGAACACTACAATGGACTTTGCGCTGGCACTCTTAGACAATGAGGGATTGGCAAAACGGCACCGCATTTCTATTAAATCCAGATTAAAAGAATGCCAACTTATACATTTGAAGTCATATCATGAATTGACTGGAATTGAAGACACTGCTCTATGGTTATCAAACATACTGTACTGTATGTATCAGATATTCCATTAAAAAAAAGCGAAAAAGACTGAGCATTATTCTAAATCTGACCGATGCACTGGCAGTATTGTGTATTGACTCTTGCTACAGTAGCTTTGTGGGGCTACTCTACTTTAAACAACATAGGCTACATACAACACTGGGCATGTTTTGCTTCTCTCAAACAGCATAATACTCTTGAGAGAGTTATTAGACCGTATAGTGGACTGGTTTCAGAAGAAGAGCCAATAGTTGCTGTATCTAGGCTACCGCATGTCTCATACAGTGCTGTATTTTATATATATATATATAAGAGAGATATAAGACAGAGACAGAGAGAGAGAGAGAGAGAGAGAGAGAGAGAGAGAGAGAGAGAGAGAGAGAGAGAGACAGAGAGAGAGAGAGAGAGAGAGAGAGAGAGAGAGAGAGAGAGAGAGAGAGAGAGAGAGAGAGAGAGAGAGAGAGAAAGAGAGACAGACAGAAAGAGAGAGAGATCTGGTGAGAGAGAGAGAGAGAGAGAGAGAGAGAGAGAGAGAAAAAAAGAGACAGACAGAGAGAGAGAGAGAGACAGAGAGAGAGAGAGACAGAGAGAGAGAGAAAGAGAGAGAGATCTGGTTACGGAATGAGACGTGTTCACTAAAGGAGGTGTGTGTGTGTGTGTGTGTGTGCAGGTGTCTGCATGCGTGTGTGCATACGTGCGTATGTGTATGTGTGTATGTGTGTGTGCGCGTGCATGCGTGTGCGCATGTTTGCCCTCTCCTT
>NC_137674.1:77438709-77446209 GCF_963989245.1 Nansenia antarctica
TTTCTTTTCGCCCCTGCCCTTCAAACAACCTGAGTCCGCCACTGAAGGCAGCCATTCAAAATTGGTAGGTAAAGATAGCAAATGTAGAGAATATTCAAAGGTGTGATGAAGAAAGTATTGTAACGAGAAAGAACACCTCCTTTTGGTCTTTCACTCTGCACTCTGGTGTGTTCAGCTATACTGTAGTCTGCCCTCTCAACCTTGAGAAGACATGAACATTTAATTGTAGACTTTCCTACTGTTCTGTAAGAACTACAGTATAGCACATGGCGAAACAGGAAGAACTTGATTTAGCTACCAAACAGCAGCCCACATGAGTTGTGTTATAATATGATTCATAATATGTATTTAAAAAACTGTTACTGTTTCTTAGTTCAGAACAGAACTACTGTGATATCTGATAGAATACATAACAAGAACCTTGAATAGTTGTGACTGTTTCCAGAGACCAACACATATTGCTTGTTGGATTGCCAATTACTGTTATAACCACTTGTATTCTAATATTTCCAGTCTCTGAAATATGAAGAAATAACAAGCACTATTAATAACCACATCGAGCCGAGTAGTAACGTTGCCACTGCTGTGTTCTACTATTCAGCCAAACCATGTTCTTGGCACACGTGAGCGCAGTGACATGTGTTCCTAAAGTACCCGAGTGGTGTTCCATTATGACAGCGTTCTCACATTCCTATGTTCTGTAGAACAGGGACCTATTAGAAGCAGAATGGTAGGGCGCTGGAGACGGGCAGGCACAGATGTAGAGGTTTATGATAATCTCACTGTTCAGTGTTTCTCTCACACAGGAATAGACGTTACGGTGAATCAGAGAAGGTGGAGGAGATAAATTAATCACTTGGGATTAGTTTGATTACTGATGTTTTTAATACATGATCCTGGGACTTTACGATTGGTTAATGAAATTAGTTTTCATTAATAACTTCATTATTAATTATTAATTATGAAAAAAACTAAAACATTTAAGATCTTGTAGATGAAAATAGCTATGCAAATGTAAATGTTTTCTGCAGTAATAGCCCCGTTATTAAAATTGTCTTGTTATTAGTTATTGCGACATCGTCTTGTTATTGCCGCATGTCGGAGGTGCCGTTCCTCATGTCTCACTTATTTTGCCGCCCTGTGTAATGGCGTAGGTGAAAGATGAGGGGAGATTGCAGAAGAGTCACCTAGCTACGTGGCAACGTGGCAATTTCAATGCCCTTGCCAAGTTCACCGCTTGCAATGGAGCAAAGTTAATTTCCATGGTTTGAAATTTCAAAGGTATCGCCTGCTGTAATTGCTTGACTAGGGAATCCATAAATCATTGTTCAGTAAGGTCATCTTATAATTTCTCTCCTCCAATGCTGGCATTTATTTTCTCTACCCTCCCTTTCTTTCTTCTCGTCTCATCCAGCCATGCCCGTTTGAGAGATTGATTCCCGCCGTCTTCAAAAACAACAAATTAGTTTTTAACTTGTTATTACGTGAAGAATCAGAGTCACCACACACATCATCGGCTCCCTTGGACACGGCAGCAATACATTACACATTACAATACCATGACACATACATTAAGAACTGCAGTGAGCATTTATGACAACTCATCACTCTGTATAATAGCCTTATAGATCCATACTCTACTGATCCAACATGCATCTACAGTATGGACTATTAATATGGTATTGTTATGGCATCTTCTATCCTTTCACCTCGGTCATTGTATATCACTTGACACCGGGCATCAGAGGGGGTTCAAATACCACTGTCAACAAGTTACACTATAATCATGCATCTAGTCTTTCCATGATAAGTTGTATCATACTTGTATTACTTCTATTATGAAATAGAAAAAGGATATCGATCCTTCTGTTTGCACTGCACTGAAGCGCTGTCACCATGGTCACGGTATTGTATTCCTCTTCTCACAAAAGGGTCTGGTTCAAATACCAATGGAAACAATTAATGTATTAGACACCACAAAGGCTAGTCATCTTCCAAAACCAATTTGAGAAAGAATGCACTGTAGAGCATTCAAAATCAAAACCCCAAACCCAAACACAAGCTAGGAATAATACATCTACTTAATAAACGACCCCTCCCTTTGTGTCTAGTGAAGTGCCAGTACAAAGACCTGTCGTATGGCAGCCATAAGGGGCCATCTCTTCTCTCACAGATGGGAGCAGGGTAGAGGCTTGTGGGTAGAGCCTCCCTCCTGCAAGGCTGCGACGGACACCTAATTACTTGGCTGACAGACGTGATTAAACCACCTGCGCCCTACGGGGGGCGCTCTGTCAGATCCTGACCTCCAATCCTATTCCATCTCACCTCGCTGCACAGAAAACCACCCACCAACGCTCAATAAGAGATTAGTGCATTCTATTATCTCTAATATTGCATAATAGAATTAAAAGATAAGAAGTGGCCTCTTTGTTTGTGGAGATACAGTCATGTGGCGACAGTTTGGTGGTCACACCTTTAATAAATTAAATTATTATTACATTTCAGCTAATTGAATGTTTGTTTGTCTCTGTTGTATCACAATGTGGGTGTGTTTTACACCTTCTTGTATCGCCTTGTAGGGTTTTCCCTCATTCATAATGAGATGTGTGATTGTGTGTGTGTGTGTGTGAGAGAGTGTGTGTCAGTGTGTGTGTGTGTGTGTGTGTGTGTGTGTGTGAGAGAGATTGTGTGTCAGTGTCTGTGTGTCTGTGTGTGTGTGTGTGTGTGAATGAATTTGATTGATTGTGTGTGCATGCATCTGTGCGTAAGTGCGTGTGTCCGTGCATGCGTGTGTGTTTGTGTGTGTGTGTGTGAGTGCATGTGTGCTACTCTGGACTTATCTAACTAATTACTAACTGTCTGTCCACACCTACGCCCCCCCTCCTCCACCCTCTTCCCATCCATAGCTGAGGCGCCACTAAAGTTGGAGAGAGGCAGGAAGCGCCAACTTCTTCCATCACAGGCAATTTACTGCTCCGCTGCCTCCTAAGTTGTGACACATTCACCTCCTTAAGAAGCCAGACATGTGGTAGAGAATGACATGTTACCCAGAGCCACCGTGCAACGAGCTCATGTTCATCTGAATCAGATGACGTCTCCAACACACACACTAACAAATAAGGCTTTAGCCAAAATGTATGTCGCCTTTTTGTTTAACATGACACATTCAACACAATAACAGGTAGATTTGCATGAATTTATCAAGGAATTTGGACATCAGCCACGGTGTGGAGGGTCCACTAGGCTTTACATGAGAGGGGGGGGTGTGAAGAATGAATGGATGGATGGATGGATGAATGGAGATATGCAGTACTTTTGACTGGCACTGTATATCTAGTCTAGTGTACATGTATAAATATATCTATATACGTATATATATATATATATATATCCATTCATCCATATATATATATTGGCGTTGAAACGTTCAAACACAGAATATAAATGTTATTTTAAACATGGTTAGCCACATCATTCATGGTAAGCGGTAGAAAAACCCTGCCTACTCAATTACATATATCCACCGGCCATACAGTATGCTTGATTTAACCAAGTGTACTCTATCCATATCATTTAGAGCACTTATTTTAGACAGCAAGGTATCCCTGGATCCCTTTCCCCCAGGTAATCATGAAGAAGGTAGAGGGAGGTAGAGCCTGTTCTAAAAATTACAATTATTGAGAGAGTGAAAGAGAGAGAGAGAGGATGTTCCACGGCGCTGCAATTATAGACCTCTCTGGGGATTAACAATATTCTATTTTATTATCAAATTTCTCCAGGCACCAGGTAATGATCAACACACAGAATGAGGTCTCTTACACTTTTTCTATTACCCTTCACCACACTTGTGTTGAAAAGAAAGAGTCTAACTAGGTTTATTTTTCACCATTGTGCTTGTATCATGTGTGAGGGTAAACCTACCGAAGCATACACGAGCATATACATTGACTCATAAAGATAACTGTATTCCAGTGGGGTAGTCTACGTGATACGCAGGACTATGCCGCATACCCACTAGGAAAGGCCAAGGATTTCCATATACCCACTTAAATACATGTGCGAGGATACGTAACAGCGTTTTGTGACAGAACTTTCACTTTCATTCATAAAATTCACCCCGTCTGTGTTACGAAGCACTTGACTTTTGGACCATTGGGACTGACTATAGCGTCATATACCATCAACGGGGGGAGATGCGACATGAAATATGTTAAAATGCTGCACTATCATGCACAGATCAGCCTTATACATGTAATGTTAGATATATATAACGTTAGACAGGGAACGCAGACTTATTTTTATGGCGTTCCGAAATGAACGATAGGAGGCTGGGAGGGAAAAATCACAGTATACCCACTAGAAAAAACTAGACTACCCCACTGCTGTATTCCATAGACCTGGCTGCTGATGCTCTACGCCCTGGGCAAGTGACTGTCTCTGTGTGATGCTCATGCAACCTTTGCTTGGAGATTCTCTGTGATGTTGTCGTATGAACTAGATAAGCTCTTCCACTAGGGTGAAGGGAAATGCATAATCTTTAGTTCAGATGAATGTGTCACAGGATAATGCTGGCTAAATAATCAGATGCAAAGTACACATATCTCATTTTGCACTTGCTAATTTGATGTAATGCTGTTGCAGTTGCTAGCTGAAACAGAGACCCACTGTGAGAAACATAGTCAGGGTTGTTGTTTCGCCAAGTCTACATTGTAAAGTATAGGTGTCTCGACCTCAATGGGAAATATAATGTTCCAAGAATGAAAAGTAGCCAAAACATATTGATTATTACCAACGTACCTACTTCAATTAAGATGCTTACAGTGCAGTATAGCAGGAGGGTTGGCATTACAATCTTATTTGGTTGCCTGGTTTTTCTTTTATCCTGAGATCTGTGTTGGTGAGAAGTGCGTTAGAGTCATTTCACAGTACATCTTTGTGGCCTTGCGGTCAACACCATCGTTATCCTTACATGCTAAGTGACTGCACTGCTCAACCAGCTGCTAGCACTGATTAAAAGACTTAGTTCTATCCTACCATGGGTAATGTTCCCTTTATTTCCCAAGTGTGTATTTGTGTGTGTGTGTGTGTTTGTGTGTGTGTGTGTTTGTGTGTGTATGTATGTGTGTGTGTGTGTGTGTGTGTGTGTGTGTGTGTGTGTGTGTGTGTGTTGTGTGTTGTGTGTTGTGTTGTTGCAGTAATGTTCCAATGTGCACACTGGTGCTTGAGAAGAAACTAACTCCCATAAACTCCCAATAACCCCCTATACACCCCCCCCCCCCCCCCCCCCCCCCAAACGCACACACTCATCACCTCGCATGGTAGCTTGCTGCCATTGGTGTGTGAATGTGTGTGTGAATGGGTGAATGAGAGGCCATTGCAAAGCGCTTTGGAATAAGGCCGCTATATAGTCGCTGACTGATGACCCGTGGCTCTGTGGCTGCGGAGGGAGCGACAGTAATCCAACGGCATTGCGGTCACTGATGTCACCACGCCATCCAGGCAGCCACGCATCCTCTCTGTCTGAAATGAACCAGAAATAGCCTGAAATGTGTGACCGTGTTGAGATGGCATAAGCCCGCTCCTCAGGTGGAAATACCCCCACCCAGGCCATCCAATTGCTCACTTTTCCTGAACAGGAAAGTGTGTCCAAACATTTGACTGGTACTGTAGCTGGTTATCATCACTTCCTTCGGAGGGTGGTCACGTGTGCTGGCAAATCGAGATGTGGCTGTGTGCCACACCTGTTACAAATGCACCAGACCTAGCTTTGGCTGAAATGAACTCGATCTGGACGGAGACAGAGGACTCAAATGAGTTAGATCCAGCCCTGAAATGAACAAGCTTTGCCGCTGAATTACATTAACAATGAGATTATCCAGCTTGTTACTGTCTACTGCTGAGGAAGATTAAGAGGGGGGAAAAGGCATTCTCACATCGCTTTGGTTGTCATGGGGATGTAGATTCGTGTAGATTCTTCGAGTGGAGAGAGAGCAATTGACAATGAGTTTTGCGAATTGTGCGTGTGTGTGTGTGTGTGTGTGTGTGTGTGTGCGTGTGTGTGTGTGCGTGCGTGCGTGTGTGTGTGTGTGTGTGTGTCAGAAGGAGAAGAAAGAAATAGAAATGGAGAGACAGGGAGGTAGAAGGAAAGAGAGTGCCTTTCTTATGTCAACACAATCTGCTAGCAAAAGCTGCAGATGCAGAAACGAGAGTGCAAGACCACCATAACGAAATGTACTTCCATGTACTGTAGCATAACAAGCACCCACTTTGTTACTGACATACTGTAGTACTTATAGTGCAAACTAAAATCACTTTTGTCCAAATTGTCCCAAAGCCAACTTGAACCTGCTGCATTTTAGTTTCATTGCTTATTTTACCTCTCTGATTGCTGGTCAGATGTTGGTGTAATCGTTATTGTTCTCTCCATCTATATGTGTGTGTAAGAAGGACAGCTTTTCTCTGTGTAGGGGTTTCAGAGGTGTTTCTCTATCTTTGATTAGACTCATGGAGACAAGAGGAACAGGGTGTAATATCGTGCTGCCCTGTAAATTACTTATGGTCACACAATGATGATACCTCCACCATGGAGATGGAGAGAGAGAGAGAGAGAGAGAGATGCCCATTTGAAACCCTGAGAAGAGCTCCTTTCCTGTCCACACCTTTCGTCTCCATCTGTTTCTCCTTTTCTCCTGTTGTCCCCCCATACCCTCCCCTTCCCTTCATATTTCCTGCCCTCTTCTCTCCTTCCTTATCCCCCTCCCCCTCCCCTCCTCTCCTCACCTCCCCTCTGTTCTCCTCCCCCTCCCCTCCTCTCCTCTTCTCTCCTCCCCAACCCTCTTTTCCTCCCCTCTTCTCCTCTCCTCTCTCCCTCAGGCTGTGAGTGTGGTGTAACACATTGGGAAAAAAAGAGCATGAACAGGAAGAGGAGGAGGAGGAGGAGGAGGAGGAGGAGGAGGAGGAGGAGGAGGAGGGATAACTGCGTCAGATGTGTTCACTCTACACTCTGACATCTGATAGCTTTTCCTCCTTTTTCTCTTTCTTTCGATGGATGGATTCCGGAGGATGATTGCCTGATGATGGGAGGACAGCAGAGTCTGAGTTTCTCTCCAACCATCAGACTCAGAGCTGAGAGGTGGACTGTCAGATGTGCTAGTATGATCCAGCCTGTTAGGGCCTGTCAAAACACGACTAATACATGGGCCCTTCACTACCGCGGCACTGTAATTCTCTCTCTCTCTCTCTCTCTCTCTCTCTCTCTCTCTCTCTCTCTCTCTCTCTTTCTCTCTCTCCCTTCCTTGCTCGCTGGCTCTGTCTTCCTCTCTCTCTCTCTCTCTCTCTCTCTCTCTCTCCTAATGGCCACATAGATCCAGACTAGTGTGGATCGCAGTAATACTTTCCATAGCAGATTGGGCCATGGCATCACTGAAGGGTGGAATCACGATTCAATTATATGGATGTTTGACTTGGCAAGAGTTGAGTTGACTGTATCAACACCATTAG
>NC_137674.1:77451209-77458709 GCF_963989245.1 Nansenia antarctica
CATGTTTGCTTTAATACTGCCAGTGGTGTGATCCGTGTGTGTGTGTGTGTGTGTGTGTGTGTGTTTACCTTATGTTATTGCTTGTGGGCCCACAGTTTACCAGCACAATATATTTGAATACATTTGTGTTAGCATAACATGTTACGGTAACAGACAGGGTATAATAGTTGACATGTTTGAGGCCCTGCGGGACCGTTCAATCACAGCAATGAGATGGGTCGTCTAAATGAATAAGCAGATGTCATGATGCATTAAGAACGGTACAGAGATTGCAACTGCTGTACGTAGGCTTTATAAAGGGTTTATTAAGGCTTCATGAATCTTTTAGAAGACATACTTTTCATATGTGAGATCCAATGCGGGGGGTCCGATGATTTGTTATTTCAATCAGGCATTGTTTTGTGCCACCCGTGACAGCAGGTACTGTAGCTATTGCAGGCGGATTAATTGTCTAAATTGCTCCCTGCCCATGGGTGACTGGGATTGGCCATGTGACTCTCTAATCTGCATGTTAATGATGGAAGCGATGACATCAGAGGAATAGAAATGGACAAATTAAACCTGATTACAGTAATGAAAACACAAGGAGACTCCCAAGAAATCTGGAGGCAGAAAATCTGTTACTGAAGCAATGTTGTATTCTGTTGTAGATATTAGGTCAATAGATTGAACTAAAAACAGAAACATACACAACCTTGTTATATTCTTATCAGAGCATACATTAATGAACAACAGATGACGAGTACTGACTCTCTCTATCTTTTTGTCTTGAGAAATAGTGTAGATTTCATGAGGCTGTGACCTTTTTTTCTCACAACAGACGACTACATCACAACATCAACATTTGATTTATTAATTTCAAATCACCCTGCCAAAATGTGTGGCAGCATATCAAATATTGTAATAAAATGTGTCAGAGTGATGCATATTTACACACACATCCATTATGGCTCAAACATGTTTTTTCATTCATTTAGAATTGTGAATTTTATGCGTATTGTACAGTAGTATAAAATGTACCATAAAGGCCGGATCTAGAGAAAAAAGGATACGGTAACTGTGGGGGATCTATAGTATACATTGTATACTACTGACTCTATACCATAATCACCAACTAAATTAACATTGTAAACTCAATCTATTTGTAAATGTACCCCCCCCCCCCCCCCCCCCCCCCCCCCCAAAAAAAGCAAACGGGATGTTGAATGAGGTAAACAAAATCCCATTTGATCCATGTGACATAACACCCATTCCCAGTGCTGTCCCCATTCCCGGTTCTATCTCCATTTCCAGCTCTGTGCCTCCCTTTCGCCCTGCTTCCTCATGCCTCTCTCCAGCTGTCTTCCTCTCCTCTCCAATCTCATTTAGGAAATTCATCTTCCTGTCACCCTGGCACAACCCCCCCCCCGCTCCCCCAACCCCACCCTCGACCACCACCACCACCACCACTATTCCTCATGTCACCATCACTGACTCTGTCCGGCATCTCACAAGCCCATTATGTGGAGTTATAGGGACGGACTCGTACCCCACAGCGAGCTGCCTGCCGCCTCCCACCATCCTCAGACCCCTCCTTAGGCCTTGGACCAATCAGAACATCGAAAATTATTTCTGACAGCCGACAGTGTGGAATGGCCTCCGTTTAAAGCTGAAGAGCTCAGAGGAGCACGGCGACATGTTCTTATTAAAGGACAAAGGGGCTGGCACAATTACATCAATTCTCACTGTTGTCCTAAATGACCCCAAAGGCCCCTGTGAGTTGATATGTGAAATGGCCTCACATGTCTTCATTCAGTAATCACATGTGGTTGTTTGACACTACTGTAGAAGGAGAAGAAGGAAAAAAAACATAATGTTAGGCAAACAATCTCACTGCCTGGAAATACTGTTGATCCTGTTTGGGGACATTCAGAGCATGTCAACACTTTGGAATTATGTGCTATTCTGTGTTGTACAGAGTATGGTCATGTCACACATGCACACACACACACACACACACACACACACAGACTCAATCACGCACGCACACACACAGACTCAATCACGCACACACACGCACACACGCACGTACGCACGTACGCACTCACACACCATCTTCCATCCACACAGACTCCAAACTGATGAGTGTGTCGATATGGCCTTAGTTCAGCGCCTGCCGCCTTGCATCGGATCCTGTCTTACTGAGGGATAGGAGGGGATGCCCCATTGGGTTCTGGGGAGATCAAATGGCCCATGTTATTAGGGGGATTATCTGTGGAGGTAGCAATCCCAGGAAATAGATTAACTGGTGAGCACAACAACTTAATGCCTAGAGCTCTGGAATGAATGGAGCAGTAGGTAGAGTAGGTACAGTGCTCCAATCCTGAATACTGCCAGAGGGGTTCAGTTGTTGAACTAAAATGAATACAAATGTCACAATGGGTTTCTAACACAATGTGTCGAGAGGTTGAAGGAGTACCTAGATATGTATATTTTAGGATGAGATATGTCAGTGAAGCTTGGCGTATTGCAAATATTTGATGGCTGTCTTAAGTTATTGTGTCACAACAGACAACTACATCACCACATTTGATGTATTCATTTCAAATCACCCTCTCAAGTCATTTGGCAGCATACCAAATATTGTTGTAAACTATGTCTGTTGTCAGTGTGATGAATATTGAAACATATTCATTAAGGCTAAGATATGTATGGGGTAAATACATTGAAACTCCTGATTGTCTTTTCATGGGGAGGTGCTTTGGTTTATAATATTAACGGTGCTGCTCACTATTTTACACACCGTGTTCGTTGTAAGTAAGTCACGTTTGTCTCTCAGACATAAACCCCCCCCACGCACACACACACACACACACACACACACACACACACACACACACACACACACACACACACACACACACACACACTGTTGAGGTCCTGCAAGGTGACACAGTAGCAGTTGATAAGTGACGTGACACTCTTGTCTCTACTATCACACCTAAGCCTGTTGAGTCAAGTCCACCACTGTGCCCATTCTCTCTCTCTCCTCCACCCATTGTCATTCACTCTCAGTCAGCGTGGTGTTTGAGCAAAACAAGACAAACGGTCCACAACCCCTTAAAGATGCATCTCAAAAACATGTTCCCTTTTTTAATAAGCATTGCTGCTGGTTCTTAGAAGTTGGTCTTTGTTTCTTCAGAACATAAATTAACGCGTGCTCACAGGGGTTTGCCATGAATAAAAGATGAGTAAGCAACAACCTTTAGTAATGAAGTCATGCCGATGGTCTACACAATCAGGGTTATGCCGGTGGACAAACATGGAATCCAAAAGCATTTTTACTGGACTTGATTGGATATAAACTTTTCCCTTAACTTGAATGATCTCAAGAGACTGTTCCACCACAACTGTTATAGGGAGGCTACTGCACTGTAGGTCTTGCATTCAAAACTCTAACCCTTGATGAGAAACTGGATTGTTCACACTACATTAAGTAACCTTTGTCATACTGTATTTTAAGGCTGTAATTACTTTAGCAGGGACATTGTGATAACATGTTGGTATTATAGTATTCGAGTGTAGTATGGTGTTTGAGTGTTGTATGTTATTAAACTGTCACAACCGTGTTATGTACAGCTGTTCTCTGTGGGTCTAATGTTTTGTGTTTTCTCTCTTCTGGTCCTTTGTCTCCTTAGATGGCCCCCTGGGACCACGAGGTCTAGTGGAGGCCACAGAGATGTGCACCCAGGAGTGTCTGGTGCTGGGCCACTCAGACAACTGCTGGATGCCTCCCGTCCTGGGCCCCTACCAGCAGCCCAAATCCCCCGTCTCCAGCTTTGCCAGTCAGAAGGAGTGGGCAGCCAAGGACAAACTTCTCAACGGACACCACACCCTGGGCAGGTCCTGGAAGACCGAAAGCGGCCTTCGTGACCAGTTCCCCGTCGGGGACAGGAAGCAGTTCGGGAGCGGAGAAGGACACTTCACCAGCAGTGGTCACATGGCTGACATCCCATTGGCTAGTTTGAAGTCCTACCAGCCAGCCACTGGGCCGGACAGCCCGAAGGAACAACAACTATAAGAGCAGCATTGGGCAGACACATCTGGGCACATCTGAACATGGCAGAGGAGAAGGGAACTCTTATTGGAGATCTTCTTCTTCTCATCTTTTTTTTCTCTCCTCTCGTTAATTTCATTTCATTGAAGTCAATGCTTCTGCTGTGTGCTAGTTACATGTACTATGTAGGCCACTAGACTAGTGCTTATGCAGTGTACTCTGCCAATTCAACTTTGTACAATGGTGCAAGAGAGGGATGGTATCTTGTGATATCCTTTTTGATGAACCCCCCCTCTAAGGATTTCCTCAAATTGACATTTGCTGATACTTCATGTGTCATTCATTATGGACAAAGAAGGACGAATGACATTTGGGAAAAAGGAACTCATATATTCAACAGTTAAAGAAAAACAAAAAAAACACTATTATGGCTGACCAATATATTCAAATATTGTGACGTGGTTGTTATTGAGTTGTTTGGGAGTATATTAATCTACACAATCAAAGAAAAATGGAGTTAACATTAAGAAAGCGTTGTTCTGAAAACACTGTTAGTGGACACCTGTTTAGTCTGTCATTGTTGATGTGTTTGTAAATAGGACTTATTACTAACCAATTTTCTGTACCTGGAATAATCACCTGGAATAAAACAGTTCATCATGACTGTTGACCTTTTATGATTTTCCCATCATGATTTGACGTTTCAGTCATTGTGTGTTTCCTCCTGTTAGCCATGTCTTTGACAGGAGAGGTGGCATATTCTTTGAAAATCAACAAGACATTGTCCAGACTCAAAAAAAGGTCCAACAGTGATATATGAAGACATTCACATTTTCATTCATTTTCAGCCATTTAATATGCACAATATTGCCCCAAATTTCTGCTTTCATTAAGCTACGACAACAATCCTGGCAAACTTATTTTTTGAAAACAATTTTGTACTATTGGTGTATACTCTCGATTTCTACATTACAGAAACAAAAGGATCTAAATCCTTTCCTCTAAAAAAAGATTTTAAAAAGGCGTTATGTATGATTCAACAGCAATATATTTGTAAATGGCTCAATGTTTTATCTACTTTTGACTCATTATTGTAAACATTTGATTGAAATTGTGATTTAATTCAGTACAATTGAAAAGTAGTACTTGCAACCTAAATTATATATTTTTTTCTTCCATATGCCCATTATTTTCCACACTAGGGAGATCGGAGTGTAACTTTAGAATCAATGTACTGTGGCTTCAATATGTTAAATGAAACATTGTGCTGGAAAAAGTGATCAGAAAATAATTGTTGGCCAGATAGATGAAAACATTTCCAATTGTTATGCCTAATGCAGTGAATGTTTGGCAAGTTTGAAGACATAGATAATCACACAGAAAAAAAAGTATGAAATCAATCATTGATACCGAAAATGGAAGAAATTCACACAAGAGGCATGTGCATAAGATAATTCAACCATCGAAGAACGTCTTTCATTTTCAATGTCAGAATGGTTTTCCTTTTTTCTACGGCATGGCAGGCGATTTACACAATGGAATAGCATGCTAAAAAAAGATATAGCTTTAAATGAACTTATAATTATTTTGTGTCATATTTTCATTCTGTTGAAAGATGATTAATTTGTACATTGAGAATACATTCAGTTTTGTATAGCACTTCCATGTTTTATGTCACAATATAAAAAAGTCAAGTGGGATGGAGTGACTTGCTTACCGCAGTATGTTTGTCAGTTGTGGGGGTGTTCGACATCATAGATATTGAAACAGTTAATCCTTGTTACTACTCTACAGGTATACAGCTACTGCAATAAATGTTTTCAATATGTGCAGGCTTGTTGTGTGTGTATTTATCATCTCCTGTGCACACTTAAGATGGGCTACTGTATGTGAGTGAAGTGTCATTTTACCCGCACATCAACATGTGAAGGGGATTATAGCCTGAAGAGTTCAAGAGAAGATACAATATTTATTTACACTTAAATCTATCACTAGATCTGGAGGAGATTGCATAGTACAGATCCTCTTCCTTCCTCCGTTCTCTCCACATGGCCCCCCATTTCCTGTCAATATGCAATCAACATAACACACAATCAAATTTCCCAAATGTACTTACCTCAGAAGTGCTTCATTCATATACAGTATGTATTATGATTCATGCATTTATGATCTGTGCCTGGTATCATTACTGTACTGAGTTTCCTGCCCCATCCTTTGCTGGCATTTGTTTACAACTGTGTGGTGTTTTGCTCCTCGACTGAGAGGCAAATTGCTTGAAAATGAATTTCCATGGCAGAAATGCCCGGTAATGAAGGGCCAGGCACCCAGCATAGCAGTTGAAGTAATTATATTTCTTTTCTTCGTTCTGTTTTTTCTCCCTTTCTCTCTATCTCTCTCTCTCTCTCTGACTGTATCCTTCACAGTTGATATGTTTATCAGCTGTCCCCCAATGGACCTGCTTAAATTCGTATTTGCCACGCTAGCTATCAACTTGGGCAAGAATGGTTTTCTGAAAAGCTTCAAAGCTAATTGCCTTGCAAGTGTGAGGGGAAGCAAACGCCACAACTAAGGGAGAAAAAAGGTTCTCAATCGCATTTCCTTTCATATGGCTTTGAGAATACTTTTCAGACGCCGAAGTCTCCATGCACGGCGGGCAGAACCGAGTGAAAGTTCAGCTGGGAATCAGTCCCATAGAAGCCAGACACTTCAGATATAAAAACAGAGGGGTCTTTCATAAAGCTACAGCTTTATCTACAGTACATCCACATTTGCATATGTTTGAAGCTCTAGCTTTTTTTGATGATAGTAAGTGAACTGATCCAAATATACACTCACTGAACACTTTATTAGGAACACCATACTAATACCGGGTAAGGCCTCCCTTTGCTCTCAAAACAGCTTCAATTCTTCATGGCATTGATTCCACAAGATGTTGGAAACATTCCTTTGAGATTATGGTGACCGGCAGATTTTCCTCAGATTAGATTAGATTTAGATTCAACTTTATTATCATTGCAGAGTACAAGTACTATACAGGGAAATGCCGTTCAGAATCTAACCAGAAGTGCACATAGTGATATAAGAACATGATATAAAATAAACATGACAATGATAGCGATAGGTAAGTGTGCAATATACACTATGTGCAAAGGTAGTATTGTAAACATCAGTTTAGTTTAGAGGTATATTCAGTTATGAGCTATGTACAGTTATGAGCTATGTACAGTTAAGGTAGCTTATACAGTGTGGTAGCTTATGTAATTTAGTATGTAATGTGCAGATGTATTAAAAAAAAGCCATATCAAGAGACATGAGACAAGATGCACTTTCAAGCTGTGAATCTCCCGTTCTACCACATCTCAGAGGGGTTGTATTGGATTCAGATCCGGTGACAGGGAAGGCCACTGGAGAACATTGAACTCATTGTCATGTTCATGAAGCCAGTTTGAGACGACCTTTTCTTT
>NC_137674.1:77463709-77531209 GCF_963989245.1 Nansenia antarctica
TACCATAACAAAATCCCAAATCCCAAACCACTCAAACATAGCCAATTGTACCTGTGAGAGAGTAGGGATTATGTTCCCTCTGTGGCTTGTGTGAGTTTCTCCTCTCAGCCTTTCTCTCTCATGTGTTGGCCACTTAGTGCAACATCTCAGTCAACCTGTCGATGCAGTGGTGTGTGTGTGCGTGTGTTTGTGTGTATGTATGCATGCGTGCGTCCGTGTGTGTGTGTGGTGGGAGGGGGGGGGGGGGGGCAGCAGGAGATCAGGGGGGTGCTCCAGCAATAACACACTTGATCAATCAATGGACCTCAGCAGTGCCACCCCCACACAGAGCTGTAGCCCTTTGGCTATTACACAGGCCTGTCAGCAGAGAATAACCAAGGAGTCACTGGGGGATGGAGGTGTCAGGGTAATCAGGCCTGGATAAAAGAGAAGAAGAAAAGAGTCCAGAGGGAAGGCGGTGCTGGTGGGAGAGGAGGGAGGGGGATGGACAAAACGGGTGAGCAAGTGGGAGGACATCACATGACACAAACGCCTCATCTATCCCTCTAGGAAGATGAAACAACGGTTTCAAACAAACGGTTACATCACCTCTGAATAATGGTGGTGGTGGGGATGATGATGATGAAGATATGAAGATGGTGATGACGATGATAACAGTGATGGTGATGATGATGATGATGATAATGCCAATTGTCATGATTTAGAACTCATGTATATCCTTTTCAAGTTCTACCAGCCTCAGAATGGCCTTGATTCAGTACGTGCTGCTCCTTCTGTTCCCAGCCTCTAACCTGTAGATGATGCTATTCTCTCTGTCATGAGCGGCGCCTCTGTGTCTTCAGTTTTACTATACATTTACGGCAGGGCCCCTGAAGGGTAAGGAAGGTACCGAGGACACGTAACCCTCAAATCAGTGGCCTGGCTCAAGTCTGACATAAACCCCAAAGGAGCCACACGGCACGGTCCACAGCGCCGCCAAAAAGATGTCCTGTCTGCCTCCGATGCCGACATCACCAACGCCGCCCTTGCCTTGCACTGTAGACACTGACTATTATGGGCCCGTTCACCCAGGGGGGAGAGGATGAGCACAACCATGATCCTGACACCACGAGAGGGACGGAACAGGGGAGAGGGGAGGAGGACGAGAGGGCGACGGGAGAAGGCTGGAAGGAAGTGTGTGTGTGTGTAGGGGGGGGGGGGGGTTATAGCTGCCTTCCCTTAAGAATACGAATCACTGTTGATCACACAGTGTTTCACTTCCTGATTGCTTCTGGTTCTTAGTGATAATAGGTTATTTCACGACAGCAATAACTCACCACCTGTAAAAGTGTAATTAAGCCTATTAGCACATGGCTGAACTGTGTTATGTGAGTGTTGACACTAACATCGATGGGAAGGTGAAAGGGAGAGGTAGAGAGTAGAGGGTGAGTGATGAAGAAAGAGAAAAAGAGAGAGTGAGTGAGAGAGTGAGAGAGAGAGAGAGAGATATGGAGAGTGGCAGATTGAAGGAGAGAGATAGACAGAGAATAGAAGACTTAAAGACAGACACAAGATAAGGCAAAGACTATAGAACTGGTGTCTTGGTACACTGGTCATTGATTTCAGTAGTGAAAGTACTATTGATTGGTGAGTTGGAAACGGGCCACCCAACAAACCTGTGGAGACGTGATGAAAGGTTCAGTCTGAAAACCATTAACTCTACAGCCTACCACCTACCCCACACGCCTAGACAGACCCCCGGCAAACCAACCCGCTGTGTAATGGTAGAAAAGATAAAGTGCCTCAGTAAAATAACTACAGTACAGCTTCGCTCCACATCACATGATTTGATTTCATGATTTCATGGATCAACAAGGCGGGCATTCCAGTGGAACAACGGCGAATGGAGATAATCAAGTTTAATTTAATCTGTGCCGCCTGTAATCTGTACTATCGATCTGGAAGTGGTGTTAGCACAGTCTACATTCCACGATATCACCAGCTCAGTGTCCTTGTGGTTAGAGTGTCCGCCCTGAGATTGGGAGGTCGTGAACTCAATCTCCGGGTCATACCAAAGACTATAACAATGGTACCCGATGCCTCCCTGCTTGGCACTCAGCATTAAGGGTTAGATTGAGGGTCACCCTGTGACATACCAGCATCCAGGGGGGTGCAGGGGGTGTACTTGTACATCAAGCCGCCTCACGCTATGAGAACAGGAGGCTCCTGCCTTATGGGCCATTAGGCTCGAGAACCATCGGTTCTCAAGGCTACTTCCTTACATTCCATGACAGTGATGTAATGATTGGCAGATGTTACTGTAATTGTGCTAATAGAAGGTATGTTCAGAATGGCATAACTAACCAATAGCTGGTATGAGTGACATTATAGGTGTACAACAATGTTGAGGTAGATTAGACTGACTCTTCCACCAATGTTGAGGTAGATTTGACTGACCGTTCCATCAATGTTGAAGTATACTAGACTGACTGACCTATCCATGGTAAGCAAGGATGTAGTGGTTTAAAAAAGGTAGGTCAGCTTGGAGTAATCACACACTGGGCCTGATGAGCCCTTTGAAGTTAGCTCCTACACTTTTCACTGGGTTTTCCCTCTTTCAAATCAGTCAGTGAGTAAGAAACTCAATAGAGGAAACGGTTTAGGAGAAAAAGCACATCAAGATGTGTCAGAAAGCCACGTTTTTATGGATGCTACTGTGTGGTACTGTGTTATTCAGGAACAGCATTGAACAGTGTGATCCTCTGACCCGGCTGCTACAGACAGGTTAACCTGGTTCAGCTGTCTCTGTGTTGGCCTTAATAAGAAGTCTGTAGAGAAGAGATTGCCGAAGTGAGAGAAGAGATAGAGGGAGAGAAAAGGAGAGCAGGTGCTATCACTCAGACGGTCAGGTAGAAGACAGAGGGCTTGGCTTCGGGGCAGAGGAAGGACAAACAGGCTCTTCAGAGACATGTAAGTATGTATAGACCTCTCAAAGGTCATGTTCTGTACATTCCACAGATGTGTATTCCTCTGGGTAGGCAACTGAAAAGAGATGTTAACTAGTACAATATTGGTTACAAAAAAAACTATTTTACAGCTTTCACATAATTGCAAACACCAGATCAGGTTAGTAAGTAGAGGCATAACGTCAGCTTGGGAAGTTTGTTCATTCTTTCCCCTATTGGTTCTAATCACAGGCTTCCACATTCCCTTTTAACATTCTTCTCATCTTAACATTCCAAACGTAGACACCTGTTTTTCCCTTTTGGATGCCTGCGTGTTAGCGCCCAAGCTAACCTGTCCAGAGGTTTGGTTTCGCAGATGCCTGGGTTTGACAGTGTGGAAACGGATGAAAGAAAGAAAGACCACATCTACGCTCCGCTGGGCTGGATTTGCAGCAGCTAGGTAGCATGCACCCCCCCCACCCCCACTCCTTCTCCCCCTCTCTGATCTGTTAATTACACTGGCAGGCGAGATGGAGCTAACGGGGGGATCAGGGGCTACAGAAAGGCGGATCACACAGTCGGAAACCAGGGAAGGGAACTGTAGTCCCCCTGTCATCTCCTCCTAAGCCTGTTTGTTTTTGGCCCTCAAAAGGCTGGGATGTTTTCTCTCTATGGTGACAGCGACGGCTTGGAGAATAACAGTGGTCCCAACTCGCAGATGGCGGCATTCCAGCATCCTTATCCCACCCCAGCCTTCATGAGGGACTAGCCAGAAGAGAATGTGATGTGTCTACACACAGTTTTTTAAATTAACATGATGACATTTTAAATGGTTCATTTGGACTGGTACCATAACAGGAAGGATTCAACCCTTGATATAAATGAAGCACGGGTAATATTTAGCTGCATTATAATGAGCTGAAAATCAGCATATTTAATTTAGGGTGACTCATTTAGGGTAGCATTAGGTTTATAGACTGCTAAACCGACACTGCTGTGGTGTATGTCCCCTGGCCTACCCCATGACTGCTGAGAACTCGGACACAGCCTTTGAGGGCGTCTAATCAAGATTTCTTCCCTTCAGCCTTGCAGTTCATAATTGATATCAAAATTCCATTTTGAGCCACACTCTCAAAATGTTCTGTCACTTCACCTTTTGACTGAATTAAAATGGAATTAGCTGTAATTGCAACGGCTTTGGGGATTATATTATTTAACAGAAAGCCTTCTGAACACCTGAAAGACGAGACAAAGATAAGCGATTCCCATTAAAAGCCCCCACCTGACAAGGCTGCACCCAAGCATTACCGGAAATAAAGAGCTTTTAGCCGTTCATATGCTAATAATTGGACAGGGAATTTTCGGTGGCTTCCTCTGTGACATTTGATTGGGAGAAGATTGATAAATTAACACTCAATACCTGTGGCAGTCACCCGGTACATAATAGCACCTTGATTAATAGGAAAAGTTTATTCAATTTGATAAGAGGTTTCTTCTTCTGGTGCAGAATGCATGAATGTGTTGAATGAGTATGCAGCATTGCTAGATAATATTCTTGCTGCACATATGTACGGTTCAGTAGTTTCATTACTGAGCTGATTTCATTTCATCATGCAGTGCTTTTTGAAATGAGACAATGTGCATAGAGGGACCATTCGTAAGGCACAAGCACAACAACAACAACAACAACAACAACAACAACAACATGCCTATGCATGCAATCCTAATTGCAATGTTATAAGTGTTGGTCATTACTCTGCTAACTTAATATTCCTCTGCATATATCATACAAGGTTATGCAGTTGAAACAAAAGTCAAAGTCTGCCATCTGCCCATGTCGTTTATTTGGTGGTCCATCCTCAATCTAGTCTCCAACCTTGACCCTGACATGGCTTAGATCTAGTGGATATTAAATCCATGGCTGAAATGCAATCAACACAGCAACTGTATCATCCTATGGTTTTCCCAGATTGTCATTAACTGTGAGATTAAACCAATTAATTTACAATATGGTCATCAATAATACATTATTCTAAACTGTGGGTGGGGTAGCTACAGTCGAGTGATACGGTCGGTAATGAAGATAATGTATTTACTATTAAGTGTTGTAATTGTTGTAATTAAAAATACTCTAAAAATAACTTAGCTTTTGTAAACAGTCTAGACACACAAAATGAAGTCAGACATAATGAAGAAAACACATAAATGCTCTGCAGTTAATTATTCATCGAGCATCTCCAACCATATTTCCACACAGACATGTGCGTTGCTGTATGGTTCCCCCACACACACATACATCATATACATGTGGTCCTCTGTAGCTCAGTTGGTAGAGCATTGCGCTAACAACGCTTATATTTTGGGTTTGTTTCCTGCCGGGACCATATATACCGGTACTAAAAAAAGTATGCACTGCAATGTAAGTCACTTTGGATAAAAGGCATCAGCTAAATGGTATATATTATATATTATATGACATGTAAATGACTAAATTGTCAAAAGTAAACTTGTGTTAATTCAAAGATGGGGTAAGGCCTGATTCTAATATCTTTAGGGAAATGAGATTTGGCTGGGGTTATTTTTGCCGTCATAATTGGTTGAGGCCTGAGGCGTTACTCCTTTCAACAGTTACTTAGACCCTGGTGATGATGTCATCCTCCTCTAGAAGGGTGAGTCATAGTGCTAACACAAGCTAGCGATGACACAATTATTTAACGTCATTCTGGGTAAGAGTGTGTGTACTCTACGTGTCTCAGGAGGTAACAGTGGAAGAGTGTGTGTACTCTACGTGTCTCAGGAGGTAACAAGGTTTTCAAACGAAACATCAGTACGGTACGCTGCTGAGCGCCCCAGGCTATCAGGAGACTAGTTTCCCAGATCCAGGTGAAGCCCCATCCTGAACATTGTGTTCAAGGCAACATCTCCAGTGGAAGTCGATTCTAGTTTAGTCCAGTGGAATCTATGACTTCTGTGATCTGTGACTGTACATTATCCAGGACGGGTTCTGGCAGAATGGGGTCCAACCTGTTTTGTTCGAACACATACCCCTAGCTTTGCTAAATAATGCGTACATCCACCTGGGATTAACAAGGCTGAGAGAATACATTAGTCTTATTAACCAACCCTGCACGTGGTCCTCGCACAATATATCCAATTTTGGCTAACAGCAAATTCACAGTTGGAAAAATGTTTGATCCACTGAATGCCTAAGCCTACCATTCACACTGTGTGTCTCTACACCCGTAATTAGAGCCGTGTTAAAACCATAGTCCCCTCTGGCGGAGCCACACAAACGATGTCGCACTGAAAGTGACTTTGGAAATATGTTACAGACCCCCGAGGGTAGTTTAAAAGGGAAACAGGGTTATTGATGAAACTATTGTACAGAAACGAAGAGAGGAGAGAGAGAAAGAGAGAGAGAGAGAGAGAGAGAGAGAGAGAGAGAGAGAGAGAGAGAGAGAGAGAGAGAGAGAGAGAGAGAGAGAGAGAGAGAGAGAGAGAGAAAGAATGTGTGTGTGTGTGTGTGTGTGTGTGTGTGTGTGTGTGTGTGTGTTTGTGTGAGCTTGGATCTGGGCGTGCATGCTTGAGTTAGTTGGTGAGATGTGAGTTGTGTGTATGTGAGTACAAAGGAGGAACCAAAGTACCCTGCAGAGGGAATGTATAGTGGACCAGGCAGTGGAAATGGATGACCGGTAATTAGTCTATATCTTTTCCATTGGCACAGTATGGGGCACTCCCACAGGATTTGACAGAGAAGTGCACTGTGGTGCATACAGATACATAGATTAATATGGTATACCGTTAGAAGTTGTGGTGCACTCAATTAATAAGGCTGAATGTTAATAGAATCATGATGGTGATGCTCTGGTGCAGCAAGCTGATAGGTCACTTAAGACACAGTGAGAGAAAGAGAGAGAGAGAGAGAGATAGATAGATAGAGAGAGATATAGAGAGAGAGAGAGAGAGAGAGAGAGAGAGAGAGAGAGAGAGAGAGAGAGAGAGAGAGAGACAGAGACAGAGACAGAGACAGAGACAGAAACAGAGACCAAGAATGAGACAGAGACAGAGACAGAGACAGAGACAGAGACAGAGAACAAGACAAAGACAGAGACAGAGACAGAGACAGAGACAGAGACAGAGACAGAGACAGAGACAGAGACAGAAACAGAGACTGAGACAGAGACTGAGACTGAGACCAAGAACGAGACAGAGACAGAGACAGAGACAGAGACAGAGACAGAGACAGAGACAGAGCCAGAGCCAGAGACAGAGACAGAGACAGAGACAGAGACAGAGACAGAGACAGAAACAGAAACAGAGACAGAGACAGAGACAGAGACAGAGACAGAGACAGAGACAGAGACAGAGACAGAGACAGAGACAGAGACAGAGAACAAGACAGAGACAGAGACAGAGACAGAGACAGAGACAGAGACAGAGACAGAGACAGAGACAGAGACAGAGAAACAAGTTAATAGCTTAAGGTTGAATGGTCCCTTGTGAACATGAGCTGATGGTAGTACATGGTGTAGGATCGAGGGGCTTCCAGTGTTAATTTAAGTAAAGAGGTTTTAAAGGCTGTACATATTTAGTTATTAACTCTTAACTGTTCAATGTTAATCATTAGTTTATAGATAGTTTACAAATCATTATCTCATCCAGTGGATCTAGAGAATCCAGTGCACAGCAGCCCTTCTTTCAATAGAGCAAGCGTCATAAACCATAAGAGTCATAAACCATTTACAAACCCTCACTAAAGGGTAGCCCAAAGTGTTGGTGGAACCTAAATGAGCAACTGTCTTTGCTCAACCTTGACCTGTAGATCACCAGATTACCAATCTAGACCACAACTGGCTGAGCTAGAGGAAGAGCATAGATCGTATCCCAGCCAATCACCAGGGAAATAAATGGGAGAAGAAGAGGAGAGAGTTTATACGGAAAAAAAGGTTCAAATAGCACTGATGAATCACACCCAGTCTCTTACAGTATTTGTCAGAGGCTGTAAATTAGGGAGAGGAGGTGCAGGACTGATTAGATTTCCCCAATTGATCCAGGAGCATTGTGCCCCAGCCGCCGATTGACAGAGGGAATGGATGAGCACAGAATGAGAGAACAAAGAAAGAAGACAGAAGAGGAAGGAGGGAGAAAGGAAACCGGGGGATGGCAGGCAGGGGTCAAGGCCTCCGATTGTCAAGACATCGAGCAAATTACTGAGAGAGAGGAAATAAGTGTCCTGATCAAGGGCTTTCTGAGCACTGGCCACAATACGGTGCGGTGTGTTCAGTGTGGTGCACTTACGTTTAGAAGATTGTGACAGTGGATGTTCTAAATGGGAAACGTCCTGTATGTCACAATGTACCACTTTGATGTACCACTTGCACTTAGACTTAAAGACTTAAAGTGGTACATTGTGAGGTACGGTATGTGCATCGACTCACTCAACTAAAACCAATAGTGTTTCAGATTGATGATAGATACTGAAAGTCACCCCGCACATCATTTGTCTCATGTTTATGGAGTTGGTGATGTCACATGGTGCTAACATCCAAGGTGTCCACTCCCTCACCATCCTCATAGTCATCTGCACACAGTAGATAGTGCTCCACAAGAAGAACAGGGGGGAAATGGCCTGTAATTCACACCAATCCACACCGACCCCCCATCTTCAGACGGCGAGAATCAGCCGGTTGTGCTCACAGTTTAATATTTGTATTCATATTTACCTCCTCCTCTATTACTCTGCTCACTTCCAAATCATATATCTCTGTCGCAGTAGGCAGAGGGCACCTTTATTTTCTGTCCAACTGTCTAGGAGAAGAGGCAGGACGACTCTGTGTCTGTACTGTTGCAAAAACAGCCGTGGTATAATGAAAACATCACAGAGTCTATTCTGTATTTATTCTATATCTAATCATTTATAGAATATATCTCCAGTCAAATCCTTAGGGCTTATTGTCACCATATACTTTATAGATGATGCTTTAACAAGGACATGGCATGATTTAAATAGATGAACAGAAATGTAACCTATATTCATTCATTCAGCCAAATGATTAAAATACTTGAAATGAAAAGAGTGAGGATATTGATCACTCATCAATCAATCAAGTTTAGATTTATTTATATAGTGTTTATTTATATAGTGCCTTTATTTATATAGTGTTTATTTATATAGTGTTTATTCATATAGTGCCTTTATTTATATAGTGTTTATTTATATAGTGCCTTTATTTATATAGTGTTTATTTATATAGTGTTTATTTATATAGTGCCTTTATTTATATAGTGTTTATTTATATAGTGCCTTTATTTATATAGTGCCTTTCATGCAAAAATGCAATACAAGGTGCTTAACAGTAAAATACAATTATAACACACAATACAGTAAAAATGCTAATTAAAATATAACCATACATACAGAATGCTAAGCTAAAAGGGTATGCTTTAAGATGTATTTTAAAGGTGTTGTGACGCCCTCATGACACATAATGCAGGTGCTAGGGGGCCATTTAGTGATTCGAACACCAATAAAAGGATTGTAAAATCGAAAACTGACAGGCCACCAATGAGATGTGTGCGCTCCTTCTGGTCTTGGTCAGTACGTGCTTCTGCATTTTGAATGATCAGTAGCTTATTTATAGCCTTTTTAGGTAGAATAGAAAGGAGAGCATTACAGTAATACTTCATTACAGCATGCTTCTCTTTTTCATAAACTCAAAGTTCAAGCAAAATTCCATTAGAACTGTAAATCTCCCCCAGTCTGTCCATCAGCCTTGTATTAAGCTTTGAGCTTGCACACGTAAGAGAGCAGATATATCTTGTCTCAATAGAGCCATGACCAAGATCCTTATTTCTATGTGCATCGCCATCCTCCTCCTAACAGCACATGGAGAGATGAGCAATGGCTGCTCCTGACCTTGCAACTTGCTTGTAATCTCTTTTGTGCAAATTACACTCTCATACTTTCTGCATATATTGTAATTAGGCATATGTATTCTAACAGGCCAGTAAGATATAGTTTCATCCTAATCTCTCATTTATATGCAAAGCAGCGCGGTTAAAGAGCTTAGGCTTTCTTCAGTCTTAATGCTTCCCTTTGCCCCTAATCAACTTAGTTTTTTTTTCTTTCCCTCCTTTCCTCTCTTTCTGTAACTCGGTTCTGTTTTTTTAAACTAGCCCGTTTTTTTTCTTTTTTTGGTGAGGGGAGGGGGGGGGTCTAATTACATTAAGTTGCTGTGGTGTATCGTCATGTTTGATATATTCTAGTTATAACAAGAGTAGGCAAAGTACCTGCTTTGCAATTGCATGATGTACAGTTGTTTATTATGTGTCCTCAACAAATCACTCAATAAGTTGAACTGAGTCCATCTTAATGCATGGATAATAGTTTGTGTAATTTTGGAATTCATATCTTTGTTTTTATAGGGTCTCTGATTTCCATAGGAATCAGTTATACACTGTGTAGATTAGGATGTCACCACCAACTTAGCATATTTCATAATTTTCTCTTGATCCTGACAAATTCCTCAGTCCCTGCCGCTGACAAACATACCCATAACATGATGTAGCTACCACTATTCTTCACGAGAGATGGTGTGGAAACTGCATTGCACATGCTGGATTTGCACTAAACTTAATGGTGTGTAGTAAAACTAAATAAATCAAATAAACACATTTCCAGACATTTTCTTTGCTATATCACTTATATTTGCATTTTAGCAACATTTTTACGGTAGTGTATGTACGTTTAAATTTGTGGCATTTAGCAGACACCTTCATCCAAAGCGACTTACAATAAGTAAGGGAATGGTCTATCTATCAGTCATCATAAGAAAAAGTAATCTATGCCAAAACCAGAGGCCATTGGCAGTTACAATGCTAAAAGAAGGAATAATTATGTTTTTATTATTTAATTAATAGTAGAGAAACTGTATAGGGGGGTAGTAGGAATGAGGATGTCTTTAGGAGAGACAGATAAGATGTAGCCTGAAAAAAGGAATGTCAGGAATGTAAGCATCGGCAGTCTGGGAATGCTAGCGTCTGCTCATCGGCATAGCAACGGTGTTCGAAAGACATGATTACATCACCCCGGACACTATCTGGCATGACACCTCCTCAGTAAATCTGTCCCCTCTTCTACAGGACATCTGTGTTACCAGTCCAGTCCAGTTTATTTTCCAGGTGCACCCCCAGGGACTTGTAGCTCTGGACCACCTCCCCTTCCTATCCCTAGATGGAAACAGGCGAAGTTCACCACCATCTCCTTTGTCTTGCTGATAGTGAGGAGCAGGTGGTTCTGCTCACACCACTCAACAGAACTGTCCACCAGTGCTCTGTACTCGGTCTCCTGGCCTCCCACAATAGCAGAATCATTCGAGAACTTCTGCAGATCGTGAGCTTAGAATTATAAGGTTCTATCTCCATTTAGGGTAGTTCAGAGATATTGAGCGTCAAAGTTTTTAGATTCCATATGTTTTGTGAGATGGAACTTTTGTATTTTATGAATTACTAACTAAAACAATGCAACATTTTAAAGATAACACCACACAGGCATTAATAAACACATAAAAATGGATCAGATTATGTAAAAAAATCAATTTTGACAAAAAATGGAGATAGAACCTTGTAATTCTAACGTCACGAGATGGCAAGTATCTGTGTTGTGCCTGAAGCCCAAGGAACACGGGGTGAAAAGGAAGGGAGCCAGAACTGGGGGGAACCTTCAGTAATCCAAGGAAAACCATGGCACCCTCCTAGTCGGTACCGGTCGGTGTTTCCACACAGAAGCTAATGTAGTCCGAGATGCAATAGGAAAGACCATGGGGGGGGGCTGTAGAAATGGAGGCGTCCTTCACATCAGCATACTATAACACAGGTCCAGTGTTTTGTTCTCCCTCGTGAGGCACTTCACAAACTGGGAGAACGTTGCCAGTGTTTTTGTCAGGGTGACATGGTTAAAATCCCCAGAGATGCAATGAATGCAGAGGGGGGGATAGAGGGGGGGATATGTGACGACAACAACAACAACATGTAAAAACCCACGTGACAAATAATATGTGCTAGTCCTACGGCCAAATGTTCAATGTCCGGGGCTACATACACTTTCCTTTATGTGAATATGGCTAGGATTGCACCATCTGTTGTTGACAAACACAGCACCTCCTCCGCCTCCCTTTTTGAAGAACAAATTCTTATTTACAATGATAACAATGTAAAACCTGCATAAGAAGGAACAACATTGTTTTGTCAGTTGTAGTCTAATGAAAACAGTGGTGGAGGGGGACCAACAATAAACACCATAATTTACATGAAGTAGTTATATGTTTTTGGCTTCTTTTTTTCAATACTACAGGAGGCAAAGTATCCACAGGCGCGTTCTCCAATTCATTCATATCCATCGTTCAGCAAAGCAGAAAAAAAAAGCTGCCTACAGTACCTCTACCTGCCCTCATAAATAACTTGGCAAAAGGCCTTCAACCATTTGAAATTAAGCTCCAAACAAGTTAATTTACTCCCTGACGTGTTCAATTGATTTTACACCTCAACTTCAAAGGGGGTTTGTAGACTGCCTCTGCAGGGCATGGCTGGGCAGGGGGAGGGGGAGGGAGAGGGGCAGGGGGAGGGGAGGGGGAGGGGGAGGGGGAGGGGGAGGGGGAGGGGGAGGGAGAGGCAGACAAACTGACTGGCTGCTTCATGCCCGACCATCAGACTCCAACCAACTCTTCACCCAGCCTTTGCTATCCCTACAACCACAAAATAATGTCTGCAGAATATCTATTGATTTATGATATACTACTACTCTACTCCATGGTTCAAGATGCTCACGTTTCAGATGCAATTCACCACCACTGCTAATTATTGACAGGGCCTACTTTCCATTTCCAACACTTCTTGTGTTGTGTTATGAAAGTCTAAGTGTTTGGGGCACTTCAAGTAAAAGTGAGACTTTGAAGTAAAGTGAGACTTTGAAGGTGGTCATTTCCAATTCATCCATTGCTTTCATCCATGATGCATAATCAGCTATATCACTTGATTTGAGGAGCTTTGTTCATCCCATGTAAGAATGACGACATTTACAGTATGTACTGCACATCACCAACACTCACACACACACACACACACACACACACACACACACACACACACACACACACACACACACAGACAGACCTACACACAGACCTACACAGTGTATTTACCTTTCACAAACACAACACACATCGACATTCTAAAGTTACAGATCTCATCAACTTCAACCACTTTGCTGTCTCTCTGGGACCTCTCTGTTGTTGGACCTCTCTGTTGTTGGAGCCAGCTGATCCTTCCCCTGGCTGTCCTCCAGTTTGCATTCCTAACAGAACCGTCCCGTCTGATTCACCTTCCCGCTCCCCTGTTCTCTGTGACCAACAATTGAAGCTGAAAGTCACAGAGTTATGATAAAACAGGCAGCGTGCCCTGGAATATGATTTTCACTCCTGCATTTCTACATATTTATGACTGTTCGGAGGCAACAGTGACTGGTTATTTTTGGTGTTCTCTGAAGGGTGTGTGCGGGGGTATTAATTGGATGTTTGTTACTGAAGTAGCCATGCTGTGTCCTTGACATGACGGGACCCCCCTGTGGAGTTGGGGTTTGAGTTTTCAGGAAGGGAGGTGTGTGTGTATGTCTCTTTGTGCTACCTGCGTGCTACCTGCTCTCTTTCTTCTGCGCTGTCAGACTACGGCGCCAAGGAGCAAGGTCGTACCTCCCATTCTGTTATTCTGTCATTTCCTCCTCCCTCCCTAAGTCTTTTCTGTAACAACCTCCAACCACCACCTCCCCGGACACTTTGACTCTCCTTTGTAGACTCAAAGGAGTTGGTTGAAAGCTGAAATAAAAATACTAATCTTCCTATGTTATTGCTTTGTGTGAAAGGCATTGTAGAAACCCAAAGTGGGAACAGTGTTGCTTTCTCACTCTTCGCCTCATGAATTCATGATCATCAAATAGCCAACCTGTTTTTTTAGTAAAGCATGACGATTTAATTTGTGTTAAGCAACAGAAAGATGACCTTAGACACCTAGCATGAAAAGCGATGTATTATTTGGTAAGGGACTCCCAAAAGCCAATAGAGCCCAAATTGAAAGAATGAATTGAGACAATCAATTTAGAATTAATAGATTTCCATCTTCAGCATGTCCTTGAGGGTTGAACAAGAATCACAAGAAATATGCGATTGTTAAATTGAATTAGTTTTTTAACAAAACTTAAACTATTCCCCAGCTTATTTACTGTGAGATAATTACTCAGAGAAAGTTTCAGCGCTCCAGAGAGCACCAAGGTTGATGGCCTTAAGATTGCTGTTAAAAGGGACTGTACACAGAACCACACACAACATTATCCACAACCGTAATCAGCCTTGTGAGCGTTTCAAATCATTTCCATTGTATTTATTTAACGGATATTCATTATCCATGTGATCCGAGAGGAAGATAATTAAAAGGTGTCAACCTTTGTGGTAAGAGGGAGATAGGAAAATGAGTAAACCCCTATCCACTATCTGACCACACCACCCCAAGCCACCATCTGACACACACACACACACACGCACACACACACACACACACACACACACACACACACACACACACACACACACACACACACACAAATAGCGATTTGTTTTGTTATGTTTGTTATAAAGAAAAGGTCTATAATACATGGAAATGACATTATATGATGAGATAATATGATGGTTATCATGTTTTTTAAAATTCTTTATTAACGAAGAAAATAATTACATTTGTGGTTTTCTCTACCTACTTGTTTTCCTCATTCAACTATCGTGCCGATGATTCGCAAGGCATTCTGGGATTTCATAACCCTCCGGCTGTGGCTCTCTTTGGAGTCTGGACCTCAAAAATCTCAGTTTGGAGGACTATGTAGCCCTACCCCTTGGCCCTACCCCTACATGAAAACAAGAATTGGGAAACCCTACTAGTACCACATCCGACACCTATGGCTCAGAAGAACTGCTTCCATGAAAAGAAGAAACATCTGAGATGATAAGAAAAAATAATAAAGAGAAATGGCGCAGATTTAGTTATTCTGGTGAAAAAGAGAGAAGTTCCTCACTGTTCTAACAAAGAAATGTCTGGCTGATTAACATCAGTCCATTTTTCTGTCCAAGGTCAGAATGGAAGTAAAGGTGAGAGGAAGGGAGGGATTGAGGGATGGAGGGAGGAGCAGGGGGAGATTTCTCAAATGATGGAACATGTTCTAATTAATGTACTGTCTAATTCTCTTAAGGTTTCTCTCCTTTTTTACCCTCTCTCTCTTTTTCTATGCACACCACTCATTTGACATAGATTCATAAAATGAAATAACAAAGAACGCTACTCCTGCTCCAAACTCCCTCAGACTCTGACAGATTCACACAGATAATTGGAAAGGCTGATTAAACTTGCCCTGCAAAATATGACTATGTAGGAAATGTGATTTAATGGTGCAGTTGTCTTAGGTTATGTATACTTTTCTTATTTTAAGAAGCTAATAACCTTGCAGTCCTGTGATGTTTGCAAGAGAAAAGGAGAGTGGAGTTCACCAATTAAATGAGGCAAATTCCAAGTATCATTTCATTGGTTTTACTCTGATTACATTCTAATAAGAACTAGAGGGGACTGTCGGTTCATAATCTCTCTTACTACTGGATCTGTTTCGCGATATTTTATTCCAAAAGAAATACACTCTATTCTTAACAGCAAGCTATGGCCTATAATGAACTGTATCCAGCAACCGTTTATCTTATGACTGCTGTTTGTGGTACCACATATAATTAATTAATTAATTAATGAATTAATTAATTAATTAATTTTGCCATTTAGCAGACGCTTTTAATCCAAAGCGACTTACAATTACGAATTACAGGGACATTCCCCCTGGAGTAACTGAGGGCTAAGTGCCTTACTCAAGGGCACACTAGTAGTGGTGTGGTTTCAGGCGGGATTTGAACTCACAACCTTCCGATCACAAGTCCAACTCACTATCCACTAGACCACCACTATCTCATAGACAGTGTGGTAGTTACTGTATATATTGTGTTGCATACTGCACAACTCTAGTCTGATTGTGTTAAACGCCCTGGGGTGAATCTGAATAGCCATAGGAACAGTATGCAGTAGCACCATGCACCCCTAGGCAGAGAGAGGGAGAGAGTTGTAGAAGGCAGTTGGTCTCAGTAAAGTTGTCTTTGATCACCCCCCCGCCCCACACCCACACACACACACACACACACACAACCATCCCCCCCCCCCCCCTGTGACAGTGTGCCGGGGAGCTCAGACACAATCCCTCTAACCACAATGAAGCGGCGGGAGGTTGTCGACGATCATATAATTAATCCTCTGAGGAACGGAGAGAGAGAGAGAGAGAGTCCAGGGCTCCAATCCCTCCATCCCCCAGGCCTGTTTTAATAGCTCCACTCTGTGTCCCACTGTGTATCCTCTGTGAGGGGATAGATGACCAGCGCTGAATCAGAGCTCGTCAGTTAGTGTCGAGGGCCAATTGGACGGGCAAGCTTTAGCTGGAGCTGCAAGGATGTGGACTGAAACCGTATGGCCTGCGTCACGGAAACCTGAGACCAGGGGAGGGCGAGGGAGAGACTCCCAGGAGGGAGACGGAGAGATGGGTATAATAATGGTGTTAAAGAACAGTGGGAGGTGTAAATCTAGTGTCTCTCACTGTTACGAACTCCAGGACAGTCTGACATATGAAAAAGTCTTCTATGATGAAAGTGGTCCAAACTAGGAGCTCTATCACTTGTTTGAGCATCTATACAAAAGGATAGGTCCGGAAATGACACATGACATTTTCTCTATCAATGGGGGAAGAGGGCACAGAAGGTATCCGTTTGTGATGGGCTGAGTTGCTCTGTAGGATGGAGATAATAGTGACGGCAGTTGGTGAAAGGTTAAGGCATTGCAATAATTTGGCTTGACGAATACGAGTGTGTCATTGATTTTGGACAAAGTTTTAGTAAAACAATGTGTTTCGATTCAATGCTCTTTTAAAGGTGATTTGTGAGTTACCACCCACAAATGAGCTTACATTTTTCCGGTCCATTTTTCAGAATAAAAGCCCAAACATTTGGTCAGTTTGCCGACCTGTTCCCCCTTTCACCAGCTGCCATCACATTACTGCACTCAGATCAGAAACTTGTGCACTCGAAATTCTCATTGGATCTGAGAACAGTTGTGGGTTGCATCTCAAAGATCTAGCTGGGTCTTTCTTCCTTTGTCTCCTAGGATAGGTATGGTAAAAGTCATAAAGCGGAATCCCACTGGTAACTTTATCATGCCCAGTTCTTTTCACATTGGTGCAGACGAAGAGCAGGAGGAAAGGAAAGGTAGCCACTAGACTATTGAGATGCCATGAAGACGTCTCTTCAGTCTGAGGTTTGAGCCCATTCCTCAGCTTCCCCCACGGCTCTGACCGGTGAGGCCAAAAGTCCCCCTGCAGATTGAGTTTTCCTCCATGCTTTATAGCCCACAGGCCTGGGCACACGGACACCGTAACGCATGGCAGATAAATGACTGTCAATGCATTCCTCGATAATGTTCATCTGCTTTCAAAACTGTTGAGTGAAGGGGATGAGGGAAACAATTTCCTGCAAAGTGTCAACCGAGATGATTTAGACTTGTATGATCAACCCAAGATTGTGCTCTAGTGAGGCCAGCCTATTCGATAATATTGAGCCTGTTACAACCGATGTCAGTCGAGCAAATGAGGGATGACTGTTGGAGTTCCCCGCTGGCACGACACCATGGCTGTTTTTTCCACAATGATTCAACTGCATTTCCAATTGAGACGCCTCCAAGTGTGCTTCAGCTCCACACCCCATCGGTCAAATGGAGACTTCAAAGTCTTGTGTAGGTCTTAGGTGCAAATCTCTTTCTGCAATAAAGGTTCAATGCTGGACACTATGAGAGGTAAAAGTGGGATTCCAACTCCAATGAATATCAACAAACAAACTACTTGTTAACCCTTCACAAATCCTTCGTAAAGAGTATTTTAGGTGGGATGTTACACAACAAACCTAAGCATGAACAGTGTGAAACCACGCTTGAAACAATCATGTTGTAGAATTAATTCAAGCCAATCAATTCAGTGTAAAGAATCTAAAGCCACTGTAAGTGGGTGAAACATGGGAAAGTGGCACAAACTGTCAATGGTGGAAACAGACATCTATGGAACCTTAAAAGGCATGCTTACTTACTTCTGCCTGATAGAGTCATCTGTTGTCACATTAATGTAGACATCCATGCTAAATATAGAGGGAGCGAGTGTGTGTGTGTGTGTGTGTGTGAGTGTATGTGTGTGTGCGTGTGTTTGTATGTGTGTGTATGCGTGGGTGGGTGTGTATGTATGTGTGTGTATGTACAACATTTGTTTGTGTGTGTGTTATTGTCATGTGCGTTGTATGCACTGTGCTGAAGAAAGACGACGACGAGGCAGCAAATTGTTTGAACGCTAACAAGGAGAGAGCCAAACTCTCCCTCTGTGTCAGAGGCCAATCGATTAAATAAAACTGACACACATCCTCTGTTAGGCCTGTTGGCCACAGATTGGCGTTTTTTCTGAAGTCTTGATAGAGTTCCCACATCACGCTCCACACTACTCCCATTATGTTGTGGCTCTGCAGTCTATGCACAGAACCCCCTGCCTCTATGCAGTCAATGTCACGCTACCAAGACCGATAACATCTCAGAGATACAAACACATCAGACATGGCACATCATCGTCTAGGCCCACTGACTACATAATGCCAGCTATTCACTCTCTCTCTCTCTGACACATACACACACACACACACACACACACACACACACACACACACGTTCCCTTCACTCTTCTCCATCACTCGTCTCTCAGCTCGGGACCACGGTGAGAATGTAGCCAATCTGTCTGTATGAGATGATTCATCCCCACCTTGTAGACACTCGCTGAGGGGTGTTATGGTTGTACTTATTATTCATTACAGTTATTTTCATACATGGCAGTTCCTAGGGTAAACTAGTACAATTAATTCCATTCTATTTCTAACATTTGACATGTAGCTATTCAATTAGTACCTCAAAGTGGATACACATGGCCCAAAGCAGATAGTGACAGTAATCTGGATTTGATACTAATGCCTCCAATGGCGGTAAAAAAGTAGGCATCAGACAGCCTCTTATGACAGGCCCAAACACAGAAATGGATGACTAAGGGATTCAAGCAAATTTAAGCAAACATTTACACACCACTCAAGGCAGGAGCTAATGCCAATGTTTTGTTTTCCTCCCTTCCTCCAGCTATGATCTATTTCACACTCTGTCTCTCCTTCTTTCTCTCTCTTCCTTTGAACTTATTTCTATCCGTCTCTCTCCCCTAACCTCCCCCCCTTCTCTCCTCCTCTCTCCTCCTCTCTCACTCCCTCTCTCTCTCTTTCTCTCTCTCTCTCTCACTCTTAGGTTTCGCCATCCTGAAACAAAGAGTTACCCTGAGGAGATGGATAATTATTAACAATTAATATTCATAATGATGGTTCTGTCCCTCGATAGCCCTGATGGAGTTTCAGTCAAATGGATTTGGAATTCAATCTTTGCTTTACATAATTCAATCCAAACTGTGGATGCTTCCTCAAACACGTCCATTTCCCCTGGGGCCCTGCAAAGTCAAATCTGATATTCCTAGGGCCCCTTAATCTTCTTAAATACCAAGATGATTATGTCTCTCCCATGTCTCGCTCTAGCATTGCTTGTACCCCAGACAAATCCTTGTGGCTTGATATGAGTTCAATGATTTTTGTCATAACATGGTTGCTTGCAGTAGCGGACTGGCCATCTGGAGCGCTGGGAGAATTCCCGGTGCACCAGTCAAACTGTGGGCTGGGGGGGCCAGTAAGAGACTGTCCCTGGTTGCCCTAGTTCATCCCTGGTTGCTTGAGTCAACTTAGATTTTCTTTGTTCCTGCAGATTATCTCTGGACTATGTATTTTCAAGTCTTTGGCAGTGATTTTATGCCTTTATTTCTACAGGCTCCATAACAATTTGACTCAACATCATCTTTAGAAGCAAATTCCATATCAGTGGACTCAACAACAGCGCAAGAAACACGAGATTGTTCACAGGCATCACAATGTGAAGGCGTGCAGTATAAGTGCTAAACCAACAGTGGGGAGTCCAGGTCCCTAGGTATGGCAGCCCAACACTCTAGCTACACACACACGTGCATGCGCACGCACACACACACACACACACACACACACACACACACACACACACACACACACACACACACACACACACACACACAGAGAATTAATCTCTCCAGCCTCTTTTTTAGCAAACAGTGCTTACAGGCATGTTCTAGCTTCTATCGATGTTGTCGTCCCTGTTCAATTCGCTAGTGTTCCTCTCCTCTTTAAGGCATCGTTTAAATCATCATACATTTCAAATCTGTAGGATTTTGTAGAAACTCTTATGTGTTTGTAGCTTCTCTCTGTTCTGTCTCAGCTTGCCTCTCCAACCCATGCTGTCCATCCTCCGGCTGGTGTACGGTACCTGTCTTTACTGCACAGGTAGAGTCTTGATATGGGTAACAAATACCTCAGTACCTCAGTTCTCCTACTGAGAGAAATGTGTTGTTGTCTGTCAAAATGTGACAGCAGCTGCTGAAACCGGGAACAAGTCGGATTCGGTGAGTAATTCCTCACTACTACCTAGTTAATCTACAGTAGTGGGGATTACTCACCGAATCCATTGGATTGCAATGTTTTGGCTTGACTAGCGAGTGTGTCATTGATTTTCGACAACGTTGAGATTTATTTAAATTTTTCAGAACAAAAGTCTGAACATTTTGATTGGTTGCCGACTTGTTGTTTAACCAGCTGCCGTCACAAATGGTTCTGGCCCGTTCTGGTCCGTTCACCCTCTGACACAATAAAGAATTCATAGTGGATTCTATGATGGTGAGCTGGCCAGGCTCTTTTGCGAAACATGTCATTTCTACCCCCATGATTCACAGTTAGTATGAGGTTCTTGTGCTCAAATGCTGTCTTTGGTTTCGTCAAACATGTCTTCTGTTACTGTCCCAAATAATTCAACGTATTGTTCCACAAGACATGGTGTTTGTCTAGGTGTTTTCTGACAAACTTTAGACTTGGCCTAATGGGTTTTTTTGACAGCAAGGGTTTCCTTGCACACCTCCCATGAAAATCAAACGTGTGCAGTTTCTTTCTGATGGTAAATACATGTACTTTGACATCAACTGTGACAAGAGCTACAGTACCTGTAGGTCCCCGTGATGACATTTTATGATTGTTGGAGACTTCATTGTGCGGTCTGCTCTTGGGCTGAACTTGCTAGAACTGTCCATATTGTCAGTGGCTTTAAATGTTCTCCACTTGTAAATAATTTTCTGGACAGTTGAACGTCGGATTTCTAATTGTTTGAAGAAAATCACTTCCCAGACTCATGCACAACTACAAAATCATTGTTAAAATGAAGATCAAATGTCCATATGTTTAAATATGTTGACACAAACACAACACAAAGGTATACAGTACAGTAGCAATGATTTACATGCACATTATAAGAGAGGAACATAATGCATGGAGACACGAATGCAATTATAGTTTCTGACTTGCTTTCAGGTCAGTCATTTTTTTTATCCTTGTAGCCTTCTTGTAACATAAAAAAAAAAAAAAAGTGTATGTGTTATGACCGTCATGTGAAATGGAGTTAGGTTAAAGTTTCTCTCACTCTCTCTCTCTCTCTCTCTCTCTCTCTCTCTCTCTCTCTCTCTCTCTCTGTCTCTCTCTCTCTCTCTCTCTCTCTCTCTCTCTCTCTCTTCTCTCTCCCTCTTTCTCTCTCTTCCTCCTGTACTACCTCTCTTGATTGGACCAGAGAGGGCAAAGTTTGAATATTCAGCATGGCTTCTGTTGTGTTCCGCATCAAACTTTTATCAAGACATAATTGTGATAAATGATGCATGTAATCAGGCATTAAATAATGCTAGAATATGCAACCTCCAAAGTTAAACTGTGACCAGCTTGTCTGTGTCCTTCGTCCCCAGCGGATGGTGACCATCTGGCCGTGGCCATTACGGCTGACCTGCGTGCCAGGCTCCTTAGTGTGCGAGGAAGCTCAACATCGCCCGGTCAAGCCCCCACACACCTGACCGCATTGATACAACCTTGCCCAAGTGTTAGGGGACAAATTACTAATTCAATATGGCCACCTTGCTAAAGGATGGCATCAACTGATAAGGGTAGACTTATCGACTGATAAGAGTAGAGGAATACTTGAAAGTGAATTAAATGTTTCCCTATCCGTTTTGCACATGAAATGTAACTCATTTAGCTATATTTGATTCGAGTAGAAAATTTAATTGTATAATAATTAATGTAGATATGTGCAGTCTCAACTAGAGTATTGGGGTAGTATTTTGGGCGCAAACAAGGAGATAATAAACGAAAACAGAGAAAAAGTTTTAGAGTTACACTCATTCGGTGTGACACCCACAGGCCAATCAGTATTCACCCTTTCGTCTGCTGGAAATGGAGCTTGACTTCTCTCTGCAACATGTCGCAGGGGAACTAACACAACTGTGTGCTATGTTGATGGATACATTAAGTACAAAGGACAGCATGTCCTTCATTGAAGAGACAGATGATGTATAAGCATCCAGCAAGGAGAGGCATGGAGTCTAACACTCACACCTCTACAGCTATTCTGTCCGGAATGGTGAATGCAGCATCAAAACAACATCAAACAAAGAACAACAAAGCACAACGCATGTGGATTATCAATGCATATGCTGCGTGGGCTATTGGAGCATCTCTCTGGACATAGTTGAAGCCTACTTGGACACTAGAAAGAGGACTTGCATGTCAAACTTTAGTAGTGGAAAGACAACGTTTTGTGCATGTTTGCCCCCCCCCCCCCCTTTTTTGTGCATGTCCCCCCCCCTGCACACACACAAACACACACACACACACACACACACACACACACACACACACACACACACACACATATACACACACACACTGCCAGACAACTTAAAGACCTGGTTGCCCTCTCCATTCCCTCTTAGCATGATCATTATAATAATGCTTCGCCACAGAAGTCGACATACAGAGGTTGCTTGTGATAGGAACGAGATCTCCATTTAAGCAATTTGGAGTTCAGTCTCTGAATGCTGTGACAATGTCCACGTGTTAATGTAAAATGCAGCACAGTGAATAATGAGAGAGAGAGAGAGAGAAGAAAGAAAGAGAGAAAAGAAAGAAAGAAAGAAAGAAAGAAAGAGGACAAACTGGACAAATTGGGGGAAAAAAAAAACTGGACAAATTGGACAAACTGGTGAGCAGAGATTTTCCTAAGAATGGTTCGTAATCAGAGTCTTGTTTTTGAATGTCTTCAAGACAGAATACAGGACTGCAACTGATTGTTACAATGTCTTTTCGATCTGTTGAAGAGAGAACCCTTAAAGACTATTACCATGGTAAGTGCACCATTTATCTATTCTATCTGTTTATAACCCTGTCTTTGAATCTTAAGGTTCATAAGTCGTGCATTGCATTCTTGTTGCTTTCGCTGTACTTGGTGAATGGGAGAGATAGTACACAGGACTGTCTCTCTCTGAGGGTTGTTCAATGAGATTTCCAGAGTCGTTATCGATGAGAGAACCTTGACATTACAGTCCCCTGACTTGGCGCATGTGTAAAGTACTAATTAGCGAGGACAACACTGTCAGGCCACCATATGGCGGGGAAGAGGAAGCAGCTTGCGGAGCAGTGGTCCAATCCTGTACATCCTCAACCGTGAGTGGTTCCTGGGACAGCCTGTGTCAGGTATTGAGGTGTGCCGTATGATAATGAGGACGAACATAATCAAGGTTTTCATAGCATTTTGTTTTTGTTTTTCCCTCTGAAACACCGGCGAATTCCAAGGTTATGGCTACCTACTACTGTTGCTTTTTGTACGGCGGCGAAAGCACAGTTTTGTCCAGGAGTGAGGTAAATAGATCCAGCTTTTTGTTAAGGGAAAGGGGAGAGAGAGAGAGAGAGAGAGAGAGAGAGAGAGAGAGAGAGAGAGAGAGAGAGAGAGAGAGAGAGAGAGAGAGAGAGAGAGAGAGAGAGAGAGAGAGAGAGAGAGAGAGAGAGAGAGAGAGACAGACAGACAGACAGACAGACAGACAGACAGACAGAGCGAAATTAATCAAACCGGAAAACAAAAGTCAGAGGAGTCAGAGGAGAGGATTCTCTATTCTCCATCATGGGCAGTTTTCACGGCAGCTTACCGAATATGAGTGCTGCTCTCTCTTATCTGAGGCAGGTTCCAGACAGGGGAACAGCCCCATCATCAGCCCCATCAACATGGTTGATAACATCATCTCCATAACACAGTCCATTTTTCATCATGCAGGAACATAGGAGAGGGCAGGTGATGACTGCAATGAGTGGAGGGGTGTGTGTGTGTGTGTGTGTGGGTGGGGGGGGGGGGGTAGGGGAGGTAGATGTTATGTTATGTGCAAAGTGGAAGAAAAAGCATACCATTGTAATGAACAACAAGAAGAAAAAAACATGTTTCAATAATTTCACAGAATCTCACTGTGTTATGTAAATGGAGACTATGCAGATGGGTGCAGACCCACCATTGACAGACGCGCTTTATCTCTTTCATCAGTGCATCGCAGTGGGCTTTCATATTAGTTAGGCTCTGGAACAGAGATGATAGGAAGTATCAAGGAATAAACCAAGATGGATGTGATGAGGTACCAGTTCAATTATCAACCATATGGGCTTACGATGACAGAGCGGGAACCAGAAGCCGTGTAGAAATACCAAAGGATAGGTATTAGGAATACACGTTTGCTGCAAGAGCAGTGAAATGGAAATTCTCATCAATGCTTTCATCAATTCAAAGCAGGATCATAAATCTTGGCATCAGAGAGGCTGGATGGCTGGCCGTGACCTTCCAGAGTTCTCTATACTGAGATGCAAACATAATGTCACCAAGACTGAACAGCACTTCAACAGTGTGGCCAGCAGACTCCCTCTCCACACCTCTCCCTTCTTTCTCTCCTCTCCTCTGACTTTCCCTGCCTCTCCTCCCCCCTCTATTCTCTCATATCCCCTTCCCTTTCTCTCCTCTGCTCCTCCTCCTTTTCCTCATTATTCTCCTCCCCTCCCCTCCCCTCTCCTCTCCTCCCCTCTCCTCTCCTCCCCTCTCCTCTCCTCTCTCCTCTCCTCTCCTCCCCCTCCCATTCTTCTCCTCATCTCCCTTCCTCCCTATACATCTGCTACTGTGCAGAAAGTAGGAACAGATGAGAGGGAAAAAGATCCCGATGAACCCAGGGAGTGAGCCAATGACACAGCCGTGGACGAGGCCCCTCCCTGCTGGGCTGGACGAGGTCTAATGACAGGCAGCATGAGAGTGGAGCAGCAGGGCCTTTCAAGTAAGAGAGTTGGGGGGGAGGGATGGAGGCAGAACCATGCAAGGGGGCTCAGTGTATCCTCTCTAAACGTAGCTCCTTTCTCTCCCCTTCCTCTCATGCCGTGAGACGGAGGACACACTCCATTTACATTTTTACATTTTTGGCATTTAGCAGACGCCTTATTCCAAAGCGACTTACAATCAATACATTTGAATACTAAGCATGTGAATCAGCAGTCCACCATTCGTTGCAGGAAGAGTACTCTAGCTCGGGCCCGGGGCCACTGATAGAAGGAAAAACCTTCTCCCTATTATCGCCTTCTACTATATATATATATTTTTTATATTACTGGAGAAACTGAGAAACAGTACAAGGGGGGCAATAGAAGTTCTTAGGGACACAGTAGAGGGGAAAGCGGGTGTCTTTAGGAGACGTAGTGGTGAGGGTCAGAAGATGTCTCAGGAGGAGCAGTTAAGATGTAACCTGAAGAGATGGGTCTTCAGTCTACGACGGAAGATGGGTAGTGACTCAGCCGTTCTGACGGCCGTGGGGAGCTCATTCCACCAGCGGGGAGCCAGTGTTGTGAAGAGACGTGATCGGGCAGCCCGACTGCTGTGTAGAGGAGGTGGGGCCAGTCGGCCAGCCGAGGTGGAGGAGCGGAGTGAGCGGGCAGGGGTTTGAAGGGTTACCATTTCCTTCAGGTAGGCAGGGGCTGTCCCTTTAGCTGCCTGGTATGCAAGCACAAGGGTCTTGAATCTGATGCGAGCTGCTATCGGGAGCCAGTGCAGGGTGCGGGGTGCGCAGGGTGCGACTCCCACCTTAGGGATCTGGCAGGTTGACCTTAGTCACCTCCCACCTTAGGGAACTGGCAGGGCGACCTTGCAAGCTGAGACCCTCTTGAAGTATGTCTGAAACCTCCCATATGGCCTGTGTATTGTTGAGGCTGTGTGGCAATCGTGCTGGCAGGTTTTGGGCACAACAATAGGCTAGGTTGTATTTGGTGTTAAAAAATGTTTTGTTGCTGTACAGTATTCAGGTATACAGGAAAAAGTAATTGGATAGATTATTTATGGTTAGATAGTATTTTTTGGTGTTCTTGAAGATGTATAATTGTACTTATTCCTCCTAGCAGGGTTGGGGGGGGGGGGGGGGGGGGGGGGGGGGCTTGCGCTAAATCGACGGCGATGCGCTAATAATTTGTTATTTTATTTATTTTTGTTTTTCACGGATCCGGAGATCTGGGTTATTCATAAAACATTTGGGGCTACAGCTCCGGACGCCCAGGCCTGACTACCTTACTGCCTCTGACTCAGGTTATCTTTTCCAAATCCTTTTTGTACTTTGCTATGGAAGCATATAGCTGAAATAAATCAAATGCCAATGCAATTGCATGTTCCACTTTTGCATGCATTCTTTCAGACAATATTCAAATTCAAATGCAATTCTAATGATTTGCATTTGCATTTTCATGTACCCGATGTGCACATTCGCTGTCAATATTAAACATATGCACACAAAAAAGGGGCGTGGACATGACGGGAGAGCAAAGTACCCGGATGTGTTTCCTAGAACATGTCAATGCAATTGCGTTTCACCGAACTGCATAGAGAGTTTGAATTTTGTCAGCTACAAAGCAGCGCATGACTTTGTCAAATGGCTTTGCAATGCGAATCACATTATTGCATTACAATTTGAATATTGACTCAAATAACGCAGGCAAAAGTGGCAAATGAATATGCTATTTTGGGATTGCATAGTCATTTGAATTTTGTCAGCTACAAAGCAGCGCATGACTTTGTCAAATGGCTTTGCAATTGCGAATCACATTATTGCATTACAATTTGAATATTGACTCAAATAACGCAGGCAAAAGTGGCAAATGAATATGCTATTTTGGGATTGCAAAGTAATTTGCACATTAGAATGAACTTTTGAATTTTGTCAGCTACAATAATAATAATAATAATAATAATAATAATAATGGATTTTATTTATAAAGCACTTTACATTTCAAGAATCTCAAAGTGCTACAGTCAATAAAAGAAACAAAAACAGCACAACACAATAAAGATCACTAAAAACATCAAAAGCAGAAAGGTTAAAAAGACACTGTGGCATAAAACTAAAGAAAATAAATAAATACAAATCTGGCTACTGGAACGCTTTGTTAAAAAGATGAGTCTTAAGTCCGCTCTTAAAAGAGTCGACCGACTGTGGTGCTCTCCATAGACGGATCATGAAAAAATGGGCCCCTGGGCCTGGACGTGTAGAAAGCGCCCCCCCCCCCCCCCCTCCCCAGCGCAAACACAAATTTGTTTTAGAGCGCAAGTAAACACAATGCCAACAGCATATAAGACATAGCCTACGTTTACCTGCATCTCAACAGGTTTTACAGCGGAGGAACACTCAAAGCCACTCAAAGCACAATAACTAGAAAAAATTCACCTGTATTTCAACGACACAGGATTTACAACACAGGCATGCCACACTCAATTGAAGCCAACAACAGTACATGTAGAGCAGGGGTGCCCAATACGTCGATCGCAAAGGTAGTATGGGTAGATCGCATGGCATTGAACAAAACGGAAAAAAAAAAAAGATTTAAAAAGTTCGCCTATCATCCATCCTCACTATGGCTTTTGCCACTTGATTGACGTACAGGTAAGCCAGTCTGAGATCTGATCTTTTCACCTACACCTAACACGCGGTTCACCACGCATGCGCAGTCAACAGCACCAACTACAAAATACAAAATACCGGCGAGACTAATTACCTAGTAAGCCTTCCAATTTCTACTATTTACTATATAATACTAAATAAAGGCTATACAAATGAGTGGGGAAGCTGGACCAAGTAAGAAACCAATAACGTATAACTTCCATCCAGAATGGGAGGAGGACTTTTTTACACGATGTGATATTGGAAATGCATCTACGATGGCTATTTCGAAGAAGGGAAATGTGGCAAAAGAGCGAAAACGTACGGCTGCAACGATAGCTTTTTATCGCGTCAGTCACGTTCTTGTTAAACACAAGAAGTCATTCAAAGACGGCGAAATTGTGGGAAAAGTTTCTCGAGGCTGCAGATTGCCTTTTCGATGACAGATCCACAGTGGCTGATGACACCTTGCAACCAGCTCCTACAGCCCTGACTACTAGAAACTAGCTGCCTCCTCCCAGTGCCAGGTCTCCCACTAAGGTAGAGAAATGCATTTATTTCCTCCTTTCAAACTAGGGAACTACCTGTTTTGTATCTGGTTTACTTTTCTGTTTGTTGGATCAGTAGTTGGCTATGGTACTGCAGACTGGCTGTCAGTGTGTGAGTGAGAGAAAGTGAGTGTGTGTGTGTGTGTGTGTGTGTGTGTGTGTGTGTGTGTGTGTGTGTGCGCGCGTGTGTGTGTGTGTGTGTGTGTGTGTGTGTGTGTGTGTGTGTGTAAGAGAGTGAGAGAGAGAGAGAGAGAGAGAGAGAGAGAGAGAGAGAGAGAGAGAGAGAGAGAGAGAGAGAGAGAGAGAGAGAGGGAGAGAGAGGGGGAGAGAGAGGGAGGGTTTGTGCTATGGCTCCCTATGCAGACTGGCAAATGTGTGTGTGTGTGTGTGTGTGTGTGTGTGTGTGTGTGTGTGTGTGTGTGAATGTGTGTGAGCGAGAATAGCAAAGAGGGAGGGTTTGTGATGGTCTTCTCCTGTGACTGTGTGACAGAGAGAGGGAAAGTGTATTGTGAGTTTACTATGCAGGCTGGGAACTGTGTGTGTGTGTGTGTGTGTGTGTGTGTGTGTGTGTGTGTGTGTGTGTGTGTGTTTGTAGTACGTGCATGTACGTTTGCGATGTTGAAACTAGACTGGTAGATCTTGGCAGACTGGCTACTTGAAAAGTAGATCTTGGTTCCAAAAAGTGTGAGCACCCCTGATGTAGAGTAACAAAATACACCGCTTTCAACCAAAAACAATTGGCAACACTATGGTGTCATATATAGCAACCACAGGATGGCTTTATAAGACTAAATTAATCATAAAATAGTCTTACCTTATGCAATGCATTTTTTCCTGGCTCTGCTTCGTGCAAAATCATCCACAATATCATTAAAGTCCAGTGATTTGGTCAGTTCGCTCTCAATTGCCATGAGAGAAAGAGCCTTGAGACGGTGTTGCGTCATTTTAGTCCGCAATTCGTTTTTAATCCTGGACAGCACAGAGAATGACCGCTCCCCTTCGCAATTGGTTACAGACAGAGTCAAATATAGCCGCAGCGCAACATAGACATTTGGAAACATAGATTGCAGGCCACAATCAATAATTACGCGGAGTAGTCCTTGTGGGCTTTTATCATCTTCAGCCTTAATAAAAGATCTGTAAAAGACCTGCACCAGTGTGACCTCGTGACCTGTCCCCAGTACACAAACTTTAATGGCGGCCTCTAGTGTCTAGTTTCTATAGCCTACTCATTAATCTAATGGGAATGTAGCCTGTATTAGAATCTGAGTAGGCTATAGAAACTATGTAGCCCACACAAGCTTCTCTTTTTTTTGCAAGACGTGGGCCCCTATAAAATTGTTCAAAATAGTATATTCAAAAGTATATTCAAAATAGTTTTTTTACGTTCATATAAGGAATCTCATTTGTCCCAGTTACAGTAGGACATTTTCTACCGGCATCCCTGCGGCAAGAAATGCAAAGGGCCCCCTGATCTCTGGGGCCCCTGGGCCTGGGCCCGGTAGGCCCGTTCAGTAATATGTCTTTGGTGCTCTCAGGTGGGCAGGGAGGGCGTTCCACAGTTCGGGTACAAAGCAGCGCATGACTTTGTCAAATGGCTTTGCAATTGCGAATCACATTATTGCATTACAATTTGAATATTGACTCAAATAACGCAGGCAAAAGTGGCAAATGAATATGCTATTTTGGGATTGCAAAGTAATTTGCACATTAGAATGAACTTTTGAATTTTGTCAGCTACAAAGCAGCGCATGACTTTGTCAAATGGCTTTGCATTATAATTTTAATATTGACAGCGAATGTGCACATCGGGTACATGAAAATGCAAATCATTAGAATTGCATTTGAATTTGAATATTGTCTGAAAGAATGCATGCAAAAGTGGAACATGCAATTGCAATCTCATATTGCATTGGCATTTGAATTATGTCAGCTATATGCTTCCATACTTTGCTGCATTGGAGTTCAGGATGACGACATAATGATTTAATAATATTTAAACGTAGGGAAAGAGCAGTGTGTTCTGGCCTTTTACAGATCCTTTACAACCTCTACATGTAAAAATAGCCTTCTCTGGTGCAAATCATTTTCTGACGATGTCTGGTGCATTTATTAAAAAGAAGAGCCAATTTAAGAAAATGAAATGAATGAGATGTCCTCGTTTCTAGACTATTTTTAACTCAAGCGGTAACAGGTGGACATTTAAATGCCATCCATGGTCGTTTTTTAAAAGGACACAAGGGTTCATAATGATCTAGTTTCCTTGTTCTACTTTACTCCTCATTACCTTGGACATGAGATACTGCATGAATATTGATGGTATTTTCAACAACACATTAAATAGAATGAAAAAAGCAGATTCCGCACACTCAAATCTGTGCAAAAATCATTATTTCATCGCAAGCTTTCGGCCATAGACCTTCTTCAGGCATAAAGCAGTGACAAGCGAATGCAGTAGTATAAAGGGTTCAAACAATCACTTGATAAGCCAATGCAAAACAGCTGTGTCAAATATTTCACCTAGTGGCTAGACATCAAGGGAATTGTAGTCGTAGATTTAGTGGACTACAAAAGTCACTGAGACGAGAAACACCAAAATTACAAAATGAATATATACACATAACAGAACAAGAAACTATAGAGAAATGCTACAACATGCAGACATCAGGCAGTAGCCATCATATAGCATAGAACATATAATACTATAGAACTGTAGTAATTTATTCATAGCACAACACTCATGCAACAACACATTAAATAGTCAGTCAAACTACTCAGACTAAATGAAAAATATTTACATTCACATTTTGAGAACTCTCTATTACAAATGAGAACATTTGACACTACTTCCCTAGTGAAGCAAACATACAACATTGAAGAAAAAACAATCAATTACCTCTATTTTGAAAGGTTCAAACCGTATTTTTGTTGATTTTACAGGGTAATGAATCATATGCTTCTCTTCTCACCACAGTTTGGACTTTGCACAGCGTTGCATTGCTACAGTGGGTTTGTTTGGCAACAAGAACAACAAGTGAGAGGAATTGATTTTGTGTTAGCTGTCTTGCAAGTGAGCTCGATATAGATTGCTTTGCTTTTTTTCATCTTCTTCCATGGCTGACAATTCAGTTTATCGAATTGACATAAATGCTTTAGAATTGACATGAATGTGTTTGCCTGAATTCTATATCCCAAGTATTGGATATTCTGAAACTGTGATATCTGAGTCAATATAATTTTCAGAGATTCAACTGTTGCCAAGGCAAGTATACTGGTATACACAAGACTGTGAAAAGCAAATCAAGTCTCACAGTACCTTTAACTTAAACTTTTTTTCTCTCAATTACCCAGGTTAAACAATAAGCGTAACAAATAATTTAATAAATAAAAGAGTTTTCAAGTTCTAGTTAATAGTGAACACATAACAATCAAATATCAATGTGAACAGAAGTTTGTCCTCATGTCATTGATCAGTGTATTTTCTGTTTCAACACTGTCAGTTACCTGTTCCATGATGACCTTCCTATCAACCTCTTCACCATCATTACTTTTATGTCGACATTGTCATTGAGCCCAAACCCAGTCATAAAACAAAACCATTCATTTAATCAGCTTTGTTATAACACACACACACACACACACACACACACACACACACACACACACACACACACACACACACACACACACACTCACACAAACACACACACACACACACACACACACACATACACACACACACACACACACACACACACACACACACACACACACACCTGTTTGTTTTAATATGGTAATGTCCTTTTTTTGTTCAGAATCACAAGTGGGGCTGGCTATTAATGGGCAAAAATAGCTGTGTGTCCTCAACCATAATAGGCCAATAATGGGATTTGTAAAAGCCTTTGCAGACCCCATTATGGGGGGAAATGTCTGCTCTGTGGTGGATGTAGGGATTAGCAGTGGCATGTCACTCTGTTGTGTCTCTGAGCAAGCTGGGAGGCCACCGCTCCTTACCGGAAGCCATTTTGGCTCAGTGGAACATTTTGCCAGCTGTACTGAGAGGACTCTATGCCAAATATTCCCTCATACATATTTTCTTTCTCTCCATGTGGTGTGGAGTATGGAGAAACACATGGATGATTTCCTGTTGTGATAGTTGTGTTCAGGACAAGTCGACGAGTGTTAAGTGGCATCCCCAGAGAGTTGATGTACTTTATACAGTGGGTTTTGTGTTTAGTTTATGATTGGAGGGAAGGGTAGTGTGGAAGTATGGTGTACAGTAGTATTCATTTTGGAGTGCCTCTTCGGTAATGCTGGCTTGGTGCTTTAGCGTCTGAAGATCAATGGACATCATACTTCATGCCAAGAGACTCTGACTTGACTGTTAGCCACTCTGACTATCTACATAGATCGTTAATGACCCCCAACTTGTTTGATTTATTTCGTAAGAGTAGCCATGACTTTCTTGACCAATGCATCCAACTTAATCACTCATGAATTTTTAAAACATGCACATTCTAAGCCGGTGCTGAAAATAGCGAGGGAGAGAACATTTATATGTGGAACGTTTCACATTACAAAGACAAATTTAGTACGAGACTAATCGAGGCAATGTAATTCGTCAATTAAGGATAATTTATTTTCCGTTGCACCGCTGTCTGCTTCAGATTCAAATATAGTTCTTTATGATAAATTCAATCAAATGGTACTTTGCGGTTAAACACTAGATGTAATGCTTGCATAAAAAATTAAAGAGACAAAAAAACCATCATTTACAAATTAATCTCAAAGCCCAAAGAGCCCAAAATGTGGTTACATAATTAAGTTTAGGTCTCGTTGACTAATGTGGCTTCGGCACCATAGCCGCTTTCTTATGGAGGTGTTAAATACCCTGGTGGTGTCTTTTACGGAGTGGTGTAACAGTAACTCAGTCACTCAGTGGGGTAAACATGCACATATTTATTAGTAGGAGCTGTATCCCTATTGGGCAGTATGTTCCCATAGTAGCTCTGTAAGGTCAAAGGTATGGCCAAAGCTTTAGATCAATGCTTTAGATTATTACGGTTAGATTAGACTATACTAGATTACTTTATTATTCCCAAAGAGGATATGTGCCTTGCAGCTTCATGTGTATACCGTAGGAAGCCTACTTACATTCTACTTACATTATAACTCTTGATGAACCTACAGTTAAACACTGAACAATGCCCTCAGTGAAACGACCTGGGTTGTTGTTTTTACTTATGTGCCTGTAGCTACAGCTCTTTACTATACATTTGTCAAGTGGGTCTGACGTTTTGAGGTTTGGGGAGTCAAGAACCAGGTTTTGGATAGTCTATAGTGGAAAAAGCAAGATAGTAAACATGTATTTAAAAAAACTAAAATAAAATAAATAAAATAAAATAAAAAGTTTAGCCAAAGCCCAGTACAATGTATCCAGCATCATACATTTAATCTCCTATTGTGATCTTCAGTGATGGCTTCTCTCTTGCTTTGCTTATATTTCTGTCTCTAACATGTCCGTTCAGAGCTGACAGCCCAGAGATGACTTGAAGGTAAGTAACTGGGATATATTTGGTTTGCGGTAAGCTGCTTCTATTGCAATGTTTTGAATGACTAGTAATGTTTGTTTTTCATCTTGGCCAATGCTGTTATCCAGGCTGGACTGGAGCACTGGAGGACAGGCTTCATGCAGGTTTGGTAAACATGGTGCTGCTCCAGTTTTTCTCCCACACAGGGCCCTTGAGTTGTTTTACCTCTTTGTTTCTCTCTGTCTCAACATGTTCAATATGATGAAAAGATTATTATTCACCATGTGTGAAATCCCTAAAATGGACTCTCTCAACTTACTCACCATACTATAGTTCATCAGCACCACTGTGTGTTTCCTAATGAGGTTACAGTAGCTAGGCATCAACGAGGAAATACTCAGCTTGCCCTTTCTGAAAACAAAGAGCAGAAATAACAAACGAGAATATAGTTCCAGGGCAATACAAATGATACATTAGACCTCCATTTGCATATCTCTGATGAAAAATGAACAACAGGGACATAATTATTGCAGTGAATAAAAGTCTTTAGTGCACAAAACGTAAGCTCCTTATAAACTTATGTAAATGAACACACTGCATGTGAAGAGACTTTTATTTTTTCTTCATAAATTGTTCTTCATTTTTGGTTCATAGAAATCTCATAGGCTTAAGAATCTGGCCATAATAAGACAACTTAGATAACATAACTGTATTCTTCAAATGTTCACAGCGAAAGACGGAAATTAAAAGAGCTTATCTAGGGGATGTCGAACAACCCTTCAATGGGGAAAGAGTGTGCTATTAAAGGTCTTCAGTAATTCAGCTGCATTTGAGAATATTCAAAATATTAAGTAGAACATGAAGTAATACAAATTAGGAAATACCAAGGGCAGAATTCTTTTAAGAAGCTTATTTTACCATACACATTAGGCGCTTTCTTTTAGGACAAAATTGAAAGTTGCCTCACTGAAATCAAGTCATTTGTTGATGTTTTGGTTTTGTTGCTGTCCTGTGGCGGGAAGACATTGTTATTGACTTACAGGTACAGGTTGTGTGGGCCTACCTCTAACTCGCAAGATAAAAGTGATTAACTCTATCTCGTGTCTATTCCTGGAGTAAGAATGATATTTATGGTATATTATGTATGTGTATAGAAAATTATAAAATGGATAACTTTGCACACAATCAACCTGAGCTTCAATCCACTGGGAAAAGACTTATGATCAATGAATGACAACGGTAGAGAAGCCAGACTAGCCAATGCCAGGACAGCCTCTCAGAAGTCTATGAATAGGAGACAGGGACAGTTTTGTACAGACATCCCAGAATGCCTTCTCACAGATGATACCCTCTTGGATCGATATCTCTTCAAAACAGTCAAGGGGAGAATTGAATCCCAGGTGAGGTGTGTGTGTGTGTGTGTGTGTGTGTGTGTGTGTGTGTGTGTGTGTGTGTGTGTGTGTGTGTGTGTGAGTGAGTGAGTGAGTGAGTGTGTGTGTGTGTGTGTGTGTGTATGTGTGTGTGCTCTTTGAGAGAGCTGGAGGGAGGCCAGTGGTGGTGATAACCCCAGCTGCAGCTCACATTGCCCCCCAGATCCCATCGGGTGACACTGATCCTCCAGGAGAGTGGAAAGAGAGCTGCCCATCAGTGTTCTCTATTGTCACTGTGACCCTACAGATAGGTGACCTACAAACACAAGGACTCAACGAGGTGGCAAGATAGAGGGAGGGAGGGAGGGAAGGAGGGAAGGAGGGAGAGGGAGTTGGAGGACAAGAAAAAAAAATCAATCAAAGCAATTAACTCAAAGAAGTGGAATCGAATTCCCCAAGAAGAACTTTCTTCTCTTTTTTTTTCTTTTTTACATTTATAGACTGTGAGGAATGATATTCCTTTATTATTGGAAACTTGATTTTCCCTTGAATATTATTATATTGCGCTATAGTGTTGGTAATTGTGTCACTTTAAAAAAATACTGACAGTCACACAATGAGTGTGGTTAGCTGAATCAGATGAGGTTGATTATCTCCTGTCCTGGCTCAGGCTACATCTCATCACACAACAAGCTAAATAACAATTACAAAAAAGAAAAAAAAAAGTAATCAGCAAGAAGGAAATAATTAGTCAATTGGCGCAAGACTTGCTGTTTTCTTCTTGTAAGCTGTCACAGCTACCTACTGTATGGCACCTTGAGCTGTGCGCTGTCAGAAGGCCTTCACCTGTCCCGTTCCCCCCCAGGGAGAGGCCATTGTAATAGGCCGACATTCCAGGTAGACACAGGCCACTAGGATTGGCCAACCATAAAAAAAGACTTATTTGTTTCTAAGCTTTATATTTTACTGCCATAGCAACTATTTGTTTGTTTGTCTGTTTTTTTTTTTTTTTTTAGACACCAACATGGGTAAACCTTTCGAAAATGGCAGACAGAAATGTAAAGAATAGAATATCTTCATAATGAAGATTAATAACTGTTCTGTGTGACATATTTATATCTGAACAAGCACAGATGGATCATCCCACCTTGACTCACTTATAATCAGGTTATTGTGAGTAGGACTCATGTATTTTTGTCTTTAAGTCCCTTGAGAGGGGAAAAAAAGAACAATATCTTGAATACATTGCAATATTGTATAATATGTATTACAGGGGGCCACATTACTGTGATTGAAGTGGTAATTGCTGTCTGGCAGACAGGCCCAAGCAAATTACAGCACCAACGACTATCTCATTGCGTGTTTGGAAAAGCACAAAGGATTGAAGATTACATATCATGCTGTAAAATAAATTGAAATGCTTTTGAATGATTATACTCTTACTGTGCTAGGATATACACATAATAGGATTTTGGAGAGGCTCTCCACAACACACTCCAATCACTGTTACAACACACAAACACAGCCATCATGTTCAGTTGAAGAAATGAGGGGCGGGAAACAGTGGGTTGTACGTTCATATAGACGTACAACCTCCATCATTGCAGGTGTAACGCACTGTGTAATCACTGTTTGCAATATGATTATAGGTTACAGGTCGCTGTAGATCCTGGAATCAATGGCTGCTGATAACTTCTAATAAATTATAATGATATTGTATCTCTTTATGTTCAAGTAATGGTTGCATCAATTATCCATGTTATATGATTGAAGACATGGTTTTCATTTGTTGTGTGGAATGTTTTCAGTTTCTATAACCTTGCCTGAAGCCTGATCACTTGCCCTCGCTCAGCGGGCTAACACACTTATGATACCCATGTTCACACTATCATGAGTTACAGTACAGAAGAAACTCCCAAATGATGAGGCACTTTCTCCAGTATTTGCAGTCCTCAAGTGCTCAAGTGCTGACACGTAGTTCCTTGTACGAGCACTGACACTATTGACATGTGTATCAACCATCACCGTTTTATCACAGCCTGACATTTCCTATTGCACCAGGTAACAAATGGCATTTCCCCAGACAACTTGTTAACTTTTAAAGGTTGGTAGATTCAATAGGCGCCCAGGCTCAAATAAGCAGTGGATCACATTGCAAAACAAAGCTGGGAGATTAGTCGCTGTCAGTTTGAGGGTGAAATATGCGGGGCAGCAGAGGGAGCAGCACACAGAGTGGACTCTTATAAAGGGACGTGGATGGCAGTATTGATCTTGATGCAGCTCTATTGGAAAGACACCTTCGTTTGTGAGGCACCTCTGTCGTTGCCGTGCCTCCTATCCCCTTGGCTTCAAACACGCAGCTACTCTTCTTTGATCTTTCTGTCTAACCAAGTGCCTCATTGTGGAGAGTCCAGCTTTGAGGGCATTTCTTTTAAGTGTGTTTCATTCGTAGATATTGGATTTGATGCTATCATTCTCTCTTTGCTACAAGTACTGTCCTTTTCCAACTTCAACACTTCCACTTGTTCTTCTGCTTGTTTTTTTCCATTCCATTCTCGATGCCACGGTACAACGACAGCTGCATCACAGTGCCATGCCAATCAAAATCGGCAAATTCCTATATGTGTTAGACACATGCTATGTATAATAATAAGCCATGAAGCCATCCAAAGCTTTGAATTAGCCAACACTCTCTCGTAGAGTTATCTAACACCCAATTCAATGGTGTTGATTGTGTTTTTTTTAATACACAATCAACAGGACTGATTTTGATGGTTTTGAACATAAACTTTTCCAAATGCTCATGACAATACATTGAAACCTTCCCCTACTAGTCATCACCGTCTCCTCCTCTGCATTTTCTGCTTCTGCTTTTTGGTGACATTGATTGACATTCTGGTCTTCGTGAAATCTCAATGAAAATATAATGTGGTGGGAGGTGGTTTGGGAGGGTCATCATGACCTGACCTGAAACCCAACCAACCCTCTGTGTGTCATATTGATGGATGATGGAGAGATAGAGAAAGGGGGGGAGCACAAGCAATAGAGAGAGGAGGGAAAGAGAGAGGGAGAGAGAGAGAGAGAGGGGGGGGGCATGGAGAGAGAAAGAAGGAGAGCTTCCAGCCTCTGTATAGGCCCTCCTAATCATTAGCAGTGCAGAGACGAAGCCTCAGAGCTTTAGACGATGTCTAGCTTCAGCATTTGGCTGAGGCACTTTAATTGGTGTTCGCCTGCTAGCCATGAGAAGCAGGAACACCAAATTGTGTTGGTCACTGCAAGGTTGTATGCAGCGCATTGCATTTTCTGAAATGTCATGAGGGTAGTCATGAAATAATATATTCTAGAATGCTATGGAAAAATCAAAAGCACATGCTAAATATTTGCATTGTTTGGCTTGCTTAGATGCTGCAAACAGTATGTTACACCGGGTGTAGAATGACTGGTAAAGTTTGCTTGATTGTCAACATTTTGCAGAGAGCAATAAGCTGTACCATACTGCTGAAGTGGAGCCAGGCACAGCTTAGTGTTAAATGGAGTGTTTTTATTGTGGGGAGCGTGCCTGTGTTCACCTGTTTTCTGTGGCTGTTCTCCCATAGTTAATTGCCTCTCAACCCCAGGCATTATGGCCAAAGTGTAGTCAGGATGATTCAAGCGTGATGGAATCAGCAGTGCAGGAGCAGGAGAAACATAGCCAAAGGACAGATGAACATTAAAGATGTGAAAAAAAAAAAGAAGAGACAGCATTCATCTCACATCAGCACTGGTGCATTCACTCAATGCATTCTTAACTTTGAGCAAGAGGTGTATAATGACATGTGTCACAGTCTGGTGAAAACGTCCGCACACAATGTACACATTTCTCAAGTCGCGCAAATGAGCGAAAAGCTTCTCCGTTTTTATTTATTTATTTATATTACGAAAGTTTAAGTGTTGAAGAGCCCATTCAATATAACAAACAACAGTTTTAGGATCACAAAATACTTATAATTTGTGAATTGGATTCACTGTATCGTCTGCAGTCCTGCTTCGTATGCTACTGGGTTAGTGATACATGGCTTGTAAACAAACATAGGTTTTAGGACGTGTTCAAAAGCAAGGACTGTGTCTAATGATGTGTAGTTATGTGTTGTTAGCATGTTGATGTTCTATCAGCATGTTGTGATGTTCATAGCGATGTTCTTTTTTTAGCTACTAGCTAGCTACCAGCGTGACAGTAGCAAACACCTCTGTTTTGCTTCAGAGCAATATTTTCTCCGGTATTTGGAGGTGTACCAACATTCAAATAAGCATATCTTCTTGAAAAATGACCTTGCCCTACTTGGGGTCTTTTTCACCAGACCCAATCACAAATGGTATTGTGAGATGTGTGTTAATAGTAATGCAAACACTATTATCTACATTAAATGGCAGTTTCTTTTAGCTTAAACCCTGTGGTGGTGGGGGGGGTGGGGGGGTTCTCCACATTTTTCATCCAGTCTCAGGCAAAGAGAACCCCTATGATTTTAATTAGGCCAAGGTAAATGAGGATGCGGACATAAGATGATCGCAGGGCGGACACATTCGCTGTAATTGCAGAGTTCAAATTATCACCCTAGAAGTAATTTGTGTCCGAAGAATACATTAGCGATGATTGCCATTTTATGGCTATAGCGGAGTAGAGTATCATTAGAAACCCATACGAAAGTGATTCTCTGTGAGGTTCCAAGGTCATCTCATGAGAAACCAGATAGGTAGCTGATAGCTGAAGTTTTTTGGGGGTAAATGCTCAACTGACCCTATCTGTTTGGTATATCAGAGATTGGAACTACTTAAACATTAAGTTGTAAACTGGAATGACCTCTCCAAGTAGTTAAGCTTGTAGAACACTATACTTACATCATAAGATGTTTCCTTGTCTTGTATAGAACGACCCATTCTTCGTTTCATCTTATAATCGTGCCGAATTAGGATCACCTATCAACATTCAGTTCATAAAACATTGCAAGACCTCATACATGTCCATAGTTTACATAATACATAGTATCTGTTCAGTCTAAGTCAAGTGTAACCTTCAGTTTTCTACCCATGTGTTTGTCTGCTACTGTAGGTCCCTGCGTATTCAGCAGTCCCGTGAAGCCTGCTTTTTGAGGAATGCATTAGCAAAGCTTCTGTGAATATAAACAAAAAGCATTGGCATGAATAATAAATCAACATACGGTTTTCGGCTGCTCCCTGCGACAAGCACTGACGCAATAAAGCACACGGGCAGATGTTCCGCTTCTGTTACACTGTTTCTTTTAAAGGGCTGGTTGTTTTTTAGTGCGTATTTTAATGAGCATTTAATTGCCCTGCAAAGGCAAAACACGAGATTGCCTGATGTCATTACCCTGTCTGAGCATGACAAGCATCACCACGCCAGTGGCGTGTCCAGACCTTTTTCACTGGGGTGGCCCAGGTGGGGCACCTTGTTATGCATGGGTGGCACCATTTTGAGAATTTAACACTTAATTCCCTGCATTCTGGTGAATTTGTACACACCATTTTGTGCTTTTTATTACCATTTCTGTCTCCACTCCCCATTGTATACTTTAATTGGGCTACTAAGGTCATGTTCTTACATGAACATCTGAATCATGACCCAGAGCAAGCGGATGAGTTTGCAACATTTAAACAAAGTAACATAGGCAATTGAAGCAACAGACGTGGTAGTTGATTGGTCAGGAAAATAGAAAACTGCCCGTTCGTCCCCCTCTTATCCAGATCAACACGCATGCGCTGTTGTTTTACTATGGACAGCCTCGATGCGTCGTTTCTAACCGGAGCGAAACCACCCTTTTTAAGCGGAGCATGTGTTGGTTGTTTGCTCCGGGAGTGACTTCGAATGTGCGTTCTCACAGCTCCAAACAACGCAGAGCAAAGCGAATGTTATCCTAAACTCTGATTCCAAGTTAAGCAAAACGTTTTAACCACTAGCACAACACCGTAGCCTATATGTAGCTATGCAAAAGTCTAACGTTATTAATGGTACTCACATTTCTTCAGGAGCGCCAAGACCACACCTCACCGCTGATCAAAAAGGTGTTCTGTTCGAAAAGTTCGTCTCGTGGCGCGAAGTGGCCTCTGCTCTGAGTGACTAGGCAGATAGCCAATCAATCAGGGTGGCACCTAGGGTGGCCAATCAGATTTCAGGGGTGGCACGAGCCACCCCTGGCCCCCCCCTGGACACGCCCCTGCCACGAGCATCACCACGCTGTTTTTGTGTTGAATTTGTGCCCAAAAAAGTTTTTTTGAAATGTGAATACTCTCTCTGTCTCTCTACACCCCCCTCCCCCTCTCCCTCCCCACCTCTCTGTTTTTCTCTCTCTCTTCTATTTCTCTCTCTCACCCCTCCCTTTATTATATTTCCAGAACCGAGAGGCAGGGAAGGACAACATAATCTGACCTCCGGCTATGGATTTAAACCGGCGGGTAACAGAGTCAGCTAATCCGAAATGCATCCAGAGAGCCCGCCCGCCGCCCTCCCACTACTCCCGTAGCTTATCAAGGAACGCACTTCCTAAGGAAGGGATAAGGAGGGCTCCATTAACTTCCCAGCATGCATTTCTGCGTCTGCTGAAAGGGGGAGAGGGAGAGGGGCGAGGCCACATGCTGGTCCTGCTCTTGTGAACAATCTAACAGCAGGTAAACGTTCTGAAGACCTCTGTCATGTCATCTTTGAGAGAGCAGAATTGGGCATGAATGATTTATTTGGCACACCAGCAGAAAACAGAGTAGTGTAGAGTAAATGGTATTATTTTTTACTCTAACTCCCTCAACCAAAACAAGCAGGTACATACAGTAGTTTACCCACACACCTTCATCCCCATCCAACACGCGCAGACACACACACACACACACACACACACACACACACACACACACACACACACACACACACACACACACACACACACACTTCAGCAGATATGCAAAAGGGAGAAATACTGTATGTTTTCTCATCTTGGGATCATGCATAGGAGACCTGGGGAACTAATTCTTTATCCCCTCAACCCTAGCTTTCAAAGGAAATATTAGAATTACGCTGGGATTTTTTTTTTCTTTAACGCAACCAAGTGTGTGCTCGCAGTTGATGAAGCAGAAAATGGAAAAGTATTACTTGTTAGAATATAACTTTTGTCAGACGGGATATTATCTCCAATGTATGCCCAGTGTAAAACTGTTGTAGACCTATCAACAGAGTGGGTAGGAATGTATTAAAAAACCGTGGATCAGAACGACCGTACAGTACAGTAGGTAACTCTTTATGTCTCCTGAATACATTTTTTATCATGGGTAGATTTAACACGAATAAAATAATACAGGAGCACAAGCATAGAGAAATCCACAGTAGGAAAAACATTTTGGATAATATTGCAGTATACAGTGATTCTATATGAAACCTTTTGTCTGTAGACGCTAATGTTGTGTTGGATTTACTGCAGTTGTCATCCGCTTGGCATCCGTTTGAACCAAGGAAAATATGTCGCACTCCATTCCATTTGAACCGAAAGGCCCTTTTGACATTGCAACAAAGAGGTACACTGGACAAATTCATCTTTTTTTCCCAGTGTTATTCTTTTCCCCTCTTTTATTTGTTCCCGTCATACAATGACAGGAAGAAAAACAACATGGGAGTTGCGGCAGTGACTCCTTTCAGAGGCTTTGAATGTTGCTCCAGTTGCTCGGGAGCCCCTGATCCGTGTGTCACGACGCCTCGCAGAGCCTCGCCTCGTCATGGCAAACTGCTCCCTGTGCTGCACATGATGCTCAATGGAGCTTGGAAAAGTTGTGACTCCCTTTCTCTCTCTCCCTTTCTCTCTTTTCGTTTTTTTGGGTTTGTTATCTATTCTTAAATTCTATCCATTGGAAGTTGGAACCAGCGAAGCGGTTTCTCTTACGGTGATGCGCTCAGGAGCTGGGGGTTAGGAGAGAAGGCAATCATTCTTGCCCAAGGGGAAGGGGAATAGGGGAAAGGGGGGAAGAGGGAAGGAAGCGGAAGACTGGAGAGTGTGAGTAAGGGGTAGATTTGGATGTTGTTTGTAGATTGTTACTTCTAGTTGTCTGTCTTGTTGAACATGGGCTTGTTGGTGCTGACCTGTCTGATGAGTTGTGTGCGTGTCATTGAGGAGAGGCGGAACAACACTATGTCATAGTGGAACAGCACTATTTTACATCTCAAATCTGTGTGGTATAGTTTACATTATTTAAGGTATTTAAGACTTGACAAAGGCTACGGACGAAACCGTTGTCCTATTGGTAAATGGTAAATGGACTGCACTTATATAGCGCATTTTTTGCTGCTCCAAAGATGCTCCAAAGCGCTTTACAACGGCCTCTCATTCACCCATTCACACACACATACCAATGGGGGCAAGCTGCCATGCAAGGCGCTGGCCCGCTCACTGGGAGCAATTTTGGGGTTCAGTGTCTTGCCCAAGGACACTTCGACATGTGGCCAGCCAGGTCTCGAACCGCTGATCTGCCAACCTTGTGATCATTAGACGGCGACTCTACCTCCTGCGCCACAGCCGCCCCTATTAAACCACATTTTGTTGCATCTGGAACTTGAGTGTTCATTTAAATAGTTGACATTATTACCTTGGCTTGGCAAGGATCCTAGTCCTAATTCATGTTTGAATTCTATCAACGCTGGGTATGCCGACTGACTATTTGTCTTGCGTTTTGCATAAGCAACCCCTGTCATTAAGAATTCACCCCTTGTCACTCACGGGGTGTTCTGACACTAAGTGAATAATGTGCATACTGTACTGTGTTGTACACAATGGATGCATACAGAGACAATGACAAAGAGTTGCATTCATACCGCAACCTTGGCGTTACTCTGTGGCGAAATCATCAAGTTCTGTCAGTTTCATTATGATCATTTCTGTACAGAGAAGAGAGAGACATGAAGGAGGTGGAAGACATTTTTCTCCATAACCTTTGAAAAGGTTGATAGATACAAAGTCAAAGTCTCTGGGTTTATGCTCGCCAATCTGAAGAACAGGAAACGGCACGTTTGAGGAGTCCGTCCGTCCGTCTCATTTCCTTCCCTACGCTATCTGGCCCATCTGAAGCCCTCTGTGACAAACACTCACCTTGAGTGCTGAATCACACTTCCCTGGGGCCCGCCCCGCGTCCGCCTGATGAATTTTCCTAGGGAAGAAAAGGAAGGGTTATCTGAGGGGTCAGGCTGATGTGAACGACATTCATCACACCGCTCCCAAGGAAGAGGCTGAAATTGGAAAACCGAGGTAGCAGAGGCGAGCAGCGGGGCGTACGTGTGTGTGTGTGTGGGTGTGTGTGTGTGTGTGTGTGTGTGTGTGTGTGTTTGGGTGTGTGTGGCGGGGAGGAGGAGGACAGTAAACAAACAAACACAGCACCAACAAACACAGAGGAGGATGATACGCTGCCTACCTCCATGGATTGGCTTGCTGTGTCATGCTTGCCGTACTGTACATGTTTGCATTTCGCCGGGTTGGACTAGCTCGTTTATCATACACCTCTGTAATATTGCTCTTCGGCATTGTTTTGATAAATGTATGTGTCTCTCCACGGTGAAATGTTAAGGAATTCTTTTTTTTTTTACACGGAACAGACTTTTATTAAATCGGGTCTCCTGTTCGCCACAAAACTATATTAGTCCGTTGACCTAGCACTGAACACAGACAGGGGACATATTAAGAACAAATTGAGTCCCCAAATTTGATTTGACTTTTTTTTCTTTTTTCTTTCTAATGAGCCCTGTCGCAGAGTTTATCTTCCTGTGCACACTGCTGTCCCCGAAGCCTGTCCACGTCCACGTTTATCTCCTGCAGGGCTGACATTAAGATATGCAGCATCTCTCTCACCCTCACTTCACTGCATGTCTGAGACTGACTTGATTTTACTACAGGTAAAGGTTGGCTCTAAGAATAGCTACTATGCTTAGAGGCATTAGGTCTGCACTGTTCAATAATAGACTGTATTTATATTACCTTGAGGAATAGGTAGATATAGCGGCAGTCAATGTAGACAGTATTTGCATCGTAAATAGATACTTTTGACTTTATATTTCTTCTTCAAGGTGTGATATAAAGGATTATTTATTCAGGGGTAGAATAGATTCCCAGGTGAGGTGAGGTCTGTGTGTGTGTGAGTGTGTGTGTGTGTGTGTGTGTGTGTGTGTGTGTGGTGTGTGTGTGTGTGTGTGTGTGTGTGTGCGTGCGTGCGTGCATACGCGTGCGTGTGTGTTGTGTGTGTGTGTGTGTGTGTACGCGTGCATGCGCCTGCATTTAGTGTATGTTACGGTTGACTGGCGCATGTGCGCATAAAGGCTAAGCCGGTGTGTCCACAGAGTCTGGCAGAGTCCTCACATCCCTTCCTCTCTATCTTTATCTGGATGCTATCTGTGACCTGGGAGACCTTCCTCAGAGAGCAGGTAGCAGCCTGACCTTTTAGACTGCTGACTTCTATTTCTTTATCACAGCGATACTGTGAGTTCCTATGACCAGTACAGGCGCATGGCTAAGGAAAGGTCACCCTCTGTAATATATCCTCCCATACCCTTCCTTGTAGGAAAACAAACACACTCTAGAAGTCCTTCTACTCGTCCTTAATCAAATCTCCTCGCCACGGACTCAGATATTGATATGCCGTACAGATGATAATTTTACGTGGTGGATATATAGGCCTGTATAGATTAACCGTGATCATCATGTGACCTTGTCAGGTTTGTATGGTTGAGCACAGAGATCTGTCGGGCCTCAGTCCAAATAATGTATAATGCCATGCCTAGGAGTTAGCTCAATGGGCTAACACATACATACCTCCTTAGAATTGTATAACATAACGATATATTCTGGTTACGTACAACATCCACTGTAATAATCGAGTACTGGTTGAAACATGTGAACAGAAACCTTACAGTCAAACATTTCGTCATGACACTACAGAAGCCATGATCTAGCATGTGTCACATGATCTAGCAGGTGTCACATGATCTAGCAGGTGTCACATGATCTACCTGTGTCACATGATCTAGCAGGGGTCACATGATCTACCTGTGTCACATGATCTAGCAGGGGTCACATGATCTACCTATCTAGCAGGTGTCATGCACCAATGATCAACTATGCCCTCCTCCCTCCCTCTTGTGTCCTCAGTCTTATCTTTTAATGACCTTTAGATTGCAGGGACAACTAAAACGTTGAATAAAGATTAACGATGCAGAACCTACCAGGGCTGGACGACAGGCGGTTGAAACAACCAAGACCTGACTTTGTCTGAGGGGGAGCTGTGTGAGTCGGGAAGAGAGGCGGGAAGGAGGGTGGGAGATGCTTCTCGTCAGAATGAATACACGCTTTGGATCTATATATAGCTAGATATCAATGGGCCAGAAGAAACTCTAATCCATGGTTCAGAGCTGTTTAAATAGCCATTACTATCTTAAGATAACTTTAGCCACTGCTAACAAAAGAAAACAATGGGAGTGATTGGGAAATATTTGTGGCATAATCACCTCAAATTAATTCTGTGGTTGATTGGAAGATTTGAGGTGATTATTCTCTGTCGGCCTGTTATTTATTTATTTTATTTTTTAAATCCCTCCCATTGATTTTTGTTAGCGGTGGCTCAGTTAGCTGACATTATTAGTAATGGCTACTTAAACATCTCTAAACGATGGATTACACTTTCTCCAGGCCCTTGGACTGCTTTAAAGGTAAGGAACCATCTGGAGTGTAAAACAGTGAATTATCTGTTTAAGCTCAATTTTTAAAAATATTATTTGATTTGTTGTCAAATTGTCCATCTAAGTTGGTGTAATGTCAAAGGCTTATAGGCGTCTACTTGGCTCAGAGGATGATAGTGTTAGCAATAAAACTGACCAATTATTATTATTAAAACTGACCAAGTGTCCCATTTGTCTTTGTGTGTGAGTGTGCATGGATGGTTGGTTATGTGCGTATGTGTGTGTGTGTGTGTGTGTGTGTGTGTGTGTGTGTGTGTGTGTGTGTGTGTGTGCATGCGTGCATATGGGTATGTGGGTGTGTACGCATGCATGTGTGTGCGCATGCGTTGTGCGTGTGTGTGTGTGTGTGTGTGTGTGTGTGTGTAAGATCCATCTGTGTCCTGCCCTGCAAAAGGCCTCATTAGGTGTCCATCTGCTGGAACCGATAAATGCTTAAACCTCACTGCTGCTGCAAGGCCAATCGAGCAGTAAAATTATGTATGCTTGGTTTTTAGGATGGGGAGAATCATTTATTTGATATGCAGTCTCTCTCTCTCCCCCCCTCTTTCTCTCCATTATTGTCTTTTTTATCATTCTGTCTATTATTGTCTACCATCCTCTCTTGATCCCTGCTTGTGTTGCTTGCACACACACACACACACACACACACACACACACACACACACACACACACACACACACACACACACACAGCGCATGTGAAGTGCATGTGAAGCGTTTGGCATGTCAACTTTCAGTGTGAAAACTCAGTGCCAATTACTATTACGTGACTGAAAATGTATGCCTAGGCTGATGCCAGGGCGATTTCTTGCTGGCGACTATTTAAATAGTAGAAAGGGTAATGTGTTTAATCCTGCTAACTGGCATGCCAGTGTGAAATAACTACTGAATGGGCCATGTCTTGTGGTGGTTGTCACGGTTGCCATTCGTCAATGCTTATTATTTGCCTAAAGGAGGAAGCTTCTGTAAGAGGAAAACACACACACACACACACACACAGACAGCTACAGTTCGACATTATGAGATCAAAGCTTCCTTCCATAGTTTCTTAGATTTGAAATAAGAGTTTTGATACAATATTATTCAGCTTTGCCATTGGAAACGTCAACTGTTATCCTGAAAAGACTGATTCTCTTCATAGCTGTTTACTAACTCATACACACCATACCCTATTCCCCACTTGGCTTGGAACCTCCACCAAGAAAGTTCAGCAATGTTTGCTTCCAGCCTTTTCAATACATTTGAAATAGTATTGAACATATTTTCAATACATCTTACAGTAAGATTTTGTGTCGATTCTTTACATCCATAACTTAGATATTTTTGTGTGCATATGTATATTTTTTATACAAGCCATATTGTATATCCGTTCTTGATAAACAGGTTCTGGCATCCACCCTAAAGCCTGTGGCGGTCTAGACGGATTGTTATACCCGGAAAGGGCACGAGCTGGAGCGCAATTAAAAATGTGTTCAGTTGAAACCCACAAGAGCAACCCTGTGGGCTAAACATCTCTCTCTCTCTTGTTGTTCCAGAGCCAAGCTCTACTGGGGGGCAGATGTAGGAAGAAATGGGTCAGAGTCTTAGAACACGGCCATTTCATGTTGATACAACATTAATATTTGATGCGCATTAAGTCCCCTTCGGGAAGAGGCAAATATCAATGATAGGAGGGAGATGAGAGGCGTGCAGACTATGTAAACAGCCACCTTTTAGCACCCAGCATCAACAGTGTGACATGGTAATTAGTATGATTATGGCTTGTGATGGGTATCGGTGACATGGCAGCGTCATCGGATTATCGCACCTTGCTTATTATTTCATAACATTCGTTTAAGCTTCCTCCAGGTCATTTACGACTCAGCGTAAAGGAAGACAAAGCACACACACACATACGCACGCACGCACACACGCACGCACGCACGCACGCACGCACACACACACACACACACACACACACACACACACACACACACACACACACACACATGCACAAGCACAGATGCACACATAACTAAAGAGGCACAAATACAGCTTCATTGAGCAATGAAGACAATTGTATACTCAGTGTACAGTATAAGATGATATGTGCACATACTGAGGAGCAAAGTGATGCACTTTGAATGTACACTTTTTGTTTACAGGGTAAGTGATGCTGTTTTCCTATTCAACACGGTGGGGGATTACTCAATACGAATCATACACCAACATGAACAGGCCCGAGAGAGCTTTAATAAAAGTGTATTGATTGATAGATGAATAGTGTAATTGTTCGGCATGGATGATTATCGATCTGTTTGACTGTTTGCAGGTTTAGCTCCAGGTGATTCGTCACCTCAGAGTGTTTTGTCTTCCTTACTAGATCAAATACAATTTGAAAGAGGATTGCATTATACCCATACACAGTGTATACAACTTTAACCTCACTGAGCCTGACACACCATAGAAAATATGCCTAATTGGATCTTCATATTCCTAGATATACTGACCTTAAAACATTTGACTGCTGTCATAACGCAAATGAAGATACTGTGAAAATGCAGTGTGATCCTATAAACACACACACACACACACACACACACACACACACACACACACACACAAATATGGTGTTATGCTATATAAATACACTCACCGAACACTTTATGAGGAAGACTACACTAGTACTGGGTAGGGCCTCCCTTTGCTCTCCAAACAGGTTCTGTGTGCCTGGTTTATAATGATTGCTTCACACAATTCCTATTTGAATAATAATCTGATTTTTCCAATTTTTCAGGTGCACTTTCAAGTTGTGAATCTTCCGTTCTACTATAACCCAAAGGTGTTGTATTGGATTCAGATCTGGTGACTGGGAAGGCCATTGAAGAACACTGAACTCATTGTCATGTTCATGAAACCAGTTTACAGTAAGATCACTTTTGTTTTGTGACATGGTGCATTATCATGCTGGAAGTAGCCATTAGAAGATGGGTACATTGTGGCCATGAAGGGATGCACATGATCAGCAACAATACTCAAATAGGCTGTGGCATTCAAGTGATGATTGATTGGTATTAACATGCCCAAAGTGTGCCAAGAAAACATTCCCCACACCAATACACCACCTGAATGAATGAGAAGGTGTACAGGTGTTCCTAATAAAGTGTTCGGTGAGTGTATAAAGAATATATAATTTCAGATGTAATCATCAGGAGAGAATGATTTTCAGTAGAAATGCAGCCCCCTGAAGTGTGTTGTATTATTTGTTTTATATACACGATATATATATTAGATATGTGTGTGTGTGTGTGTGTGTGTGTGTGTGTGTGTGTGTGTGTGTGTGTGTGAGGAAAAACTCCCTAGTCGGGTCAATGTTACTGTATGATAAAGTGCCATCCAATGAATTTGGAGGCATTTGCTTGCACTCGAGCAGACAAGATGTTTCTGTAAACATCATCAATTAAGTTAGCCGGTTATTGTGGGAGCTTTCCATGCCCTTACCATAACCCATGTAAATCCCAGGCAGATCCTTTTTGTACTCCAAATGTTCCTTTGCATTCACTCTGGTATACTATAATATGTCTTATCTGTCAACAATACTCTGCAGGCTTTCTCCTGGGGAGTGTTCCTGATCTGCGGGACAGTTGTTTTGAGGTTTTACTTCATGGTAAGCATTCTTCTGTAGAAGTCCTCCTTGGCCTACCAGCCGATTTGTGATTGCTGAGCAATACATTTTTTTGTGAGTGCTGAGTGCTTCTTTTTCTTTTTAATGGTCTTCCAAACAAACTTTAATGATCTTCAAAACTGTTGATTTTGGCAAGCCTCAGGTTTTGGCTATGATTCTGGTGCCCCATTTCTAACGGTGAATGCAATATGGATTGCAATAATGGTCACTATGCAATATGTTCAAATAAAAGCTGAGAATCTCTACTTTAACTTTTTTTTTTAATGATTTTATGATTTCATACTCATAGAAAAGAAGAAGAAAGTGGGTTTTAGCATCAGTTTGACTACAGCAGAAGGTAACAGAATAACCGCTGGTCTCCAATAACAGCCTGTCTTCAATACATGCTGAGGGCAATCCTTGGTTAAAGCAAATAAATGCCCGGGCTACTGAAATACGTTTTACGGTATGTACTGTATGTGTATATTTTTATTTATTTATTTATTTATTTTTATGTACTGTATGTGTATATATTTTTTTATTTATTTGTTTATTTTTATGTACTGTATGTGTATATTTTTATGTATTACATTTTTGTATACATGAATGAATGAATGGTCTTTATTGTCATTGATATAGTACAGGTACCAAACAACGACATTTGGGAGGGGGGGCTCCCCTGGTGCTAGGAAAGAAAAACTAAAAACAAGAAGGGAAAAAGAGCTGGTTTACATAAATAAAGGCTATGTACACTGTCCACTATACTATACTATACAAATAAACACTGTGCTGTACTCTATGCTATGCTATACCTATTCTAACATTTCCTATCTCTGAACCTTATGTACCCGAGGGTTGTCATATTGCACATAGTGTTATTGCACATTCATTTAAAGTGTCGCAGTTTGCAGGTTTGAAATGTTCACAGTTGTGTTTCATTATTGCACTTGATTTCAATCTAGTAGCTGCCATCAAATGTCTAGATTGTCCAGGGCCTAGAACCTAGGTCTTTGCTGTGTTCAGGGCCTGAATGGCCCTGGGGTAGAAGCTGAGCTTCAGTCTGTTTGTCCTTGCAAACATGGTCCTGAACCGCCTGTCCGAGGGCAGCCGAGCAAAGTGTTCGTTCCCAGGGTGGGATGGGTCTCTGGAGATCTTGAGGCAGCGTGTGTTGTACAGCTCTTCCAGAGAGGGGAGGGGGGCGCCGGTGATCTTCTGGGCGGATCTCACGACTCTCTGTAGCGCATTCCTCTCTGCGGCTGTGCAGATGGAGAACCACACGCAGATGCAGTAGGTGAGGATGCTCTCCACTGCGCAGCGGTAGAAGGTCACAAGCATGTCCTGGCTGATGAGGTTTTTCCTGAGGACTCTCAGGAAGTAGAGCCGCTGTTGTGCCTTCTTGATGATGGCTGCTGTGTTGGTCCTCCAGAACAGGTCATCCTGTATGTGCACCCCCAGGAATCGGAGGGGTTGAGACTCTCTCCACGCTCCCTCCATCGACGAGCAGGGGCTGGACCTCAGATTTTTTCCTCCGGAAGTCCACGATGATTTCCTGGGTCTTTGACTGGTTCAGCAGCAGGTTGTTAACCTTGGGGGGGACCCAGTGCTGAGTCTGAGGGCTGTGGAGGTGTGGGAGCCCACCCGCACCCTCTGGGGGCGGTCAGACAGGAAGTCCTTGATCCATGCACATATAGAGTGTGATAGTCCCAGGTCTAGTAGTTTGGTCACTAGCCTGTCTGGAAGGATGGTGTTGAAGGCAGAGCTGAAGTCCACAAAGAGCAGTCTCGCGTAGCTGTTTCCCCTCTCCAGGTGGGATAGAGTGGAGTGGAGAGTCGTCGCGATGGCGTCCTCTGTGGACTTGTGGGCTCTGTAGGCGAACTGGTATGGATCCAGGTTGGGCGGGAGGCGTGTGACTATGTGGGCCCGGACTAGTTTTTCGAAGCACTTCATGATGATTGGTGTGAGTGCCACCGGGCGGTAGTCGTTTAGGCAGCTCACCGTGCTTTTCTTCGGGACTGGGATGATAGTTGAGGTTTTCAGGCAGGGTGGGATGGTGGTGGGATAGGGCATCATTCTGGGACAGGGACTGGTTGAAGATGTTGGTGAAAACCCCGGCCAGCTGGTCGGCGCAGTCCCTCAGCACCCGTCCCAGGACGCCATCCGGCCCTGAGGCTTTCCTGGGGTCCACCGCCTTCAGCACGCGTCTCACTTCATGCTCTGTGAGGGTGAGGCTGCTGAGAGCTGGAGAGAGTGGTGTTTGTGTTGTGGTTACCTCCGTTCGCCCCTCGTCGAACCGGGCGTAGAAGGAGTTCAGCTTTTCCGCCAGCAGGGGGTCGTCCTCCGCGGCTGTGAGCCTGTTGGCTCTGAAGTTTGTCATGTGCTGAACCCCCTGCCACACCCGCCTGGAGTCGTTGCTCAGGAAGCATTCCTCAATCTTCTCTCTGTGGTCTGCCTTGGCCTCCCGGATGCCACGCTTTAGGTTAGCCCTGGTGGTGCTGTACAGCAGTGTATATCAGGGTTTCCGTTAGAAAAATTTGGCGTCAGACATCGTGTCCGGGAAGAATTCGATTTACCGGACAAACGTGATATATTCCGGTCATCATATTAAAATATAATAATTTTTTTTTTTTTCAAAATCATATTTCTTTTTTTCAAATCTAATATAGCTGTTTGTCGCGGTGATTACTGTTGTGTAGCGGCCTATATATGCCATTTAATGTCTATTTCTCATCCGATACGATTAGATGCGAGCTATATAATATATAATAATATAACATGATTTGACGCATGCGCGCTATGCCATGCGTCAAATCCAGCGCTGAACGGGCGCCTCACTGGGAACTGAACAGACAGCATCGATCAATGAACGGACTCCACATTACGTTAACTGAAGTTTGTTAAATTGTTTGGGATTAATGTGAGTTTTCTATTTTCTCTTTCCAGTTTTACCCTTTTTTTAAAATCAATAAAACAACGTCATTTCTATAACCAGGTCTCGCTGGTTGGGAAGGCATTTCGTTTAGCTCGGGAGTATGACAATGGGGAGAACATAACTGTTTATTGAGAAACAATTGATAGGCAGTCTGGGATACGTATATAAAGAAATACCACAATGTCTAGATGTATAACATTTTATTGAACAGTAACAGTGCAAGCATGTAGGCTTCTGGCGTGACACGGCTAGCCTAATTTCCGTTCATATGCCTTTTATCAGATAAAATAAAATAGAATAAAACTCTTTGGAAATAAATAGGCTTTAAATTAACTTGCAATGCGTATAGGCTAATTTCCGTTCGATGTTACAGCCTAGGCTATGCCTTTTCTCAGATAGATAGGGGATAGCCCTGTAAGCTCATACGGGTCTGTATGTCGTCCTGAAGACCGGCTGTTAGATCATATCGCTGAAGTTTGTCTCCATCTTAGTGTAAATGTTGTCCGTTTTGTTTGTTATCCTTGTTATTGTGCGATAAAGTTAAAGCGCTCCGCTTCGGGACACCATTTTCAGCTGAGCACCAAACACACACACACACACACACACACACACACACACACACACACACACACACACACACACACTCGTGTAACACTGCCCGAGAGAGAAGGACCCGCCCCCTTTAGTTAGCCTATAGCCTATAGGCTAACTAAAGGGGGCGGGTCCTTCTCTCTCGGGCAGTGTTCTGTGTGTGTGTTTGGTGCTCAGCTGAAAATGGTTAGAGGGAATTATTTTCACCGGACATTTATGTCCGACGAGTTTTCAACTTGTCGGACTTCCACTAATTTTACCGGACAAAGACCGGTAATTACCGGTTAACGGAAACCCTGGTGTATATACAGGCAAAACTAAATACCAAAATGTTTCTTTTTATTATATATTATTTTATCATCTGTCCCTTGTAGCAGTCATCAGGTCTTATTCGATCACAGAATGTAATGATGTAATGTAATGATATTGTATTAATTTTCGAGTGGATATCTGTTCAAATGTATTTTCATTTCAATGAACATTAAAAACAGTTAGATGAAGTAAACACATCTGAACACTAAAACATCATGTTAAGAAATAGCATCTCATAGTGGAGCTTTTTGATTAAACTGCATTCTGCACACTTGATAGTCACCTAATACATGCATGGTACGACAGCAACCATTTAGTTTTTTTGTCTTTAAAACACACAAAAACACATTACATGTAATACACTTGACAAATGTTTCCCCTTTGCATCCTTCTCTCCTGCACCATGATGCATGTAGTGCCTCCACCATCTTTGGCAAATGGAGCGCCCTGTATTTCTTTACATCCTCATTGGGCTGTGGTTCAAACAGGCCTCCTCTTCTTTGTTGGAATGTACTCTTCATCATCAGTGCTCATCTCAACATCATCACTGGCCTCCTTGCCAACCTGTTGACCTCGACCACCCTGTGCCTGAGCAATCATTTCTTCAGCCATCAGCAGCTTGAAGTCAGAATACAGCAGCCTCTCCTTCTCCGGTCTCCCAGAGAACTGGTGGTCTGACCTGTACTCGATCCAGCTGTTTGTGGTAGCCAGGTCAAATAAATGCTTGTGAGGCTTGACATGGGGTAAAAGCTGAGCATGTGGTCGTACAAATCAACTTCACACATGTGTTTGTTGTACTCAGCCACGACCGCGGGTCTAGGCACAGTAATATTGCACTTTTCTTTCACTGACCATCTCTTGCAGCTGTCCTAGGTCTCTATCCCATGGATACTGGAGGCCATCAGAACTGCCTTATTGTCCTGCCACTTCAACACAGCAACCTCTGACGGTTTTCTGGATCTACTGTACCTCTTCCTTGCTGTTGTAGCTTGGTGTCATCTGACATCTTTGACTTGCACAGTGCAGGGATTCTATTTTTCCTAATGGTCCTTGTTTCCAGGAGACCATTTGCCTTCAACATATCCAGTATTTTGACAGAGTTGAAATACCTGTCAAAGTACAGGTGTGTTCCTCGAGATTGTGTCATTGGAGCGACTGCTTTCCCTCCAATTCCCAGCTGCTGGTCAGTGAACATATTCTGGCCCTTGTAAACTTCAAAATCCAGCACCAGACCATTGAAACTGGCAAGCACACATGCTTTCAGTCCTGTGGGATTTGGTTTCCCTGGCACAAACTGCCGTACAGGACACCGGCCTGTGAAGGGAATCATTTGTTCATCTACACAGGCCTTCCGTGGTCTCAGAAGATTGAGGCAGCTTTGCTGCACCCTGTTTAAGAGAGGTCTCACCTTCCATAGGGCATCATTCTTTTTCTCCGCATCAGAGACATCAAGATCGTTTGTGACTTTGATGGACTGCCTCATCATAAAGAATCTGTCTTGACTAATTGAATTGGCTATAACTGGGACTCTTGTCTTCGCCGCCCAGTACATCCAGATCCTAGAGTATCTGAGACATGCCATGTACCTAGATATGCCAAAGAAGGTTTTCTGGAATAGTTTTGAGGCTGCTTCAAGAGATGAGCACCTCCCGCTGGTTGGTGTGCTCTTGTGTGTGACATAGAAGAAAAAAATAACTGGTTGTCTATGTACTGTTTGAAGTAATCAGAGAGCCTCCAGTCTTGTTGGTTGTGGCCAGCGTTGTCCTACAGTCTATTCTCCTCCACACCAGGGTTAAAACTTAATTGATAGTTTAATGCACTTCTAGCAAATGTATTAGTAATTATGTATATAAATCAAGAGGGTTATAGTTTGCCAAATCAAGCTTTTAACTGATTGTGTACTGTATGTTAGTGTGTGTGTGTGTGTGTGTGTGTGTGTAAATTCAACTAAAAAGGCTCTTATTTCCCTTTCTCAGAGCCCTAGCCTACAGATTGCTTCTTATCTATAATAATAATAATAATAATAATAATAATAATTCATTAAATGTATATAGCGCTTTTCCGAGGCTCAAAGACGCTGACAATATAGGAGATACGGAAAACACAAAAACCAAAAGTAACATGGAACACATAGTCAGCGAACGGGGAGGGGGGGGGGTGGTAGGGACAGGGGAGGTGGTTAGGGTTAGGGGAGGCTGTATGCATATCAGGGGGGTGGCAGGATTAGGGGAGATGGGTAGGGGTAGGGGAGGTTGTATGCGTGTCCAGGGGGGGGCGGGCGGGGGTGGCCGGGATGGGGGAGATGGCTAGGGGTAGGGGAGGCGGTAGGCATGGGAGAACAGGTAGGTTTTGAGGTGGGATTTAAAAGTGAGGAGTGAGGTTGAGTCTCTGAGTGGTTGAGGGAGAGAGTTCCAGAGGCGGGGTGCAGCTCGTGAAAAGGCACGGTGACCGAAGCCTTTGAGTTTTGAGGGTGGGACAGTGAGGGGAACAATGGATAAGGATCGGAGGGTACGGGTAGGGCGGTGGGGGAGAAGGAGGTCAGTCAGGTAAGGGGGGGCCAGGCTATGGAGGGCTTTGTATGTGAGGATGAGGACTTTGAATTGGAACCGTTCTTTGATGGGGAGCCAGTGGAGAGAGTGGAGGACAGGAGTGATGTGGTCACGGGAGTGGGTGTTTGAGAGGAGGCGTGCAGCAGAGTTTTGGACCATCTGGAGTCTATGGAGGGAGCGGGAGGTGATGCCGGTGAGTAGGGAGTTGCAGTAGTCAAGGCGGGAGGAGATGAAGGCGTGGGTGAGGGATTCAGCAGCGGGCGGGGAGAGGCAGTGTCTGATTTTTGCGATGTTTCGGAGGTGGAAGTAGGATGTCTTAACAATAGAACTGACGTGGGGATCGAATGAGAGGGTGGGGTCCAGAATGAAGCCGAGGTTGCGAGCCAGGGGGGAGGGGGTGATGGTAGTGTCGTCAATGGTGAGTGTGATGGGTCCGGTTTTATTGAGGGTGGATTTGGTGCCGATGAGGATGACTTCGGTCTTTTCACTGTTGAGTTTGAGGAAGTTGTGTGTGAGCCAGGTTTTTATTGCTGAAATGCAGTTTTCGATGTGACTGAGGGGTGGGTTCTGGGTGGAGTTTGTGGTGATGTAAATCTGGGTGTCATCGGCGTAGCAGTGGAAGTCCAGGTTGAATTGGCGGATGATGTGACCGAGGGGGAGTGTGTAGCAGAGGAAGAGCAGGGGGCCGAGGACTAAGCCTTGTGGGACCCCCTGTGTGACAGAGGAGGAGGAGGAGGTGTGACCGGAGAGGGAGATGAACTGTTGTCTGTTGGTGAGGTAGGAGGTGAGCCAGTCCAGGGCGGTGCCCTCAACACCCAGTTGGCGCAGCTTTTGAAGGAGGATGGAGTGGGACACTGTGTCGAAGGCTGCGCTCAGGTCTAGTAGAACTAGGATGTTGAGGGCACCTGAGTCTGCAGAGGTGAGGAGGTCGTTTATTACTTTGACCAGGGCTGTTTCAGTGCTATGATGTGGGCGGAAGCCAGATTGAAGGGGTTCGTATAGTTTGTTGGATTGGAGGTGGGAGTGAAGTTGGGCAGCGACAGCGCGCTCTAGGGTTTTGGAAAAGAATGGTAGGTTGGAGATGGGGCGGTAGTTGGAGAGGTTGGCTGGGTCAAGAGTGGGCTTTTTGAGAATGGGGGTGACAGCGGCAAGTTTGTAGCTTGAGGGAACGTGGCCTTGGGATAGTGACTGATTGAAGAGGGCAGTGAGGTGGGGGATGAGGGCAGGGAGGCAGGCCTTGGTCAGGGTGGTAGGGAGGGGGTCGAGGGAGCAGGTGGTTGTTTTGGAGGCGGTGATGATAGTAGTGATGATGGACGTTGGGTGTCGTCACTTTGTCCCTCCTCTGGCTCCTCGAGAGCTGATTTGTCCTCCTCTGAGCTTTCACCTTCCTGCTCTACTGTCTAGCCCTCCTCCACCTCATATCCTGACAGCTCAGTCTGACTCCCCTTGCACAATTTTTAGTAAAATCCTTTCTACCTCACTCAGCCCTCTGCTTCCTGGAGTATGGAAATTGGTTAAAAACGGGAGGTAGTAAGTCCTGCTGTCCACTACAAAGGACATTGAATAAAAGTTGTGTTTTGAGAGGGTTAAAATGACTGTACATTTCTGAAATCTTAGAAAATGTAAGGTTCCCATATTGAAGAAACTAGTAGCAACAGAAACATAATATCTGCAAAAAATGTATCACTGACCTCCTGTGTTGCCATAAAATGTGAAAGAGAAAAGAAAGTCCATGTACAGGACAGTAGGACTCAAACAGATTGCCTAAATGGTGCTTAGATGGTACATAGAGGTATCAGACTCATGTCCCACACAGATGACAAAAATGAATTGCCGGGTCAAATACCGGTACATTATCATTTTGCAATTAAGTCTGTTTGTTTGCTTTACCTAGATAATAATATATGTTTCCTGTACAATATATTATTGTTTTCCCCTTGGGATATATAAATATCAGAATAAATACAAAAAACAGAGAGATTTAAATAGATTTAAAAGAAAATAACGATCTTGTTAGCACAACATCCTCAGTAGATTCTGCAGATTCTTCCTCTACAACATCAGAAGGATACGACCCTTCCTCACCAGAGAGGCAGCGCAACTCTTGACCCAGGCACTGGTCATCTCCCGCCTGGATTACTGCAACGTACTCCTGGCTGGGCTCCCCGCCTCCGCCATCAGACCTCTGCAGCTCATCCAGAATACTGCTGCCCGGCTGGTATTCAACCTCCCCAAATACTCTCATGTCTCCCCTCTCCTTCGCACCCTGCACTGGCTCTCGATAGCAGCTCGCATCAGATTCAAGACCCTGGTGCTTGCATACCAGGCAGCTAAAGGGACAGCCCCTGCCTACCTGAAGGAAATGGTAACCCCCCAAACTCCAGCCCGCTCACTCCGCTCCTCCACCTCGGCTGGCCGACTGGCCCCACCACCTCTACACAGCAGTTGTGCTGCCCGATCACATCTCTTCACAACACTGGCTCCCCGCTGGTGGAATGAGCTTCCCACGGCTGTCAGAACTGCAGAGTCACTACCCATCTTCCGTCGTAGACTGAAGACCCATCTCTTCAGGTTACACCTTAACTGCTCCTCCTGAGACATCTTCTGCCCCTCAGCGCTGCATCTCCTAAAGACACCCGCTTTCCCCTCTACTGTGTCCCTAAAAATTGCCCCCCTTGTACTGTTTCTCTGTTCCTCCAGTGTAAAGAGAATGTTTTTCCTTCTATCAATGGCCCCGGGCCTGAGCTGGATTACTCTTCCTGCTACGACTGGTGGATTGATGATTCACTTGCTTAGTATTCAAATGTATTGATTGTAAGTCACTTTGGAATAAGGTGTCTGCTAAATGCCAAAAATGTAAAATGTAAGTAGGATGGGTAAAAACAATTCACTTGTTCTACACCGAAGGAAGGTAAAGATGGAAAGAAAGGGAAGCCAGCCTAGACTAGACATGAATATTGTTTGCCCTAGACAAACCATGTGGGACTACACCCCCCTTTGATGGAAGAGTTAATTCAGATTGCATTGAATTGACCTTTTTAAGATTATTTTGGGCTGTTGGTAATTAACTTGTCCAGTCTGTCTATGTCCTGCACTGACCCTGATCTTTCTTGGAAATACATGTCTCATAGCCTTGTGGTCAGTCTGCTACTAATGACAATCAAATACACCTCAGGCTTTGAAAAGTTGTGATGGAGAAGCAAGAAAAACTTTGTAAAAAAGGAAAAACGCACATCTTGAATGAGAGAAGCAGGATGTCGCACAGTCTTGCTCCAAAGCAATAGATCTATTAACAAAAGTAAGTCAAATGGATTGTTATTGTAACTTTGAATATGAAATTGCCACAGCTATTCACTAATAATAAACCTATAGTCCATGTCAATGGAGCTCACTATAACATGCAATATTATGATATTACAAGCATATGGTAGTGTGTGGTGTTTAATGGAAGTGCTTGGCTTGATATGTCTTCCGATCCAACATCAGTGTACAGTGTATCCTAAACCTAATTTGCTCTTTCCTCTGGCAGTTCTGACCATTAGAGGTTATGATGGTTGTGACAAGAAGCAGCTGCTGAAGAGAGATAGCATGACCACAGGTTCATTGGAGCGGTCTAATCCCTGAACCTCACTGGGACACAGTGTGGCTGGGTCACTACCACAGAGAAGCCAAAGGTCAACAGGGACACTTACGCCCCCTCAACACCGCACTCAGATCGATGCTACAGTAGGTCCAAGGAGACATCTGAACCCTAAAATGTGGGCCACTGCTGATGTCAGCTGACACTGACTTTTCCATCAGCTTGGATGAAAAAGAAATAGTCCATAAATGGAGCTTCTGAAACTTTAGTAGAACTGGTGAGGTGGTCAAATTGTGTGATTCTAGATCAATATAAATAAATACATGCTGTATCAAGCTCTCATGAGAGAGTATTACTCATTGCATAATGAACAGTGGAATATTAGTCTTCCAAAGCTAGATGCATTCTAATCACACCTGTAAGCTTGATTTTCACCAAACATGCATTAGTTTATGGTTGGGAAGAGATACAATATGAGGACCAAGATAGAAGCTTGGTACATGTAGGCCTATATAAGGACAAATGACTATGGTGGAGCCTCCTTTTAGCAGAAAACAACACAACACTATTATTTCGGTAAGCAACAAGCTCAAATTCATTAGAGACAGCAGGGACCAATGTATTTTAAAGTAGCACTGTTTCTTTTATTGTTTTATTGTCTACAGATGGTGCTATCATTAATATGTTGTTGTTATTCTTGTCAGGTGAACAATCATCAACATTATGTTGCAAATGAATGCAGTCTCTGTGGCTTTGGTTGCTTCAGAAAAACAAACATGTGTTAAATTATTACCGGTCTCCATAGAGACAGTGGAATTCACCGCCTCTCTCCAGCTATTTGTAACTATGTGACTATATATTTCTGACCAAGTTATTCCCTGGGTTGTTGTTGATTATTTTTAATTCAACTCACTTTCTTTTATGTTTTGTGTGTATTTCTTCTCCTTTTGAAAAGTGTTTAGACAGGGAGTTTCTTTCAGGGCCCTTTGGGGAGATATATTATTGAAATGTTCAGGGACTTTATTGTGTGTTTGATGCGTTTGTTTACACTTGCATTCCACTCTGCCACTCTACAACAGAGCCGTTGACAGACAGATTATTTTGCTTCCACTTTTTTTTTATGCTGAGATGAATACTCCTGGATTCTACTGTCCTGGACTGAACTTTGAACACAAACAATATTTGTTCACACCAGATTCATGTTCACACCAGAGACATACAACTTGAATTTACCGTGTGCCAGTAGTTGTATCAAGTGTAGTTCGCTCCATTCTATGCATTAAGTATATAGGAGATTAACCGGAATAAATAATCAAAACAACAACTATTTATCCTGTGCCACTTCTGGGTACACATTACCAGCTGATTAAAACTCTCCATTTAAAACTAGAAGCCCCGGGCTCTCATTACTAACTAAAGTAGCTGGAGTGAGGTCCATTTCTTGACGCTAAAGTAACAGTGTAATCATTGAATTAGATCCATATCATGCAAAAAATGATGCACCAGTTGTGTTTAGTCAGCACTTAAGAATAATTAGAATAACACATTTGGTATTTTAAAGAGCTTACTTATTGAGTACTCCATATTGAGTATAGTATTGTCAGACATAACTGGTGTAGCTGTATAAACCTGCAAATGTGAAGCTTCGATAAGTAAGTAAAAAAGAAAGTAAAAAAGAACACCAAAAAAGAACACCAATTTGAATCTAATAACATGAAATGAAATATAATTCGACATATGCGAGAAGTTTTGTACACCAGACATTTGCTAAATTAAAAAAACACAAAATCACTTCTTCAGTGGCTATGCGCCAGTAAAGTCCACAGACAAATATCTTGGCTCTTATGCACTACTACCACTATGCAAACCACATTCAAAACAAAACTGAGGTTTCTGTGTACCAGATCCATAGACAAGTCAGTTGCACAATCCAGGTGTCTCTGGTTTTGTTCCGTGTGCCTCTGCCCAACTGACACTGGTAACGTTCTGATTCTCTACTCTTCTCCTGAAGCGTGCACTAATACACTCCCCCTCATGGATTTAAAAGGAATGGACTGGTGTAATTAATATGGGGAAAGCACTTTCCACCCATGTTTGCAGCAAACCAATTCTTTTAAATGCTTGGGGGGAATTGAACAAGTGTACTCAAGTGTTCGTTTCCGGATGAAGGGTAGATAATTGGAATGCACCCACTGTCTCTTTGTGGGCTAGGTTGCATGATTTGGATTCATAAACGCATTCTCAGACACTTGGTCACCCGCTGGCCGAGATGCATCAAATTGTTTCTAGCAGTACGATAAACTGTGTCATAAGGAAGCTCGTTGAAAACAAGGCCTAGACTGGGTGTCAACATCCAGGTGTGATGAAAGGTATTCACACACTGGTTGCAGGCTATGCAGGCTTCTATTCACATGTAATCGCTTTGCTCATGCAGACAACTGTTATTGTCTGTCTGTCTATGTTGCTGATAGCCATTACGGTTGAAATGGCCATTCATTCAGTAAGGTCAATTTCAATTTACCATGGTGACAGCAAAACTACGGTGAGGCAGACCATTTGCGCTTTCAGGGCAGGTGGTAATCGTATCTCAGAACATTACTTGGGGATGTTGGCTATCAAAACAAAGGTGTGGTAGTCATGAAAATGCTTCTAGATTGTTTTCTATGTGTGATTTTGTAGTTGTAACAACGCTATTGTGTTTAAAAAAAGACATTTAAAAAAGGTGAGGAAAGGAGGGGGATGTGGGTTTCAAAGCGGCAGAGTTATTTTATTATAAAGTGTCACATTGTGCCCATGCACCTCCATTGGGATGACTAGTGTTAACCTGCGAGCTTGAAACTTAGTCATATAGGGGGGAATTGAGACCAGGCTCATTTGACCTTAAACATTTATGGTGGATGGCTCGGATAATTCCGCTGATAAACAAACAATTCTGTTAATCTTTTGAGATTCTGAGTTCTGTTGTTTGATGGTCTTTTTTGTCCCTTAATGTCTGCCATAGTCCGTAATAGGGGGTAAAAGAGAGAGAGAAAGAGCGGCCATTAATAATTCAACATGAAGAAGCTGCTTTTGGCTTACACTAGCCCATAGCCCTGGGTACATCCCTGGGCGATATAGCCATTTATCAATTAGTGTATGTGTGTGTGTGTGTGTGTGTGTGTGTGTGTGTGTGCGTGTGCGTGCGCATGTGCGTGTGCCTGTGTCTTTTCTGGAATCTTACATTAACCCCTAAGAGTATTGGGACTCCTCCATAAAGACCCGTCCACTTTAGGCTGTTAGAATTCAAGGGAGAACATTCTAGTTGCATTAATAAGAGAACAGACTGGGTGGACACAAGAAGGGAGTGGGTAGACACAAGAAGGGAGTGGGTAGACACTAGAAGGGAGTGGGTAGACACAAGAAGGGAGTGGGTAGACACAAGAAGGGAGTGAGTAGACACTAGAAGGGAGTGGGTAGACACAAGAAGGGAGTGAGTAGACACTAGAAGGGAGTGGGTAGACACAAGAAGGGAGTGGGTAGACACAAGAAGGGAGTGGGTAGACACTAGAAGGGAGTGGGTAGACACAAGAAGGGAGTGGGTAGACACAAGAAGGGAGTGGGTAGACACAAGAAGGGAGTGAGTAGACACTAGAAGGGAGTGGGTAGACACAAGAAGGGAGTGGGTAGACACAAGAAGGGAGTGAGTAGACACAAGAAGGGAGTGAGTAGACACAAGAAGGGAGTGAGTAGACACTAGAAGGGAGTGGGTAGACACAAGAAGGGAGTGGGTAGACACAAGAAGGGAGTGGGTAGACACTAGAAGGGAGTGGGTAGACACAAGAAGGGAGTGGGTAGACACAAGAAGGGAGTGGGTAGACACAAGAAGGGAGTGAGTAGACACAAGAAGGGAGTAGGTAGACACAAGAAGGGAGTGGGTAGACACTAGAAGGGAGTGAGTAGACACAAGAAGGGAGTGGGTAGACACTAGAAGGGAGTGGGTAGACACTAGAAGGGAGTGGGTAGACACTAGAAGGGAGTGAGTAGACACTAGAAGGGAGTGGGTAGACACTAGAAGGGAGTGGGTAGACACAAGAAGGGAGTGAGTAGACACAAGAAGGGAGTGGGTAGACACTAGAAGGGAGTGGGTAGACACTAGAAGGGAGTGGGTAGACACAAGAAGGGAGTGAGTAGACACAAGAAGGGAGTGGGTAGACACTAGAAGGGAGTGGGTAGACACAAGAAGGGAGTAGGTAGACACTAGAAGGAAGTGGGTAGACACTAGAAGGGAGTGGGTAGACACTAGAAGGGAGTGGGTAGACACAAGAAGGGAGTGAGTAGACACAAGAAGGGAGTGGGTAGACACTAGAAGGGAGTGGGTAGACACAAGAAGGGAGTGAGTAGACACAAGAAGGGAGTGGGTAGACACAAGAAGGGAGTGGGTAGACACAAGAAGGGAGTGGGTAGACACAAGAAGGGAGTGGGTAGACACAAGAAGGGAGTGAGTAGACACAAGAAGGGAGTAGGTAGACACAAGAAGGGAGTGGGTAGACACTAGAAGGGAGTGAGTAGACACAAGAAGGGAGTGGGTAGACACTAGAAGGGAGTGGGTAGACACTAGAAGGGAGTGGGTAGACACTAGAAGGGAGTGAGTAGACACTAGAAGGGAGTGGGTAGACACTAGAAGGGAGTGGGTAGACACAAGAAGGGAGTGAGTAGACACAAGAAGGGAGTGGGTAGACACTAGAAGGGAGTGGGTAGACACTAGAAGGGAGTGGGTAGACACAAGAAGGGAGTGAGTAGACCCAAGAAGGGAGTGGGTAGACACTAGAAGGGAGTGGGTAGACACAAGAAGGGAGTAGGTAGACACTAGAAGGAAGTGGGTAGACACTAGAAGGGAGTGGGTAGACACTAGAAGGGAGTGGGTAGACACAAGAAGGGAGTGAGTAGACACAAGAAGGGAGTGGGTAGACACTAGAAGGGAGTGGGTAGACACAAGAAGGGAGTGAGTAGACACAAGAAGGGAGTGGGTAGACACTAGAAGGGAGTGGGTAGACACAAGAAGGGAGTGGGTAGACACTAGAAGGGAGTGGGTAGACACTAGAAGGGAGTGGGTAGACACAAGAAGGGAGTAGGTAGACACTAGAAGGAAGTGGGTAGACACTAGAAGGGAGTGAGTAGACACTAGAAGGGAGTAGGTAGACACAAGAAGGGAGTGAGTAGACACTAGAAGGGAGTGGGTAGACACTAGAAGGGAGTGGGTAGACACTAGAAGGGAGTGGGTAGACACAAGAAGGGAGTGGGTAGACACAAGAAGGGAGTGGGTAGACACAAGAAGGGAGTGAGTAGACACTAGAAGGGAGTAGGTAGACACTAGAAGGGAGTGGGTAGACACAAGAAGGGAGTGAGTAGACACAAGAAGGGAGTGGGTAGACACAAGAAGGGAGTGGGTAGACACTAGAAGGGAGTAGGTAGACACTAGAAGGGAGTGGGTAGACACAAGAAGGGAGTGAGTAGACACTAGAAGGGAGTAGGTAGACACTAGAAGGGAGTGGGTAGACACAAGAAGGGAGTGAGTAGACACTAGAAGGGAGTGGGTAGACACAAGAAGGGAGTGAGTAGACACTAGAAGGGAGTAGGTAGACACAAGAAGGGAGTGAGTAGACACAAGAAGGGAGTGGGTAGACACAAGAAGGGAGTGGGTAGACACAAGAAGGGAGTGGGTAGACACTAGAAGGGAGTAGGTAGACACAAGAAGGGAGTGGGTAGACACAAGAAGGGAGTGAGTAGACACTAGAAGGGAGTGGGTAGACACAAGAAGGGAGTGAGTAGACACAAGAAGGGAGTGGGTAGACACAAGGGAGTGGGTAGACACTAGAAGGGAGTGGGTAGACACTAGAAGGGAGTGGGTAGACGCTAGAAGGGAGTGGGTAGACACAAGAAGGGAGTGGGTAGACACTAGAAGGGAGTAGGTAGACACAAGAAGGGAGTGGGTAGACACAAGAAGGGAGTGGGTAGACACAAGAAGGGAGTGGGTAGACACAAGAAGGGAGTGGGTAGACACTAGAAGGGAGTGGGTAGACACTAGAAGGGAGTGGGTAGACACTAGAAGGGAGTGGGTAGACACAATAAAGGAGTGAGTAGACACAAGAAGGGAGTGGGTAGACACTAGAAGGGAGTGAGTAGACACAAGAAGGGAGTGGGTAGACACAAGAAGGGAGTGGGTAGACACTAGAAGGGAGTGGGTAGACACAAGAAGGGAGTGGGTAGACACAAGAAGGGAGTAGGTAGACACTAGAAGGGAGTGGGTAGACACTAGAAGGGAGTAGGTAGACACATGAAGGGAGTGGGTAGACACAAGAAGGGAGTGGGTAGACACAAGAAGGGAGTGGGTAGACACAAGAAGGGAGTGGGTAGACACTAGAAGGGAGTGGGTAGACACTAGAAGGGAGTGGGTAGACACAATAAGGGAGTGAGTAGACACAAGAAGGGAGTGGGTAGACACTAGAAGGGAGTGAGTAGACACAAGAAGGGAGTGGGTAGACACAAGAAGGGAGTGGGTAGACACTAGAAGGGAGTGAGTAGACACAAGAAGGTAGTGGGTAGACACAATAATGGGAATGGGTCTACGCAATATGGGAGTGAGTAGACGCAATATGGGAGTGGGTAGACGCA
>NC_137674.1:77538709-77561209 GCF_963989245.1 Nansenia antarctica
TTTTTGATTTAATTTGTATCATCAATTATCTCTGTAAGCCTAATATAATTATGTGGCATTAGTTGTTTCATGCATTATACATGAATAATTTTCACCTCCCACATATTCCTAGGCTTGTAATTGCTTTGTCTTGTTATGCCAGTCTGCTGTGAAAACTGTGTTTGTGAATACAGGATTAAAAAATGACACATTTTAACATCCTAATGAAAGTGAAACAGCTCTGTGATTTGTTATGCTTCAAAGTCTTCTGACCATGTTGATATGACTGATTGGGGTCAAACACAGGTCTCTAAAGAACCACAACTGTGCTAGCCAGTTGCGCTAAAGGTTTGACATCAACCGTAGGAGCTAATGAGGTCTCAGGCAAGGTAGGCTACTCAACATGCGAGTGTGGTTCACCAGACCACCCCAATTACACCCCCAAAAGAGTATCAGTAGTGTTCACTGTTGTCTCTGTATATTCAATTGTTATCGGGGTATTATACTGGAAGCATAAACTGAGACTGTAGATGCGTGCAACATGCGTTTCATGTTCCAATGTACTGTCGTTTTATCTATCTCTACAGTAATTAACTAAGTGTGTCTAATAAGACATTGTATCAGCTCAGTGCTACATTAGTAATGAATATAATAATTATCTTAGATAAGAAATTCAATGAGATGTGTAGATGACACCCAGCGAACATGCTACGCATAGCAACAGGTCTGTTTCACACTTGGATGATCTCTGCAGCACTTCTCCAAGTGTTTTGACACTTTGACATCATCTTGTTTTTAAATACACAGCTGAAACAAGCAAACAAACAGAAGAAAAGCAGTGACACCACATGCATTGGGGCATGTACCTTAGAAAATGGCATTATTTATAACGCTCTGTGGAGAATGGAGCACAATCATCTCATGCTCCAGTCGTCCATTGTGTGTTGCAGCCATTGTGGTGTGAAAACAGTTTCACACCGCATGCAGCCCGAGAGACGTCAGAGCCCCATCACTAGGAGCCCTGCTAAATTGTTCATGAGATAGACTGGGAGTGTAAATGTGTTTCTCTCATTACTGCGTACTGAGTCATACCGATTACACTGCCGCTGTACCTTTCCTGTATGGTTGATATATGAGAAGAATTGTGTATAATGTGTTTGTGTGTGTGTGTGTGTGTGTTTATTTTGTGCCATGACTGCATGGTTGGTTGTTATACTTCAGTAACAATGAAGTGATGAACATCGTGAACTCTATTGGCCTGTGTGTAGACTCACCTGCATGCACGCACGCACACACACACACACACGCACGCACGCACACACACACACACACACACACACACACACACACACACACACACACACACACACACACACACACACACACACACACACTCAGGCCATCGAGGATGCCTTATTTTTTATATGTGACAGGTGTCCCCAAGTAAGGCAAGATAATTTTTCAGTTTTTTACAGATTATGAAAGTCAGATCGTAAGCTTTCAAATGATCTGTCATACATTGAAATCTGAAAATAGTTGAAGAAGATATGCCTATATATATTTGAATGTTGGTACACCTCAAACCAAATAGCAGAGAAAATAGTTCTGAATCAAAACGACAGACGCGCTTGCTAAAAGTCCTAAAATGTACGTTTGTTTACACGACATAATCACTTACACTCACTGAGTGCAAAGCACTGACGGCAGACAATACAGTGAATCCAAAACCACCTGAGTTCGCTGACAAAATATTAAGTATTAAGTGATCCTAAAAAAAAATCCTTATTATATTCCTTGTTATATTGAGTGGGTTCTTCAACACTTAAACATTTGCAATATGAAAAAAAACTAAAAGCACATTTTTTAATTATTTTTTTTAATCCGCAAAATTCCTGACTACCCCTTTCACCAGCCCCTGTCACACAAACTTGTACATTTTTGTTTTATTTCTTAAAATACGTTGATTTGACCTTGATTGTAACATGGCTATTCAATATTCAAAACACACACACACACACACACACACAGACAGACACACACACACACACACACACACACACACACACACACACACACACACACACACACACACACACACATATACAGACCTTAATAGGATAAAGATGACTCAAATTGATTCCTCTGTAGCCAAGCGTCAACTGGCTCTGTTGTGTTGGCTGCTCTGTGCCGGCTCTGTGTTGCTAAGTGACATGTATTGAGAGAGCGCAGTTACCGTGATGGGCCCTGGCTGATTAGCTTGATGATGCTAACATGTGCTTAGATATTAGCCTCAAAGATGGGAAAGTAAAAAAAAGAAAAGAAAAAAAAAAAGAAGAAGAAAAAAAAAAACACGTCTATGATCCAGCTGAAAGACCTCACCCCATTAACAGCTAAAAAGAAAATTACAGCTTTTAATGAAGATAAGCAGGACCAGCAGACACCCGTTCATGGCTAATTAGTTATAGACCCAAATAGCTAAGAGATCAAAGGCTGCTCACTCGTCCGTCTTATCTCTAAAATGAGAGGGAGAGAAAGAAAAAGAGAGAGAGAGGCCCGGCTCGGCTCGGGAAAACCCACTGAACAATATTCCAAAGCCACCAATGTCGGGAAAATTATTCCAGGGTTTTTTCATGTTTCATGCTGACACCCTGGAGAGAACATCAGGATGGCTTCCTATCATAAGCTGGTAAATTGATTAGTCTTTTTAGTCTCCAATGTCTTAGTGCCAAGTATTTTCTTCTGGGTGATGAATGGTAACATTGAGTTTGCCATAATATAAGTAATATATAACTTCAACTTATCAACAATGTCTAATATAATAGACTTAATGTACATAAAAAAGTAGACAACCCACGTTTCCTTGCAGCACAAGAAATAAATTATTGAAGTGAACAAAACCTCTGCTAATTATTCAGTTCTGCAACCTAGACTGAAGTCTAAACTTTTATAATTTACTTTAAAATGGACTCTCACCCTCTCATTCACCCTCCTCTGACTACCATGACTACCGTATTTACAGTGGTCCACTTGTGAGTCACGCTTCTACTTATGAGACCGAGGCTTGGTACTCCCGAGACCAGGGAGGCAGAGAGGAGGAGTTGGAGGCAACTGGCCGTGAATAGGATTAGGGGGCCAAAAACCTGATTTAGACTCTCCCTGTGAGCTCTGCTATAAATACTATGGCAGGCCACTCAAAGCCACATGGGTTCTCCTCTCCTCTCCATCCCATCTTTACTCATCACTTAAATCACCCCCTGTTTATATGAGAGCCTGTAGTTTAGGATGTACTGTAGGAGGTAGTTACGGTGTAACTCACTTAAATAGACTGTGATTGAATGAATTGACGTTCACTGTGCAGATTATAAAACATTTTGTCAATGTAAAAGGGCTTTGGTAATACTCGTTTGATGCAGTTCAGCTATATAACTGGGAAGTTGGGCAGTTTGAAGAAGTGGGAGCAGCAGTTAGAGATAGGTACACAAACAACTTAACCTCATGACTGATGTAGGCGACTACATAAAGTTGATAATGAACCATATATACTCTGACCCTGTCACAGTTAATCTTGGCCCAACTCTATTGTTTGCATAACGAGAATAACAGCACTTAACTCAGAACTGCACATTAACATGTCGCCTATCGAAGGCTGGAAAAATTAGGCTACCCAGCTCAGCATCCACACGCTGCAAAGACAAACAGCTTGCCATATCCTCCGCTCGAGTGCTGAGGTGGTCTTTTCTTTAAACGTGGGGGTCATTAAAGAGAGATAGGGGGAGGTGTGTGTGTGTGTGTGTGTGTGTGTGTGTGTATGTTTGTTGGAGAGGTGCTAAACCAATACAATCAAACATAGGGAAATGACACACTTGCTAGCTAGCAAGCTGGCAGAGCAACAGGCTGCCAAACACTTATTTCTGGAAACATCCATTGCTTCTCTGTGCCTCCTGCATGAGCAGGCCAATACTGCAGGTCCCCAGGAGCTCATTTAATGGCCACCCTTTCAGAAATCAAGTCAGCCACACATGGCTTAAGTGGTCCCGAGGGAAAATGTAATGAAGATTACAGCGGGATCATTTTGTCTTTTTCTTTCTTTCTTTCTTTTTCTTTCTCGTACCCCATCCCACCTTCCACTGCCAATGGCTCAGTAGACTCACTATGCCACCGAGGGTTTGCAGGGTTTATTCTAAAGCCACTGGTTCCGCTGCAAAGACCACACTGAGGGAATTAACATTGTTGTTCCGTTCAATTTATGAAAAAACGCTCGTGTGTAGTCTGTGAACAACACTCCCACAGCTGTATTATATACGGTCCTGTGATACATCAGTACCATCATGTTGCTGCGCAGCAGCACGTCATATGCACATCAGTATGCAGTACAGTACTTTCAAAGGGTGTAGCAATTGTCTGTAATAGACAACTTTTGAATCTGAAATATCTTTGTTTATTTGGTAATCCTTGTTCGAATGAAACGCAAAAGAAATACCAGTATAAAAAACCTAGACCAGCAGCATGCCTGTGAGCTCTTTTGAGATTAGTTCTTATTCTTCTTCGCAGTGAATCACATCTCTTTGTCTTGCCTCACATAATCTGAACAAAATCAATTTACTTTGATTTGTATAGGCCTCTATGTGCACATGTCTTTGCTCTGTCACATGTGTGTCTTTTATTCTCTGTGCTTGTAAGGCTCTCACAACCAGTAAACCAGTTTTGTTTTCCCTGCGTGAAGGTTTCTAGTTCAAAAGTCACAGCAAGTTGTAAAGAGCTTGTCTTTACAATTGATTTCTCCTTCCCCACGGGATGACTGTACGTACACTGCTTCCTCTTTAAAGGTGAAAGCAAAACAGGAATGTAGGCGCGCACACACACACACACACACACACACACACACACAAACGTACGTGTACATGCTTCCACGCTCACAGACATACTGTAATCACAATTATACACAATTAACTATAATTGAAGGTAGGCAGCAGCAGGATTTCAAAGGCCGATCATTTGAGAGAAATACCAGGGGTTAATAGACTTGATCATTCACATTGTAGTAAAAGGTTGAAAGGAAATGTAAGGTATTTTTAGACCAGTCGTAGAAGACCAGCATTAGCATTGTGCCGCCAGGAATAGCGATATGTGTCATCTAATTAAAAGTAATCTTCTTACATGAGAATCCCATTCATCGCTCCAATCTCCACAGGACCTGCGCCATAAAGGTGGGAATATTTTATTAAGATTAATGTCAGAGGAACACTTTACACACTGACCTCACAGTTTCCCTTCGGAGGAGGAGTAAAAGTAAAAAGCATTTAAAAAGTTGTTGAAAAAAAAGCACAATAAAAGATGGCCTCTTATCTGAGAGGGGAGGGACGGATGGCAAGAGGAGGGAGGGATGACAAGGGAGAGTTGAGAGGGTGTGTGTGTGTGTGTGGGGGGGGGGGGTAAGAGGATGATGGGTGCTAGCGTTGCATTTCAAACAATGTTATCTCCTTTCATGGTCAAGATAGTACATTTTGCTCTCCCTCCTCCTCCTCCATCCATCCCCTTCTTTTTTCTGACCCTGCAGAGTAATCCATTTCCCTCTCTCCCTGGTCTTGAGACTTGCCACGGAGGGGCCGCAGGATCAATATTTGCCAAGTTTAAACCAGAGGATTATCCGTCTGTCAGGCCTCCAAACAGAAGCTCTCAGCTGTGACATCAATCTAGGAGTGTCCTTCCACCATTTTGGAGGTCACACTAGATACTAGGCCTTTGTTATAAATCCCCAAAGATGAGATGATGTCATAATGTTGCTGCCCTATGTATTGGAGGTCATTGTCGTGTATTACCTAGTCAACCACTGATTGATTTTTTGTTCTGTCCATCCAGAGTATGCATGCATTCATGTTATATGGACTGCATACATTTTCTGTATGGTTCCAGCATTGCTAGTGCCAATATTATTATTTGTACTGGTTAACTTATGCTGGTCCATTTTATATTGCTGTATATGAGCAAGAGTATATGAGTAACTACTTGGCCAGCAATTCCAAAAGGAACCTGTTTTTAGACCATATTCTGGTTTGAAAAGGCTTTTCTTAAACTATATCTACTCAGGGTTGTAAGAGAATGTCATCAGAGTTCAGCCGACACAAGAAACCCAATCACCTCGTCTATGTTTGCTTAGCACAGGTCAGGCGTGTTTGGCCTTTATCTGTGTATTCTCTCTTCTCTCATTACACAGAAAACAGATGACAAACATTGTGAGGGAAGAATGTTGTTCTTGGCAGAGGAACAAGCTGCACTGGGGCCAGGGGGAGCAACCGGAAACACTTTGCTGGTGAAAGAACACCGTTTGTGAACAAACTAAATGATAAGGATTTCAGATTATTGTTTTAGATGTTTTTTTAGGAAACGTGTGAATGAACCCACTAAATCTAGGACTACAATTCCCTTGATGCCTAGCCACTAGTTGAAATATCTGACACAGATGTTGTGCATTGGCTAATCAAGTGATGTTGTTTGAACCCTACCACTGCATTCACTTGTCTGCTTTAAGCCTCCTACACACTTTGAGATTTGTGCGATCTTATACGTTTATTGCAAGCCACACTGTGCGACTTGGAACTAGTTATCTTGGGTACGACCATCAATTTGATGCATGCACACTGTGCGACGAGCCACACACTTGAATCGTAGGCTACGAGGGAGCGTCATCATTAAACGTCATCAGCGTGCGTCCGGTTCCCATGGCAGCAGGCAGCGGGATATACTTGGCGATAAACATAAGCAATGGCGCCTAGCAAGAAGCGTGCACTTGGAATAGTGGCATACATGTGCATGGAAAAGGCCCAAAAAAGGAGGAGAAAGAGAAAAATGTGTTGCGTCATTCCATTCTGCATTTCTATTGGTTGGTTAGTTGACGTAGGTCGTAGCAGCATTCACATTGCGAGACGCTCACGGACGATCATCCAAAATTTCGGACACTGTCAGATATTTGTCGCAGGCTATCTTTGGTCGCAAGACCGTAACATCAGTCATCATTGAACCATACACACAGTCAGGGGCGCCGCTAGAGATTCTGGGCCCCATGACAGAATAACATTTTGGGCCCCCCCACCTAAACCACCCATCAACCTAAACCCAGTTGAAGTTGATGAACTATTGATGCACTGCAAGAAATCCAATGATGGACATCTTTTGTAAATGTAATTTAAAATTACAGTTAATACAGGAATCAACAATTCAGCAAAGAAATCTCAACATTCTTTAACTTATTAAATTAAGACTTGAACAACACAAGGACAAAAGTATAATTAAATGAAGATTGGAACCCAATTATAAAAGTATAAATCTATAATAAAAAATAAAAATATAATTTGAATGGGGTGGTATTGTGTCTAAATAAATGTAGATCTTGTAAAGATCAGTTGGCCATAATACTGTCAGGATTAGATCAATGAAGAATTACAGCAGAGAGATATTTACTGACTCAGCATTGCTTGTTTCACACAAAGACAAACGTGTCTTATACAAGAGGGAGCAACACAGACATGGTGCCAGCGAAATTGAATGTGAAATGGGAAGATTTTTATTTTTACACTGGCAGTACTGTGGAATAGTATACCTGGAGAGCTAAAAACTATATCTAGCCTAATGCACAACGATTCAAGATAGGAGTAAAGAGATCAAATCAAATCAAAGCTAAACGCTGGGCCTTCTTAGTAGCAAAATCTTTAATAAGATCCTTAAAATCTAGTGATGAAGCCAACTTGCTGTGCTGCTGTCATTGTCCTTTGTTACTTCTTGCTCTTCTTCTTCTGCCTCTTTACCTCTTAATTTGTAAACATTTTATTCATTTTATCCAAACAATTACGAATTACAGGGACATTCCCCCTGGAGTAACTGAAGGCTAAGTGCCTTACTCAAGGGCACACTAGTAGTGGTGTGGTTTCAGGCGGGATTTGAACTCGCAACCTTCCGATCACAAGTCCAACTCACTATCCACTACTAGACCACCACTACCCCCCCACCTCTGCTCTCCTCTCTGGCTGCCTTGCTTGAAGAGGGCCCTGGCATGGAGTATCCATAGGTACATAATTCATAATATGTCCTATAATAGTATTAACATAATAACACATACATTACACCAGATTAGCTAACTTAAATGTTATCTAGCTAGCTAACAATATTATTAAGATGCCAGTGTGGTCAATGTTATTGCAATTACTGGAAGAACTATTAACTAAATATGAATATTAGCTAAAGTTGTATTCAATGCTTGCATGGTAATGCAGCATACATTAAAATATTCTAAATATGTTTGTTAACCCCAAACTCCTACTGCTCACCCCCTTCTCCTTCAACTGGGAGGTGCATCTGTGCATGACGTCATTAGCATGTAACATTATACTAGCTAGCTAGCTATAATAGCAAGAGTGCATAGCTGCTGGATACAAATTCACTGAGCTCTAATAACCTATATTTGGACCAAAATTGCCCTCATCTCATACATTTAACTGAAATTATACTGACAGTGCACTGTAAGTTAACTATACTTGAAGTTAATGTTAATTAGCTATCCACTTGTTAAGCCTGACGTCAAAAGTGACGTTTAGCCATTTCCGAGTCCAAACCAGAAATTCTCCGCACCAGAATACCTCTGAACTACAACGGTAGAATGACAGTTTAATAGTTTTTTAGACTCGGATCTATTCATACAACAAGGGACACAGCACTTTCCCGTTTTCTCCATATTGTCAGGGTATTTGAGCCCCGGAAAAGCGCTATATAAATATAATTAATTATTATTATTATTAGGGATGTCCCGATCCGATACTGAGATCGGATATCGACCCGATATTGGTCCTGAATGCTGGATCGGAGATCGGACCAGAAAAAAAAAAGGCTCCGATCCGATCCTACTGTCATCCGCAGTCAAACTTATGTGTATAAGCGATGAGAGAATAAAAACAGTGAACAGAAACACGTGTCGCAGAAATCCTTCACGCAAGTCCTATATGCGCTTAAAATGCGCATAGCGCTTCACGCGAGTCCTATATGCGCTTAAAATGCGCATAGCGCTGCGCTGTGTGCTTCCGGTTTCATTACAAAGAGGTTAACCCTATGTGCCTGACGTCTAACAACATTCAAATTACTCTAACTTCATATTTTTTCGGATTTCAATGTATGACACATCATTTGAAAGCTTATGATCCGTAGTTCCAATCCACAACACGTCGCATTTGTTGCTTTAATAAAGGCTGGCAGTCTTTAATTTAACTGTTGTTGGTGTGGACTATATACTGGGGAGGTATTAAAATCAATGAATGAATGAATGGTCTTTATTGTCATTGCTACAGTACAGGTACCAAACAACGAAATTTAGGAGGGGTGGCTCCCCTGGTGTTAGGAAAAAAAAAAAAAAAAAATAAATATTCAGGGGTCAAAAAATTTATACAAATATCGGATCGGTATCGGTATCGCCGATACCCGAAGCCCAGGTATCGGTATCGGTATCGGTAGTGAAAAAGTGGGATCGGGACATCCCTAATTATTATTTCTCCATTTCGAAGACAGCACCTCAGCCAACGTTGGGTCCCGGAAACACGTCACGACTTAACAAGCGGATAGCGAGCTAACTAGATCATCCACGCAGTGATTAGATCACTAAACCACTGTTTTTAGTGATTTTTTTACTTTTCTCTTTTGAGACCCTGACTTTGGCTTTGCCTTTCACGACATCGTCCACGCACGCACACGTACATTTGATGCATTTCCAATCTGGCTGTCCTCCATCTGTCCCACACACATACTACAGCAGGACGTGTTGGTCATGGAAACCTTGTCAGAATATTTGCGGTAACGTTCCTCTCGTCTAGCAGCTCGCGCGCGGTGGACTGAACCATGCAATGACTAAATAGAGGGGTAAATAATAAGGCTTAATTTTGTTAAACATAGAGAAACAAAACTCCAGTTTGTTTCTTTTGTGACTTTTTTTATTACATAGAATTATAATTTGAATTCGGCTACATTAACGTCCTTATGATAATAATAATAATAATAATAATATTTATAAATATAATATATAAAAAAAAATAAAATAAAAAAAAGATTCTCATGGGCCCCTGTCAGTGCTGGGCCCTTAGAATCGTCCTAACTTACCACCCCCTTAGCGGCGCCCCTGCACACAGTACGACGTAGGACCACCGTTTTGGACCCACGACCACAGATATTCACACAGGCCACGACTGGTGATCTTTCGTCTGGGCCAAAATCGCACAGTGTGTAGGAGGCTTTTTGGCTGAAAAAGGTCTACGACTGAAAGCTTGCAATAAACTACGCTTTTTGCACAGATTTGAGTGTGCGGATTTGAACTCTCAGGAAGGAAGGAAGGAAGGAAGGAAGGAAGGAAGGAAGGAAGGAAGGAAGGAAGGAAGGAAGGAAGGAAGGAAGGAAGGAAGGAAGGAAGGAAGGAAGCTTAGACACCGAAGAACAAAGATGCTTTTAAAAGCACGCACTGATTCAAAGATGGTGTTTAGCATATACATTTCCTAAAGTGTCCTGGTCTTGCCTGTGAACCTTTTGAAAGAGCCAATGCCCTATCCAATTACACACATTGAACCACTTTCCTTGATAAACGTTTTTTTTATTTTTTTTATCAAACATAATCTAATTTGACTAATTGAATCTCGCCTGACTAATTACCTCACATAAACCCTAATGCAGTTCAATTCAGACTTGACTTTCTTCTCCGGTGTTGTCAAGGTAGTGGCAGTCAGTCCAGTCCATTACAAAAAGTGTGCATTAAAATATGCCTCTTTGAATAATATGATGGAGAGGCTAAACAGAGGCACAACACTGTTATCTCCCAAATGGGGTCTCGTCCACGAGGGGGAGTGTCCTTCCCCCACTGCCAGACAAGGTCACCTGTCAACTTAGCATTAATCTCCCAGAGTGCCGTGCAGTGAGTGTGGCTCTCCATCGCCCTCGGAGAGGCACACAACACTTTTCCGTTCATTACTGTAAATCAGACAATCCCTCCGTACCTAACGCTGTGTGATGTACAGTATCTCTCTGTATCATTCGCTATCGCAATGTGTTCTACTACAGGGTGCAATGGGAGAACCTTTTGTTCTAGGTGCAGGTAGAATATTAATCTCAGGGAGTTATTGAAGTGGGCCAGTAGGAGTACAGGACTGCTTGAATGACTGTCCACCTCTTATAGAGTATCAGCTGTAAAATACAAACTCTTGGAGCCAACTGTAAATCCAAAGTGATTACCGGCACCTTTTTTCATTCCATTTCAAGCCCGGGTCTAAGTGCTGTGTGGCAACCCCGTCGCCAATGAAACACAATCCATAAAAAACTAGAGGTGCTTCTGTGTATTGGAGTGGTGACCTGGAGACCTCTGGTGAACAGATCACTGGCACCATGCAGAAACGTTTCTGTTCCCCGACCTCCTATTGAAAGCCATTTAGCGATGTCCCCTAACATTGGCAATGCTTTTTTTGGGGGGCTGTTTCTCACTCGAAAACGTGGTTGAGGCGGTATTGCCAGATTGAAATGTGATCTCATTTAGCAAACAAAAGAAAGTCCATAGACAATGTTTCTCTCTCTCTCTCTTGTTCTCTCTTTTCTCTCTCACTCTTTCTCTCTCTGTCTGTCTCTCTCTCTTTCTCTCTCTCTCCCTCCCTCTCTCTCTCTGTCTGTTTCTCTCTCTCTTTCTCTCTCTCTCTATTGTTCTCTCTTTTCTCTCTCACTCTTTCTCTCTGTCTGTCTGTCTCTCTATTGTTCTCTCTTTCTCTCTCTCTCCCTCCCTCTCTCTGTCTGTCTGTCTCTCTCTCTCTCTCTCTACATTTTCTTAATCCTCATAAATCCTCTGTTCTCAGAGGACATGCACCAAGGGCAACATCACCATAACAGCGAGCCAATTCAAGGCCCTGGGAGAAGAGCTGCAGGGTGAAGAATTATTCTATATCATAAATGTTTAATAATAGAATAAACACAACAATTGATTCCTTCTGACACTGTGCCACACATGGCTATCACACAGCCTGCTGGGATATTACATTTGTATTACTGCGGTAATTTGATGCCTTATACACATTACGCCCATACATACAATAGTAGGCCACATGATTGTTTGAAATAACACATGTAGGAGACCAAAATGGATGGTTTTGATTGCATTGGAAATGTGAAACATGTATTATTAACGTTTATTCTGAGCCTCCAGTGTAGTCTCTGTTTATTCCCAGACTTGACTGACCTCCTGCGGTATCTAGATACATGAAGACAAACTGAGGGAATACACACAGGCTCAACACACCAGGCCCATGCTTGTGATGTACCATGTCATTTGAAATTGCAGACGTCCTGCTGACTTTCATGCCACTATTCATGCCACTACTTCCTGTCCGACCGCCCCCAGAGGGTGCGGGTGGGCTCCCACACCTCCACAGCCCTCAGACTCAGCACTGGGTCCCCTCAGGGCTGCATGCTAAGCCCCATCCTCTACAACCTCTACACCTACGACTTCACCCCCGTCCACCCCAGCAACTCCATCGTAAAGTTTGCAGACGACACCACCGTGGTGGGCTGCATCTCGGGGGGGGGACGAGGCGGCGTACAGGGATGAGGTAGAGCAGCTGAGCAAGCTGTGCAAGGTTAACAACCTGCTGCTGAACCAGTCAAAGACCCAGGAAATCATCGTGGACTTCAGGAGGAAAAAATCTGAGGTCCAGCCCCTGCTCATCGACGGAGGGAGCGTGGAGAGAGTCTCAACCCTCCGATTCCTGGGGGTGCACATACAGGATGACCTGTCCTGGAAGAACAACACAGCAGCCATCATCAAGAAGGCACAACAGCGGCTCTTCTTCGTGAGAGTCCTCAGGAAAGACCACATCAGACAGGAGATGCTGGTGGCCTTCTACCGCTGCGCAGTGGAGAGCATCCTCACCTACTGCATCTGCAACTGGTTCTCCAGCTGCACAGCCGCAGAGAGGAATGCGCTACAGAGAGTCGTGAGAACGGCCCAGAAGATCACCGGCGCCCCCCTCCCCTCTCTGGAAGAGCTGTACAACACACGCTGCCTCAGGAAGGCCTCCAAGATCTCCAGAGACCCATCCCACCCTGGGTACGAACACTTTGCTCGGCTGCCCTCGAACAGGCGGTACAGGACCATGTTCGCAAGGACAAACAGACTGAAGCTCAGCTTCTACCCCAGGGCCATCCAGGCTCTGAACACAGCAAAGACCTAGGTTCTGGGCCCTGGACAGTCTCGACGGATTGATGGCAGCTGCTGGATTAAACATCAGGTGTAGTGCTGAGGCACAAATGTGTACATTTCAAGCCTGCAAACTGCGACACTTTAAATGAATGTGCAATAACACTATGTGCAATATGACAACAATAGGGTACATAAGGTTGCAGAGAATAGGAAATGTTAGAATAGGTAAAGCATAGCATAGAGTACAGCACAGTGTTTTATTTGTACAGTATAGTATAGTGGATAGTGTACATAGCCTTTATTTATGTAAACCAGCTCCTTTCCCGTCTTGTTTTTTTTCTTTTTTCTTTTCTTTCCTAGCACCAGGGGAGCCCCCCCTCCCAAATTTCGTTGTTTGGTACCTGTACTATATCAATGACAATAAAGACCATTCATTCATTCATATATCGTGACGCTAGAATTATAAGGTTCTATCAAAATTTAGTTTTTTACATAATCTGATCCATTAGGTGTTTATTAATGCCTGTGTGATGTTATGTTTACATTTTTGAGTTCGTAATTCATAAAATGCAAAGGTTCCATCTCACAAAACATAATGGAATGTAAAAACTTTGACGCTCAATATCTCTGAACTACCCTAAATGGAGATAGAACCGTATAATTCTAAGCTCACTATATCTCATACGTTGTCCTCCCAGGCATATTCCTCTGCCAGTTTTCACCAGGCCCTCTCTGCATGCCCTTGCTGTATTCCACTTGAAGAAAGTAGTTCCCTCCCCCCTCCTTGCTCACTCCCCTTCACAGATCGGAGACGACTACTGTAGACGTATAGAAAGCAACAAAGCTTAAACAAGGAATAAGGCGAACGACTGATTGGAATTAAATTAGGCAATGAGTACCATACCTGTAGTACCTAGCCATGCCTGTAGGACCTCCCCACGTTGGTCTACCCCCAACCCCAGCCCCTCAATGTGGGTCAGGCTGGCTGTCATGCTGCTCAGAGGCTCTCCTCTCCATGACAGATGCCCAGCCAAGTGAGGGTGTGATGGGCTGGCAAGGCATGTTACCAGGGGGTGAAGATGACATTGAACCCTGTGGTGTCATCCAATGGATGGTCCTTGGGTGGCAGAAGTCCTTGTGGCATCTGAGTACATCTTGGCCAGTAGTTGGCAGCTCTTATTCAGACCCATGCAGTGCAGTGGTTAGTCAGTCCCCCATACAGATGTTTGGAGAGGCTGTTCATTTCAGGTTTATGTTGAATTAGTATTGGTAAATGATAAATGGACTGACTTATATAGCGCCTTATTCCAAAGCGCTTTACAGTGGCCTCTCATTCTCCCATTCACACACACATTTACAGCAAGCTACCATGCAAGGAGCCGGCCCGCTCATAGGGAGCAATTTTGGGGTTCAGTGCCTTGCCCAAGGACACCTCGACATATGGCCAGCTGGGGTTTGAACCGCCGATCTGCCAACCTTGCGATCATTAGACACCTGCTCTACCTCCTGCGCCACAGCCGCCCCAGTATTGAACAGGATTAGTGGATCTTTTATATGGGTAGTGAACATCAGGGGAAATGGTGCTAGGCATCAGTTAGTTAATCAGTCAGTCAGTCAGTCAGTCAGTCAGTCAGTCAGTTAGTTAGTTACTGTAGCTAGTTAGCCAGGTAGTTATCTAGCTCAAGACACATTTCCACATGTTATGCTCTTTATCTACATACTGTGCAGTAGCAAGTGGCATGTCTTTCAATAGCTTTCTAAAATATAATTGAAGGAGTGCAACAAAAAATGTATTCAATAGGATTCGCAAAACTCAAAATATAAAGTTTTTTGGGAGAACAGAAATAAAGCTGCACTTTATAAACACATGCTTAGCGCCGCTCCAAACCCCCTCAAATAAAGGTCTTCTGTCCGTACTTGCTGTATTTTAGAATGAAAAAGGGGCCAAATTTAAACATCCTTGCCAGCCATGGTAAGAACAGATGAAGCTGTTTGACTGTGAAGTGGAGTTGTTCCCTTATTTCTTTATTTCTTTCTTTTTGTCTTTATTTCTTTCTTTCCATTCATGGCTGTCCAAATACAACTGAAAGCTCTCTGAAATAGCTCCCTGGGAATTTTCTAGACAGGCAGAGCTATTGCCAATATTAAACTACGCCTTGCTAGACTACTGTAACACACCATGTGCACTAACTCATGAAATATTCATGATTAAACCAGAGAAACAATGTATATTGTCATGCATCCAAGATGTCTACGAAGAACAGTAAACTGCATTGATTGCTTGTTCACCAGTTATTGCTCTACATATTAATAGAAATAATTGCAACTTTGGCCCATAAGGGACCAGTAAGCACTTTGCAGTGGGAACAAAAAAGTTATGCTTATAGTACTTGTACTGTACAACTTCTTAAACATTCTCTGCAATGTCCCCTAGTTTTCTTCTGGTCTTGGATGGTTCACAGTTGGGGTCCTGGGTGTACTGAAGTCACATCTGCTGCAATGCCAGACTTGTAGGCCATACAGCATCAGGGGAAACAGATGCATCTCTCAAGTACTTAATCAAACAAGTAGGGCCTTTCACTACTATAGCCTGGGATCTGAGGAATAATGATCTTATGCAAACACAACAACTGTACTGTCTCCGAGATATGGTTGAGATAAGTTAGTGCTCATTTCCTGCTCAAAAGGCAAACATGCTTTACACACACCACCTCTGCAGGATTTTAGTTCTAGAGCAGTGCTATGTTGGTTTGTCTTCAGCAGAGAGAGAGTGAGAGAGAGAAGAGAGAGAGATAGAAGGAGAGAGAGAGAGAGAAGGAGAGAGAGAGAGCTAGGGAACGGCCCCAGTGACATCTCCAATGACATTGATCAAGCTGTGGAGAGTTAAACTCTGCAGAGGATTGGAGGGAGCATTAGTCCTCTGCTCCACTTCTGCCAGGAGGTGTTCTCTTCGCCCACGCTCTGGGATCATGAAGAGACCCACAGTCTTCACTGGGGCAATGTTGCAGTGACTTGGAGTCTGCTTTGCTGCTTTCTTGTGGCTTTCTTTGGAAAAGACAAATAGTCTTCATTGCACTGCTAATAGCATGGCGGTGGCCAAAGGTTTCACTTTTATTTCAGTTTTTATTTTTTATTTTTTTATTTTTTTTTGCTTTCTCATGTTTCTCATCAATACAGGACATCTGTTTATCACACAGTGAATAAAGGAAAAGGCCCATAATCAACACTGCATTAAAGCAGTGGCCAAAAGCTTCTCTTTCTGCCCGTTATTCATTGATTATTGTTGCGCAAATGTTTTGCTGTTTTACTACGTGAGTACTACCTACAAAGGTCTACACTGGACAGTGAAGTGAACATGTTTTGCGATATGCCTCCTTTTATGTTTTCTTTGGTTTCCTCCTATTTCCTTTGACTTGATCAATTCTCTGGGTTTGTTTATCACACAGTATAAAGAAGGAAATGTGTGCTTAGCTTCACCTGAGCGAGTGGTGGAGTCATAATGGAGATATCTTAGGTCATTTTGGGAATTAATGACTAGAGAATGTGAGATTGCTGTCCTTGAATTAAGGCTTAACAACACTCTGAGAGAGTGACATCTTAGCACAGGGAAAGAGGATATTAACCTCTGGATATTTGAGAAGAGTAATGGAAACAATTTACTCTTTCAATTTGTGTCGCATTTTCTTATCAACTCGGTCACTCTGGGGAGTGTGCTCCCTCTCTCTGTCCTCGACATAACCAGAAGATCTGTTTTAAGAGAGAGGCTGAACAGAGACAAGTGTTTACATTAGCTTAATGGCAGCAAGGGTATTAGCTTTGATGTGGCGTTTTATACTTGAGTGTGTGGCTTGTCTCTGTGTATTCATCCAGACAGCCTTGTTGATGGCTTAAATACTAGTTTAATCTGAAGTATTTTTCATTGTTTCTATTTTCATTTATTATTATACAGGAAAAGATCAAAAGTAGCATTACAGGTGTTGAAATGTGTTACAGTTACTGGTTTGCAGCAGGTTCCTGTAACCAGGTCCTCGTCAAGTTGGAGTGTGTATTAGGACATAATCAGCACAGTGAGATTCCAATTGTGTATTTAAATATAATGATGTTATTACATGATATTACACTCTCACACAAGCAACTTGATATAAAGCATCACCCAATGCACATAATGGTACCAATATATTGGTAACAACACCTGAAACAAGCAAATGTGACTTTGTAAATGTTTCGTTTCGTTTTTCTTGAGGACCAGACTGTTGTTGAGGACCAGACTAAAGGCCTGCTCCCTCTGTTTCCACATGGCACCATGCAGCAGGGCTGGCACCATGCGACAGAGCTGGCACCATGCGACAGAGCTGGCACGCAAGCAGAGCTGCCCCCCAAACCCGCAAACCTGCAGCTTCTTCAACTCTCTTTCTTAACACATGCTCACCCCCCACCCCACTCCTCAGACTGCACTGCTACTGCTACCGGCCACCAAGACAGTTACACCCTGCCTTTCCTCCAGTCAACCACCCCCTGCCCCCCGCCCTCCGCCCCCCAGCCACCTCCTCCCTCCCCCAGCATCAGGCTCCTCAACTCAACCTCATTCATCTATGACAGAGCTAGGCAGAGGTCCACCCTGGGCTCTCTATCTCCAGGACACTCCATACAATTGTCCTCCCTCCCTGCCAGTTACACACAGCTGAAGTAGTGCCATCTCCTCCTCCTCCTCCTCCTCCTCGCCAACTTCCCCTAGACAGCCTCCACACCATCCACACCCCATATCCTCCACCCCCAGATCAGCAGCACCATGTTGCCGCCTGCTCCCCAGGCGTTGGGGCTCTCCATACCCAGGGCGATAAGCACCATCTGGGCTATCACCAGCCAGACAGAACCCTCCCTGCCTGCCCCACTGGAACACCAACAGGAACAGGGACAACCCCCTCTTCACCAGCCACCCCCCCCCACAATCCCTTCCTCTCACCCCTCTCTCTCTCTCTCTGCCACTTTCTCTCCCTCTACACCCCCCCCCACACACACACACACATACACACACCTCTCTGTCTCTCTCTCTTTCTGTCCCTCCCTCCATCTCTCATCACTCCATCTTCTTCAGCTGAAATGAGAAGGAGATTTTCTGGCCCAGGATGAGACAGTTTCAGCAAGGCTTCCAGAGCCTTTGTGACACGTTCACACAGCGCCATTCTGGAACACGCCGGAAATCCATCTAAACCGTGTCTCTGGCATGTACTGGAAAGAGCTTTCAGGTTGCAGATCTATCTCCTCCTCCCTCCCCAATCATTTGCAGGGACAAGCATAATGCCTGAAACGCCTGCCATTCTAATTTGTTCTTATTGTAGTTATTAGTGGAGTACACTGCTGCTGAACATAGAACAATACAACTCGTATTCCTCTGTCACTGAGGCTTCTTGTTGTCATAGGGACAGGAACTGGAATATGCTACTCTGGGTTAATTGCAAGAGAGAGAGAGTGAAAGAGATCACACATTTTATTCTTACAGAAATTTGACCCTGGGTGGGAGACAACACTATATGAAAATCATGAAGTCATGAAGTGGAATGAACAACTAAACTAAACTAAACTAAACTAAAAGCTGTCGTGTTGCTGCATGATTCAGACCTTTGCTCTTTATGGAATGATATAGAACTGCTCATTAGAACCCTTTTATATTCTTCCTCGCCAATTATCTTTTCTCTCCTTCCATCTAATGTCACATCTGAGCAGTCAATACGTGACGTGAGGCTCACACTCTCATTTAACAAAATGTCCTCCGACACAGCAGCAGGAGGAACAGATTGCTATATCATTTCTGCTCCGTGTCGGCATCGCAAATGTACAGTGTGATTGAGGATTAACCTTTGTGCCTACAAGGGTCGTCTTTCCCTGTCATCTTATTTCATTTCCCATGCAACATCATTCCGCTCCCTAGTAATTTATTTGTTTGCGCTCACTGCTCTGGGAGAGACGTGGAAAGCTGTTGCAGTGAATGACTGAATAGGGCGGACCATTAAAAGGTTATAGTCATCAATTACAGTTAAGAGAGGGATGGCGGATGGCCGGGATGCGGTGTGAAATCCTGTTTTAAAGGGGAAGACGCTGTTTTAAAGGGGAAGATGCTGCAGCAGAAGATGTCTGAGATGTAGGTCACCTAAGATTAAGACAAATGGCCGTCTCTGAGAGCGAAATCACTCTCCATCCCCAAACCACATAAACACACATACACACACACACACACACACACACACACACACACACACACACACACACACACACACACACAACCACAACCAACAGGACATAAGGTCAGCAAACATGTTTACCTTCGTTTTGGATGTTTAAGATTAATTGTCATAATTATAACCGGGTCCCTTGTCATTCGCCAACACACAGCAGATATTTTTATTTTCTCTCTCTTTTTTTTAGGGGTTAGCGAAACAAACGTTTCCCGGCGGGCTCTCTTGAGGGAATAAGATTTAGATGTTTCCGTTTTTAACCCATGCTCCATTTCCACATATAATCAGTATTTTCACTGTACTGATTAACAACTAATCACTTAATCATGTATTACTAATAAGCCTCTTAGTTGACTGTCATGCGGACCCCAGCGCGCCGGGTCTTCGGGGAGATGTTAGTGACAGAATTGCAAATTGCAAACGGTTTTTCCAGGCTCCGCTACAGTTCCAGGCCTGACCCGGCGGGTGCGGGGAGAAGGGGAGGACTGGCGATGCATCGCACAGGGCCCTCAGAGCCCCATTAAAAACATGCAAACATGTATCATTCTCTGTGGCTTTTCCTCTAAGAGTTCTTTAGATGAAGGTTAGACTATCGGAGGGATCACTGGCTCTCGGCAGTGACTCCTTCGGTGTTTGATGAGCTCTCCAGAGCTTCATTGATTAGCCAATCAGCGGGAAGGCCAACGACATTGAACACATCAAAAAACGTACGGACGTGTCAGTGAGCGCTTTAGATGCAGAAACTTTTTTCGGGCCCTCGTGGAATGATGGGGTTGATCTCGGTACTCTCCGTCAGAGATCTGCAGTACTTAAACTAAGCCCGAATAAATCACACATTCAATGGAAAGTGTCCACTGAAGATGTTTTCCAGAGCAGGAGTAAGTAATTAATCTGCGTCCTGGAAACCAGCCCTGAGTAGTGATTCTCCCATGTCACCTCTGCACCAACGACCGCATGAAGGTTGACACACACACACCTCCCCTCCATGACTCTGCCTTTAGTAACTCAAGCCATCAAGGACAATCTAATTAAACAAACTAAAAAGACACGTTAAGGACTGACATATACAGTATGTCCCTCGTTGACTCTGAAATGCTCCCTAATAACTCCATATCCCAATTCCCATCACCCTCAAGTTATCAAGGACAAGGTCAACACAATCCTCTCCGCCCCCCCCAAAATACATTGAATACAGTATATTGCCTGAAACTATACTGGAGGTGACCAAACAAAGAAGTGCCATTGGATGACATTACATACTCTCCTCATTAGGAGAAAGCTTCCATCCAGAGGAGAGGATCACCTGAAGTGTCCTTCCAGGCACCAGCCAGACAGATAGGACTGAAAAGGGCCAGATAGGACGAGCTTTTCATAGACTCACAACACTTTTTAATTAAGCTATTAATTAGAAGGTATAACCTCATAGGAGCCAACGGACCCCCATGGGGATCCGAAGTGATATAAAGAGTTTACCTCAATCAATTCTCTTCATCGATATCACATTTTTTTCACAACTTTGCATGCTATACGATGCCACCATTTTTTTCCCGAGACAGTAAACACGGCCTAAGTCACATCCAGTTTTCTCCAACTGGAGAATGTGTCATGTCCGGTTTCAACGCCGAATTTCCATACCATTGGTCGGCCAACCCCCCAAAATCCCCCCCCCCCCACAAAAAAATCTGATACATGAGAAAGGTCAAAGGTCAAAGATGGTGCCAAAATATCTCCAAATGGCCTAAACATATAGGTGTCCGCCTAAACATACCTGTACTAAAACAGGTACAAAGTTGCATTTGCTCACATTACTAGCATCGACTTTGGCACAAGTACTAATAAGACCCTGGAGTACTGATTCCTAGATGATTTGGGCTTCGTTATCAGGTTTCCAAGGTGATATTCACTGTAAAAGCTGTTGTTTTTTTAGGTGGAGACTGAATTTGAGATGTTTTATAATGTTCTAGCTCTATTTGCTCTGACACAGTAACATAGATTTTGATTCTGACACTTCTACAGCCACCCCACAGGTGTTAGCTTTCATTTGATAACAATATCATTATGAAGGCCCTTGTGATTGTGGAGATATTCTATATTCACTGTGGGCATGTCATTTCGAGCAGAAAACCAGAAAAATGAGGTGGATAAGATCTGGTTTAACTGACACTCAGGAGGTCTACTAGTGCAGAGAGGAATTAGCGGAGCAAAGGAGACAGAGAGAGACAGAGAGAGAGAGAGAGAGAGAGAGAGAGGTAGAGAGAGAGAGAGCATGGCAGTGCACTGTCTCTTTGTGAGGTCGGCGTCTGCTAAGATGCTCTTAGGGTGAAAAGTATCTGTACAAAACACAAATCAAGTGAGGAAATAATTTCAAAAGAGCCATGACTTTACAAAACATGATTTCTTGGATCCTCTTGAAATGACTTAGGATTATATCCCGAAGATATATTCAAAACAGAGTTTGTGAGTAAACAAATATCTCAGCGGAGAAGGGAAACAGTCTTTAAGAGAGTCCAATTCTGGATGCACAGAAAAAAGAGAGAGTGAGAGAGAGAGAGTGTGTGCGTGTGTGTGTGTGTGTGTGTGTGTGTGTGTGTGTGTGTGTGTGCTTGTGTGCGTGCGTGCGTGCCTGCGTGCGTGCGCGTGTTTGTGTGTGTGTGTGTGTGTATAGCCGAATAGAAATCTGACACAAATCCTTGAGTAAACAGCCAGCTTAGTCTCCCGACGCCTGTCATTCCTGCGAGGTATCTATGCCTTAAGAACAGACAAACAATCAACAGAACAAACCTCATGAAACTTTTTTCATGTAAACAAGTATCCTTCCCCTAGCGTGAGAAGTGAGGAAAGGAGAAAACAGGGAAAGAGCGGAGAGTGGAGGGAGAGAGGAGAGTGGAGGGAGAGAGGATAGGAGAGCAGAGAAGTGAAGAGGAGAGAAGAGAAGAAGAAAGGAAAGGAGCACAGAAGGGAGGAGAGAAGGAAAGGAGAAAGGAGAAAGAAAAGGAGATGCAATATGCCGCTTGACGAGAAAGGACGGGCAGAGTGCGAAGAGAATGGGGATGTAGATGGAAAAGACGAGAGGGGGAGATGGAAACA
>NC_137674.1:77563709-77586209 GCF_963989245.1 Nansenia antarctica
CCCCCCTTCTCGGTCTCCTTCTCTCCCTTTGCTCTCTTTCTCTCTATTTCTGTCGTTCTATTGCAGCTGCTGTGATGGTGACGACTAGCCCATAAATTCTGCTTTGGATCTGTCAGAGCGGAATCTCCTATCCTCCATAATTGCAGCCATTTTGAAGAGTCGCTTCCACAGACACGGCACGCTGGTTTTCAAAGGGACTGTGGAAAGCTGCTGTTTGTTTAATGACTTTCGTTCCAGTTATTAATTCTGCAGCGTATTCTTCACCATACAGTATAACTGGCAAGCTCCCTGCAGTCTCTGCAGCTACTTCCTTGAAAAGGATAACGCAATTAAGTGTAATAAAAAATATATTTCAGTATGACTAATTATTTGTTGCTTTAGATATGACAGTCATTCATGTTAGGAATGCAAGGGAAAATGATAGGACTCTTATCAGGAGGTATTATTTCACAAATAATTAAACAAAATATTAGAATAAGGAATGAAGAAAAAAAATCTGTCATAATATTCAAAAACACCACCAGTAGAACTTTCAAATTATATGGCTTGAACATTATAATTACAACCTAGATCATTTATATCAACTTAAATAATTTCAAATAACTTTAATTACAGGTTATGTGGGTTGTACATTATCATTATGCTTTGATTAGATCCATTTAGGATGTTCTTTTTAAATTCTCAATCTAGTTTCATCTTTGTCACTTTTTTGGTGGAATGATTGAATAAAACACACACTTCTCTTTAATGTCTGGTTACTACTTCACTACTGTACGTACAGAGATACAGAGCCTTTGTCTCATTTCAAGAGCAGGTTCCTTCAACTGTGTGCATTTTGCAGTGTAGAAAGAGGGAGGTCCTCTACTGACCTTTGCACAGATGTCAGTCCAAAGCATGGAGGCAAAAACTATTCTGATTGAATGCCAACCACAAATTCATGTCATCCGGTGTCTTGGGAAATTGAGATGAGGCAGAAGCTACTGGAAAACATTGAGAGTGGGGTGCTTCACTACAGAACACCATCTGGTTATGACCGGTCCCTATTGGGATATTTTCAGCTCCTCCAATAACTGGGCTTTGGCTTACATGTCTCTGTGTCTCTCAGTTTTTCTTGGAATTGACAGGGACTGCACCAGTTTATTTGTTTTTTAAGCTTGTCAACATGTGCTTCTCGTCCAATTACCACAGACATCAAAAGGGAGAAAATATGGTCCAGATAGAAACAATGACTATTGAAAGTGAAAAACTTTTGGATTTGACAGATAATGCAGGGGCTCAGAAAAGGTCTTTGTATATCTTTGAACTATGACACTCTAACAAAGGTAAATCAATTCACAATGGAACATGGCTTGTTAAATCGTACACTGTATTAACAAGGTCCCTCTTGTCTATATCTCTCTCTCTCCCTGCCTAGGAGAGGTGCCCTTTTAACTGGCACATCTCACATGGCAGATACTGAAGGAAAGACACTCTAACGAGAGAGAGAGAGAGTATAATGAAGGTGACTAATCAGAGGTTCTCCGTTTGACCTCCTGTGTTCAGAACAGCATTGATCTGGCTGATGTTGTCAACCTTTAAGGGTTAACCCCTCCCCGTTGGCATAAAAAAAAGGCTTGAAAAAGAAAAGACTTATAACTGTTGGAATGTTAAAACCGTATGCAGTACAGCAGAATGTGTTCTGCATCAGTCATTATCCAACATCGTAACACAGTTGCCTTTTGATTCCTATCCTAACCAAAGCAAAGTAAAAAAAAAAATATATATATATATATATATTAATAGAACTTGAATGGTTTCCTCAACATTTGATGTCAGCTTCATGAATACTGTCCCGATGCACTGCAATTGAATAAACACTGTCTATGACTCCATTTGGGATTTGAACCCACTGCCTTGTGGTTTGCAGTGTATGGTTCTGTCCTACTAGTCCACTGGTGCAACACAAGACTATAATAACAGTTTGTCCATCAGAGACATTCTGTCACAAGCAGAGCTCTGAAGCAATGTCAAATGTCATTTCAAAAGCCCAAAGGTTTAGCAGACTTTAACCGTGATCTCATTTGAATGGCTGTCCTTCTTGTATTGGTGTGCTAGGTGTAGAGTGTCCTTCTTGTATTGGTGTGCTAGGTGTAGAGTGGTAATGAATGAATGCCACTGTAATACCATTACAATTAAATAACAGAGTTATTACTAATGTAAAGGGAAAATGTAATGTAAAGTGTGACGTTGACAACAGGAGGAGGAGGAGGAGGAACGATCTGACAAACAAACAACTGAGGAGGAGGCTGAGACTTGACCTCTTTCTCTTATAGATAACCTTGAGGGTGGGAGAAGCTTCTATCCTCAATCCTCCACCCTCCATCCCACATGAGGGCCAATTTAATGAGCTGATCCTATAGCAGCAACAGCAGCAGCAGCTCACCAGCTGCCTCTTCAAAGCCTCCTCTCCCTGGCTCTCCCTGTCATTCTGGGATGGCAGAGGTGGGTGAGCTTCAAGTTGTCCCCTGCCATTATCGCCCCGCCAAGCTGCCAGTGCCGTGACACCAGGTGTGCCTGAGCAGCCCCTGTCATCGGTCAGGGGACAGGGCTGCCACGTGTCAGCCTACGGCAAGCCTCGGCCTCTGGCCACGACACCTTGACAGGCATAACGAACTGGTGGCTCAGCGTCAGCGGAAAGAATAAATGGATTGGGCATTTGACAACATGCATGCAGACACTGCACACAAGGAGGTTTTTCTAGCCAGTCATTTGGTCACTTTTGGATACTGTATAATCAACAATGTCATTACTGTTACTTGATCATGATTACCACATTAGTTTTTCTGTCTATCAATGGACATGGCAATGTTGGTTTTATATCTGACACCACCAGCAATGGGTGGATTGGCTGTTTGATAGTGATGAGTGTAAGGACACATTTGACAAAGATCTTGATCTGTTTTTCTCAACTGCAGCCCTGCCCCTGCCCTATTCACACATGTTTGCTCTAACCAAGCACTAACACAGATAATTCGATAATGTGAAGGCTTGCTAATTTGTTTGTTGTTGTTTGCTTGCCCAACGCTGGGAAAACCCATCAGAAATATATGAAAAATATAACAACATATTCAACCCTTGGATAGCCAAGGATAAGAGTTGAGAGGCCCTGCTAAATATCTGTGTAGCCTAAACATTTGCACTGAAGAAGCAGCAGTAAAGATGCAGAGAGAGGACATTTGGCATTTGGACGCTTTGACCTTTTCACTTTGACCCTTTCCTGTTTGAGATTCCAGCAGCCAAATAAAATGAGAGCGAGGAGGAGGTTAAAAACAAATTCTCTGTGTCAACACAGTGCCATCTGAAGCAAAGGGGGGCACATTACAGCCCGTCCAAAAATGTCACACAAGGAGCCGCAACAGCGTCCTCAAATTAAAGGCTGGGTCCCTGTAATGACCTCCGGAGAGCTGGGCTGTGCTCCTGTCTCCACCACTGGTTATCTTACACCAAAGGTCCCCGCAATGACAATTTATTAATGCTCTCTCCATTGGGATGACATTGCCATCCTTCTTGTGAGAGTGCCAGCGATCTGTGTGTGGCTGAGGCCTAAAAATAGCCACCCCCGAGCAGGGAGGGGGGGATGGGGGTGGGGGTGACGCGCCTTCCTGCCAGCAGCAACCTGATCCATGTGAGTCTACTCCTCTTTTGGCTTCAACCTGCCTCTGATCTCACCCTCCTGTTCCCCATGTCACAGGGCTGGCTAAGACTAGCACACTATGACTTCTCTAATTCAATTTAGGCGCCTTTGATGTGCTAAGGTTGTAGATATCATGGTCACTAAGATAATCTTTGACTTATTTGTTACACAGTTCATGTTCGGTAAAGTGAGATGAGTTGTAGCCTCTTAATACAGGTAGGTATGTGGCCTGCCTCTGAAAATGCAGAGAATTGTCTGTTAAGCAAATGTCATTGGCAGGGTATTCCTTTCTTGTTACGGTCTCAGGTTTCAAGACACAAGTAATTTCCTGGATCGACGAATAGCATTGATTTAAGGTGCATTGAAGTCACCATTCAATTGCATTTCTAGCAGAATGCAATCAGGCATCCCCTGGCACTATTGATTGAGAAAATCTCAAGTTTGGGTAGAAAGAAAAAAAAATACTTGGAACTTGTGTGTCCATTCTATCTGTTTATTTTGAATGTATTTCCAACTGTGCTTCCATGAAGTCTCTGGACAATAGTTTTGTCATTTTGTGACTGATTTCACACAGCCATAAGATCACAACGTGGCAATGCACACGATAATTTCCATGACTATGTCTGCCTCTTGAAATGAGAGGCCCTGCACTATGAAGGTGCACATCAATTTCAGAATTGCACTTTCAGAATGGCATAGCATACATACCTATCTATATTGTCAATACACCTCTGGGCATAGCCCCATAACGGGTTTACAGATACTTTCTATTTCCCTTGGTGAAATTGAAGAATTGGATTGCACTCTCTAGAGCCTTCTACTGCTTGTTTTCAGTGTTAAGATAACATTTGGCAAATAAAACTATTTTGTGCAATGGGTAAGGAAATGGAATTCACCAGACTATCCTATATGTGAAACATTAAGCAGTATATCTCACCAAGATCACACACACACACACACACACGCACGCACGCACACGCGCACACACACACACGCACGCACGCACGCACGCACGCACGCACGCACGCACGCACGCACGCACGCACGCACGCACGCACGCACGCACGCACACACACACACACACACACACACACACACACACACACACACAAACCCACACTAACATTTCATCATCCTACAAAGAAGACAGAGCACATGATGTAGATTACCTGTCCTTGTAGAACAACATTACAGACACTTAACATGTCAGCCTGACCTGTGTCCCTATACCTGTCAATACGTTCCTGTGTCAAGGGTTAAGGCCTATGTCCTTGGAGGTTTGCCAGCTAATAGCACTGTCAACAGCTGCCTGGGAAGGAACATGACCCAACATGATGAATGGCTGGTTGTCTGCGGTCGGAGATAGAGGAGAGAAATCCGAGTGCCAGTCATTGGTTTTATCCTCTTTTGAGATATATTCACAACACAGTCCACTCAGACAAAAAATACTTTTTACAAACAACAACCGACAATAACAAACAAATACAAGGCCTCAGATCTGTGGGTTTACTTTACAGAGCACCTCTCAGGCCTCTGTTTTTAATGTATCTGTTTGATACATCTGCTCGTTTGAAGGTTACTTACTACACCCTAGCACCACAATACTTCACATAATGTTTTTTTGGGGGTGGGGGGGGGGCATAACCTCCGCCTCCTTGCAGACCATCTGACAGGTTACGGGTCCAACCACTGTCTTGGCAGGGGTGGTGCAATCAGGGGTGGTGCAATCAGGCGACACAACCAACATCTTCAAAGAGGACATTTCCTCTCTGGTGGCCAAGGGGACAATCCGAGTGGTTCCAGAGCAAGATGGAGCTCTACAGCCGGTACATTGTGGTTCCAAAGAAAGGGGGGAAGTGGGGGTGGATCACACTGTGATACTGCGATCGACTTCCAGAAGAATGTAGGCTTCCAGAAGAATTGTGCCGTTAGCTCACTCATTCCCAGCCAAACGGTGGTCTTCTTAGAGGACCCTGGATCCAGTCTCAATCAGAGCTTCCTTCAACCCAGCCAGACTCACAGCAGTGTTTTGCCCAGCTACCTGGGATTCATATACGGCTCCCCCCCCCCCGCTCAACCTCCAACCTCTCAGCTTTAGTCCTCAAGGCTCCTAATGTACATGTTGCAATTACCTCCATTTGATCTCTTCATAGACTGTGAATGTTAGAATAACAACTGGTCTATGCTGTCTGTTTGGAAAGGGCTTTTGCTAGAAAGCATATCATGATGTAATACTGGTTTTGCCGATATTCTGTGACCTCATAGTCCAAGAAAGGTGCAGGAATTGAAGATACAGAACTTGTTATCGTCATGCCACGTAGGTTTCAGTGGGGTGACTGCTGCGGGGCACCCCCTCGTTATTGTTTTTATGAAGGGAGCACAAAATAGTTTTCCCCTGTAGGACCTGTCTTTGGTTCTGGTAGCACTAACCGCTTCAAACCTCTTCAGACTGTTGAGGTCATGACGCTGTCTTACAAGGCTGCATTGTTATTCGTGTGCATTCCAGTCAATCGTACATAATGGTAAAAGGACTGCAGTTATAGCGCCTTTATCCAAAGCGCTTTACAACGGCCTCTCATTCACCCATTCACACACACATTTACACACCAATGGCAAGCTACCATGCAAGGCGCTGGCCCACTCACTGGGAGCAATTTGGTTCTGTGTCTTGCCCAAGGACACTTCGACATGTGGCCAGCCGGGGCTTGAACCGCCGATCTGCCAACCTTGCGATCATTAGACTGCACCACAGCCACCCAAATGCACTCAGTTTGCCCCTGGCAGCACTAAGGTTACAGAGTATGATAATTTATAATTAATTAATTTTGCCATTTAGCAGACGCTTTTAATCCAAAGCGATTTACAATTAGGAATTACAGGGACATTCCCCCTGGAGTAACTGAGGGCTAAGTGCCTTACTCAAGGGCACACTAGTAGTGGTGTGGTTTCAGGCGGGATTTTGAACTAACAACCTTCCGATCACAAGTCCAACTCACTATCCACTAGACCACCACTATTATGTCCATTATATACTACCCCGTATGACCATTGGCGGTTCTACACTGGGGCACGGCCCATGAAAATGGTTTGCCCCCCCAGTTTGCCCCCCCAGTTGTTTTTTTGCAAAAAACGTTGATGATATTTCTCTGATGGTTCCCCTAACCAAACATTTAAAATAATTTGCACAGTCAAATGCACCCCCCTTAGCGAACGTTAAAGGGTACAGCTAATTGACCTATGTCAACCATAATAATAATAATAATAATAATAATAATAATAATAATAATAATAATAGCTTTAATTTATATAGCGTGTTTTAAAAACCAAAGGGCGCTTGACAAGGGAATGAAACGGACAGACAAAACAGAAAACAACAAAGCAAAAACTGAAACAATGACTAGGGGCCAAAGGCCCATGTCTCTATTCTCTATAATTGTACCAAATTGGGGCAGTAACAGTTTTTGATATTGTCAATCGTCTCACTTTTAATAGGTGAGCTGGTGACACAAATATGCCAGGGAAAAAGGAAAATGGACTTTGGTCAAAGGTCAGCAGAGACACAAGTACAGGGACACAGGTGAGGTCTTACAATACTAGCGTTTTAACAGTGCAAGGAGATTGAACCAGGTCCACCTGCTAGGAAAGATGTAGATTACTACCTACATACTGTAGTTGTCTCCTTTATTCGTTACCTTAATGTCATATAAGTCAATTGTATAGAAACAACTCACCGAAATTTACTATTGCATAACTGATTTGAAAAACAAATCCACCCAGTTGGGGAAACTCCCCTCAACCCCCCCACTCGGTATCTTGCCATACTTTGGCTTTTGCTGAAATAACACCACTGGTCTTGTAGCTTATTGGAAATTGCTTGATTTTGTGTGTGTGTGTGTGTGTGTGTGTGTGTGTGTGCGCGCGCGTGTGTGTGTGTGCGCGCGTGTGTGAGAGTAAAGCGGGGTACACACATAAGGAATTTCAAAATCTTAACAGAAATCTTATCTGAGACAGACCCCACACATGAAGAAACAAAATCTTGGATTGAACAGCCTTGATCGTGTTGTGTGTGGTGTGCGCCAATTTCCCCATTTCAGCACCCCATTGACATAAAGATTTTCGTTACGACAGACTCCAAACTCTCTAGTCTCGTTCCCCAAGCCAGAAATCTCGCGTGAACCCAACCTTTTAATATTGCCTTTATGGATATGATTTTGTTTGTGGTTTATTTTCTCTTATTGACATGCATTAAGTGTTCCTTGATGTTTATTTGAAACATAAATATTGACGGGAGTGGAACTATGTACAAGCCTTCTGGGCTTCGTTCCCTCCTTGCACAATCTCTTGTGTGCTAAATAAATAAACTAAACTAAATTACAAAATAATTAAATTAAGATTATATAATGATTAAAGCACTTTGCAGGAAAAGCGCTATACAAATAAAGTTAATATTATTATTATCTAACGTAGTACCCTGACTGATCTGTACGAATAAGTACCGAATAATGAAAAGAAGAAGTCAGCTCGCTTCTTGGTTGGCGAGCAGGGTTGCCAGATGGGAATGACATTTTCCACCCTAACCACAGTCTAAAACCGCTAATTTCACCAAACAATCTGGCAACCCTATGGTTTCTGGTCGGAAGTATTGAACGCATTTCACATTTACGATTGCCGGCCACGCCCATTTTCCGAGCAGGTTGCCGGGAGAGTTGATTGCACAATTGAAGAGAAGTGACTCTTAACACACCTCACACCACAGGATTTTGTTTTTGGAAAATGTTAAGATCCATCTGATAATCGGACGTTTTCTGTCGTTTTCAGACATCCGAAAATCGGGCCGAAACCGGCCAAAAAATCCTTATGTGTGTACCCCGCATTAGAGGGAGTGCTTTTGTGCATGTATGATGTGGCTCTTTCTGGTACCCCAATAATCTTTATTGGCTTAAGCGGGGTACACACATAAGGATGTTCTGGTCGATTTTGGCCCGATTTTCGGATGGCTGAAAACGACAGAAAACGCCCGATTATCAGATGGCTCTTAACATTTTCCTATAACAAAATCCTGTGATGTGAGGTGTGTTAAGAGTCAATCAATTGTCAATTGTCAATTGTCTCTCCCGACAACCTGCTCGGAAAATGGGCGTGGCCGGCAATCGTAAATGTCAAATGTGTTCAAAACTAAGATGGCGGCGCGCACAGACGCGCGGCTTGGAGTGGCTTCAACACTGGTGTTTTTTTGTGTTTTTAGGTACATTTGTATGTACATTTTTATTTTAGTACTTATAGGGAACGGTTGTGTAAATAGTACCTACAGCAGACTAGACTTACTAGAAGTTGGTGCGCAAAACGAGGGGACTGTAACGGCGGAGTTCTTGAAACAACGGAGGATCCCACTCGACGTTGCCCGGTCGCCGGGTGAAAAATACTACGCTCTCCCAACACTCAAGCGCAAACGTCGGAGGCGAGACCGTAATGCGGGGTACACACATAAGGATTTTTTGGCCGGTTTTGGCCCGATTTTCGGATGTCTGAAAACGACAGAAAACGCCCGGTTATCAGATGGATCTTAACATTTTCCAATAACAGAATCTTGTGGTGTGAGGTGTGTTAAGAGTAAATTCTCTTCAATTGTGCAATCAACTCTCCCGGCAACCTGCTCGGAAAATGGGCGTGGCCGGCAATCGTAAATGTGAAATGCGTTCAATACCAGTGGCGGCTCCTGCCAAATCTCTCAGGGGGGGCAATTGTTGCGTTGATGGTTAAGGTGACACGTTCAAGGGTAAATTCACCTAAATCAGCGGGCTTAAATAAATTGACTCTCACAGCCATTGGTATTCAGTTATCACATATTTTATTTTAGGTGCAGCAAATCCAGGATAAAGGGCAGTGGCACAGGGGCTGATAATGTGCAATGGATGGATAAAACTATTTACATACTACAAAATACAAAATATGGACGGCATACATACTGCTCACTTGTATTGAAATTTAGCTCGTCTCTCTTTCAAAGCAGCAAAACAATCAATGACCCTCTCATTAAAATCAGGCATCTTCCTGACTAGTTCCCTCTCCATTGAAAGCATGGCCAGTGCATTCAGGCGCTCCTGGCCCATTGTGTTTCGCAGGAAGTTCTTGATTCTCTTAAGGGTCGAGAAACACCTCTCAGCTTCAGCTGTTGTCATGGGAGTAGTAATTAGGATGTTCAACAGAGCTACAGTCTCAGAGAAAGTCTCCTGGAGGTTGTAACTGTGTAGAACCTGGTACAGTGCCAGTGCACCAGAGCAGCCCTTGAACTCAGCACTCTCATAGACAAGGGACAGCTCAGTCTTGAGCTTCACCTGGTTCAGCATGGGGTATGCCTTGACAGTGGTGTTCAGAGCCTCAACAGGGAATGCATGGCAGTGCTGTTGGAACATCTCTCCTTGGAGCAGCGTGGCACTCACAAGGTGGTTGGTGAAAGAAAACCTTTCTTTGGAGTGGGCCAGGATTGTGTCGCAGATCTGTCAAAAGTATGGGGTGTGAAAGAAAATGTGGAAATAAGCACTTTGGAAGTACAACACTGAATAAAGACTGCTACCATCCCATCCCTGAATGTAACTCTGATTGGTGGTGATTTTCCAACACTGTGTTTCAAAACTTGGACCTACCTCTTTAGACAGCCTCTGCTTCTCTTCTTCTCCCAAGACCCTCCTTGATGTTCTGGTTCCTGTGGCTTCTTGCTGCTGCTCTTGAGATGAGCTTTGGTCCCTGAAGGCAGACAGACCAACAGTGTTAAGATTTCAAATAAGAAAATGTAGCTGAACAATCTGCTGTCTTGTAGTTGTAATTGTATCTACAGTAATTTCTGAAATGTAGTCTAACGATGATTTAAGGTCTCCAGGAGAGAGGGATCTGTTTTAAGTATAACAGTTGACTTTAGCTTTAACAGGCTGTGCACATGAGTCACTCCCGACCACTTAGATATCTTGGAGCTATTTAGGTAGATATGCTTATTCTTGAATATAAATATGTAGGTCTATCTATTCACAAATTAAACCTCAGACATTTTTAGACATGTTCTATATATTAGCCTAATACATATATCAAAAAAAAATGCTTAGTTGTAATTCGCTGACAAAATGTATTGTTTGATACATGTAATATAGATAGATAGATAGATAGATAGATAGACTTTATTTGTCATTGTTACAGTACAGGTACCAAACAACGAAATTTAGGAGGGGTGGCTCCCCTGGTGTTTAGGAAAGGAAAAAGAAACACATTTTGGAAAAAGCATAGATGCATAAAATCACAAGAAGATAAAGAGCTGGTTTACATCAATAGAGGCTATGTACACAATCCACTGTACTATACTGCACAGATAGTCAACTAGGGTTGTCATATTGCACAAGAAAGTATTTTTTCACATTTTTTTAAAGTGTCACAGTTTGCAGGCTTGAAAATGTACATGTTTGTGCCTCAGCACTAGCTGCCATTACAATCCGTCCGGACTTGTCCTGGGCCCAGAACTTAGGCCTTTTCTGTGTTCAGGGCCTTGACGGCCCTGTGGTAGAAGCAGTTCTTCAGTCTGTTTGTCTTAGCGGCCGGGGTCCTGTACCTCCTGTTCGAGGGCAGCTTGACAAAGTGTTCGTGCCCAGGGTGGGTCGGGTCCTTGGAGATCTTGGAGGCCCTCCTGAGACAGCGTGTTTCGTACAGCTTCTCCAGAGAGGGGAGGGTGGCGCCGGTGATCCCCTGTGCTGTTCTCACGACTCTCTGTAGATCGTTTCTCTCCGCTGCCGTGCAGCTGTGGTACCAGTTGGAGATGCCGAAGGTGAGGATGCTCTCCACTGCGCCGTGGTAGAAGGCCACCAGCATCTCCTGCTTGCTGTGTTGTTTCTTGAGGCATCTCAGGGTGTATAGCCGCTGTTGTGCCCTCTTGATGGTGCCTTTAGTGTTGTCCTTCCAGGCCAGGTCATCCCGTATGATGTGTCCCAGGAAACGGAGGTTTGAGACCATCTCTACGCTCTCTCCGTCGATGAGCAGGGGCAGGATCTCGGACTTTTTCCTCCTGTAGTCTACGATGAGTTCCTGGGTCTTTGACTTGTTTAGCAGCAGGTTGTTTACCTTGCACAGCTTGCTCAATTGCTCTACCTCATCCCTGTACGCCGCCTCGTCCCCCCCCGAGATACATCCCACCACGGTGGTGTCGTCTGCAAACTTTACGATGTAGTTGCTGGGGTGGATGGGGGTGAAGTCGTGGGTGTAGAGGTTGTAGAGGATGGGGCTTAGCACGCAGCCCTGGGGTGACCCAGTGCTGAGGCTGAGGGCTGTGGAGGTGTGGGGGCCCACCCGCACCCTCTGGGGGCGGTTGGTCAGGAAGTCCTTGATCCACGCACATATAGAGTGTGATAGACCCAGGTCTAGTAGTTTGGTCACTAGCCTGTCTGGAAGGATGGTGTTAAAGGCGGAGCTGAAGTCCACGAAGAGCAGTCTCGCGTAGCTGTTTCCCCTCTCCAGGTGGGATAGAGTGGCGTGGAGAGTCGTCGCTATGGCGTCCTCTGTGGACCTGTGGGCTCTGTAGGCGAACTGGTATGGATCCAGGTTGGGCGGGAGGCGTGTGAGTATGTGGGCCCGGACTAGTTTCTCGAAGCACTTCATGATGATTGGTGTGAGTGCCACCGGGCGGTAGTCGTTTAGGCAGCTCACCGTGCTTTTCTTCGGGACTGGGATGATAGTTGAGGTTTTCAGGCAGGGTGGGACGGTGGCCTGGGACAGGGACTGGTTAAAGATGTTGGTGAAAACCCCGGCCAGCTGGTCGGCGCAGTCTCTCAGCACCCGTCCCAGGACGCCATCCGGCCCCGAGGCTTTCCTGGGGTCCACCGCCTTCAGTACAATACTACATTACATTAAGTAACTACATATTAATATAATGTAACATAATACATTAAATGCAAAGTTTTGTTGCAAAAAAGAAGCTTCGCATAGCAACCTACCAAATGAATAGTGGAATATCCTACTCCAATTACTCGGGCAAGCCCTAATTTTAATTCAACTCATTGTTATATAAGCCTACTAGTTTTACCGGCGCCTTTCCCATTCATCATAGCATGCATACATTTGATTATTACAAAGTTCTATATTACGGAGAAGGTACAAACTATATTTTTTGATCTTACCTTATGGCCTGCATGCTGCTTGTGGACGGCATGTTTTATGAAGACTGCGTCAATGTCAACCCCTCGTAAATCCTCGGTTATACGATTTTCCAATTTTCCCTGCCTTTGTATAAACTTGCTTTATAATAAAATTTGGTCTGGGTGGTCCTAATTCCTTTACTGTTAATTTCTCCTGGTTGCTACGACGGCTGAACGGTGTTTGGCTAGCCGCCATTGCCATGGTGAACGAACGTGATCTGAAATGAAGGTTAATTGGCTAGCTCGTCTAAAGCTACGCCGGACATGACGTAAGCACGTACGATTCTTTGTGCATGTCCCAAAACCCCATAGACAAACGACCGAATGGCCTGAAGTTACCAAAATAGATTTTACATGCAAGTCTACGAGAACAGCCTAGTGCAACTTCGAGTAGACTGAAAGTTGCCCTGAAAGGGGCGGGACTTGAAGCTGATTGGAACATACTCCACAGAACACTAGCTGATTGGACTATGATATACTCCACAGAACACTAGCTGATTGGACTATGATATTCAGAAGCAACACTGTCTAGAAGTCATAGAAAAAAAATCTCTCTCTTCTCCCTTTGGTGGGGCATTGTCCAATTGCCCCTAATGAACCAGCCTCCCCTGTTCAATACTTCCGACCAGAAACCATAGGGTTGCCAGATTGTTTGGTGAAATTAGCGGTTTTAGAGAGAAATCTTGCGTGAACCCATCGTTTTTAATATTGCCTTTATGGATATGATTTTGTTTGTGGTTTATTTTCTCTTAAGCGGGGTACACACATACGGATTTTCTGCGATTTCAGCGATTTTCGGATGTCTGAAAACAACAGAAAACGCCCGGTTATCAGATGGATCTTAACATTTTCCTATAACAAAATCCTGGGGTGTGAGGTGTGTTAAGAGTCACTTCTCTTCAATTGTGCAATCAACTCTCCTGGCAACCTGCTCGGAAAATGGGCGTGGCCGGCAATCGTAAATGTGAAATGCGTTCAATACTTCCGACCAGAAATCATAGGGTTGCCAGATTGTTTGGTGGAATTAGCGGTTTTAGACTGTGGTTAGGGTGGAAAATGTCATTCCCATCTGGCAACCCTGCTCACCAATCAAGAAGCGAGCTGACTTCTTCTTTTCGTTTTTCTGCACTTTATTTGCCCTGTCGCACATGGTTGTCTCGTACAGGTCAGTCAGGGTACTACGTTAGATAATAATAACTTTATTTGTATAGCGCTTTTCCTGCAAACGTTGTGGCTCAAAGTGCTTTAAGCATTATATAATCTTAATTTAATTATTTTGTAATTTAAAGGCAATATTAAAAGGATGGGTTCACGCGAGATTTCTGGCTTGGGGAACGAGACTAGAGAGTCCGGAATCTGTCGTTCCCCACGCCCATTTTCCGAGCAGGTTGAGAGTTGAGAGTTGATTGCACAATTGAAGAGAATTGACTCTTAACACACCTCACACCACAGAATTTTGTTATAGGAAAATGTTAAGATCCATCTGACAATCGGGCGTTTTCTCTCGTTTTCTGTCGTTTTCAGACATCCAAAAATCGTGCCAAAACCGGCCAAAAACTCCTTATGTGTGTACCCCGCATTATTGACATGGCTTGGGGAACGAGACTAGAGAGTCTGGAGTCTGTCGTAACGAAAAGCTTTATGTCTGTGGGGTGCTGAAATGGGGAAATTGGCGCACACCACACACAACACGATCAAGGCTGTTCAAATCCAATATTTTGTTTCTTCGTGTGTGGGGTCTGTCTCAGATAAGATTTCTGTTAAGATTTAGAAATTCCTTATGTGTGTACCCCGCTTAAGCAACGCCGAGAACGAAGGGGGGGCCTGCTAGCCAGGCTGAGGAGAAGCCCGAACAAACCTGCTTTGCCGAGTATTTTCCTATCCAACGTCAGGTCCCTGGCTAACAAGATGGACGAATTGAGACTACAGGTCGTCACAAATAACATCGTGGGAGATAGCTGTGTGATTATTCTCACTGAAACCTGGCTAAATGACACTATCCTGGACTCCGCGGTAAGCCTAGAAGGGAGAACCCTTCACCGGGCAGACCGGACTTTGCTTAGTGGGAAGACCCGCGGAGGTGGGCTCATCCTCTACAACCTCTACACCTACGACTTCACCCCCGTCCACCCCAGCAACTCCATCGTAAAGTTTGCAGACGACACCACCGTGGTGGGCTGCATCTCGGGGGGGGGACGAGGCGGCGTACAGGGATGAGGTAGAGCAGCTGAGCAAGCTGTGCAAGGTTAACAACCTGCTGCTGAACCAGTCAAAGACCCAGGAAATCATCGTGGACTTCAGGAGGAAAAAATCTGAGGTCCAGCCCCTGCTCATCGACGGAGAGAGCGTGGAGAGAGTCTCAACCCTCCGATTCCTGGGGGTGCACATACAGGATGACCTGTCCTGGAAGAACAACACAGCAGCCACCATCAAGAAGGCACAACAGCGGCTCTACTTCCTGAGAGTCCTCAGGAAGGAACACAACAAGCAGGAGATACTGGTGGCCTTCTACCGCGGCGCAGTGGAGAGCATCCTCACCTACGGCATCTGCAACTGGTTCTCCAGCTGCACAACCGCGGAGAGAAATGCGCTACAGAGAGTCGTGAGAACAGCCCAGAAGATCACCGGCGCCCCCCTCCCCTCTCTGGAAGAGCTGTACAAAACACGCTGCCTCAGGAAGGCCTCCAAGATCTCCAGAGACCCAACCCACCCTGGGTACGAACACTTTGCCCGGCTGCCCTCGAAAAGGCGCTACAGGACCATGGCCGCAAGGACAAACAGACTGAAGCTCAGCTTCTACCACAGGGCCATCCAGGCCCTGAACACAGCAAAGACCTAGGTTCTGGGCCCTGGACAGTCTGGACGGATTGATGGCAGCTGCTGGATTGAAAAAATCAGGTGTAGTGCTGAGGCGCAAATGTGTACATTTCAAGCCTGCAAACTGCGACACTTTAAATGACTGTGCAATAACACTATGTGCAATATGACAACCCTAGTCGTCTTATCTGTACAGTATAGTTTAGTGGATAGTGTACATAGCCTTTATTTATGTAAACCAGCTCCTTTCCCTTCTTGTTTTTTTAGTTTTTTTTTCCTTCCTAGCACCAGGGGAGCCACCCCACCCAAATGTCGTTGTTTGGTACCTGTACTATAGCAATGACAATAAAGACCATTCATTCATTCATTCATTCATTCATTCATTCATTCATTCATTGTTCAATACTTACGACCAGAAATCATAGGGTTGCCAGATATTTTGGTGGAATTAGCGGTTTTAGACTGTGGTTAGGGTGGAAAATGTCATTTCCATCTGGCAACCCTGCTCGCGAGTCCAACTATAACGTAGCCAATCAAGAAGCGAGCTGACTTCTTCTCTTCGTTATTCGGCACTTTATTTGCCCTGTCATGGTTGTCTCGTACAGGTCAGTCAGGGTACTACGTTAGATAATAATAATAATAATAATAATAATAACTTTATTTGTATAGCGCTTTTCCTGCAAACGTTGCGGCTCAAAGTGCTTTAATCATTATATAATCTTAATTTAATTATTTTGTAATTCAAAGGCAATATTAAAAGGATGGGTTCACGCGAGATTTCTGGCTTGGGGAACGAGACTCTAGACTAGAGAGTCTAGAGTCTGTCGTAACGAAAATCTTAATGTCTGTGGGGTGCTGAAATGGGGAAATCGGCGCACACTACACACAATACGACCAAAGCGGGGTACACACATAAAGCGGGGTACACACATACGGATTTTCTGCGATTTCAGCGATTTTTGGATGTCTGAAAACAACAGAAAACGCCCGGTTATGCGGGGTACACACATAAGGAGTTTTTGGCCGGTTTTGGCACGATTTTCGGATGTCTGAAAACGACAGAAAACGCCCGGTTATCAGATGGATCTTAAGCGGGGTACACACATACGGATTTTCTGCGATTTCAGCGATTTTCGGATGTCTGAAAACAACAGAAAACGCCCGGTTATCAGATGGATCTTAACATTTTCCTATAACAGAATCCTGGGGTGTGAGGTGTGTTAAGAGTCAATCTCTCCCGGCAACCTGCTCGGAAAATGGGCGTGGCCGGCAATCGCAAATGTGAAATGTGTTCAATACTTCCGACCAGAAATCATAGGGTTGCCAGATTGTTTGGTGGAATTAGCGGTTTTAGACTGTGGTTAGGGTGGAAAATGTCATTCCCATCTGGCAACCCTGCTCGCCAATCAAGAAGCGAGCTGACTTGTCTTAATAATAATAACTTTATTTGTATAGCGCTTTTCCTGCAAACGTTGCGTCTCAAAGTGCTTTAATCATTATATAATCTTAATTTAATTATTTGGTAATTTAAAGGCAATATTAAAAGGATGGGTTCACGCGAGATTTCTGGCTTGGGGAACGAGACTCTAGACTAGAGAGTCTGGAATCTGTCGTTCCCCACGCCCATTTTCCGAGCAGGTTGAGAGTTGATTGACAATTGAAGAGAATTGACTCTTAACACACCTCACACCCCAGGATTTTGTTATAGGAAAATGTTAAGATCCATCTGATAACCGGGCGTTTCCTGTTGTTTTCAGACATCCGAAAATCGCTGAAATCGCAGAAAATCCGTATGTGTGTACCCCGCTCAAGGCTGTCCAATCCAAGATTTTGTTTCTTCATGTGTGGGGTCTGTCTCAGATAAGATTTCGGTTAAGATTTTGAAAATCCTTATGTGTGTACCCCGCTTTATCAGATGGATCTTAACATTTTCCTATAACAGAATCCTGGGGTGTGAGGTGTGTTAAGAGTCAATCTCTCCCGGCAACCTGCTCGGAAAATGGGCGTGGCCGGCAATCGTAAATGTGAAATGTGTTCAATACTTCCGACCAGAAACCATAGGGTTGCCAGATTGTTTGGTGGAATTAGCGGTTTTAGACTGTGGTTAGGGTGGAAAATGTCATTCCCATCTGGCAACCCTGCTCGCCAATCAAGAAGCGAGCTGACTTCGTCTTAATAATAATAACTTTATTTGTATAGCGCTTTTCCTGCAAACGTTGCGGCTCAAAGTGCTTTAATCATTATATAATCTTAATTTAATTATTTTGTAATTTAAAGGCAATATTAAAAAGATGGGTTCACGCGAGATTTCTGGCTTGGGGAACGAGACTCTAGACTAGAGAGTCTGGAATCTGTCGTTCCCCACGCCCATTTTCCGAGCAGGTTGAGAGTTGATTGACAATTGAAGAGAATTGACTCTTAACACACCTCACACCCCAGGATTTTGTTATAGGAAAATGTTAAGATCCATCTGATAACCGGGCGTTTTCTGTCGTTTTCAGACATCCGAAAATCGTGCCAAAACCGGCCAAAAACTCCTTATGCGGGGTACACACATAAGGAGTTTTTGGCCGATTTTGGCACGATTTTTGGATGTCTGAAAACGACAGAAAACGAGAGAAAATGCCCGATTGTCAGATGGATCTTAACATTTTCCTATAACAAAATCCTGTGGTGTGAGGTGTGTTAAGAGTCAATTCTCTTCAATTGTGCAATCAACTCTCAACTCTCAACCTGCTCGGAAAATGGGCGTGGGGAACGACAGATTCCGGACTCTCTAGTCTCGTTCCCCAAGCCAGAAATCTCGCGTGAACCCATCCTTTTAATATTGCCTTTAAATTACAAAATAATTAAATTAAGATTATATAATGCTTAAAGCACTTTGAGCCGCAACGTTTGCAGGAAAAGCGCTATACAAATAAAGTTATTATTATCTAACGTAGTACCCTGACTGACCTGTACGAGACAACCATGTGCGACAGGGCAAATAAAGTGCAGAAAAACGAAAAGAAGAAGTCAGCTCGCTTCTTGATTGGCGAGCAGGGTTGCCAGGTGGGAATGACATTTTCCACCCTAACCACAGTCTAAAACCGCTAATTCCACCAAACAATCTGGCAACCCTATGATTTCTGGTCGGAAGTATTGAACGCATTTCACATTTACGATTGCCGGCCACGCCCATTTTCCGAGCAGGTTGCCAGGAGAGTTGATTGCACAATTGAAGAGAAGTGACTCTTAACACACCTCACACCCCAGGATTTTGTTATAGGAAAATGTTAAGATCCATCTGATAACCGGGCGTTTTCTGTTGTTTTCAGACATCCGAAAATCGCTGAAATCGCAGAAAATCCGTATGTGTGTACCCCGCTTTATGTGTGTACCCCGCATAAGGAATTTCAAAATCTTAACAGAAATCTTATCTGAGACAGACCCCACACATGAAGAAACAAAATCTTGGATTTGAACAGCCTTGATCGTGTTGTGTGTGGTGTGCGCCAATTTCCCCATTTCAGCACCCCACAGACATAAAGATGTTCGTTACGACAGACTCCAAACTCTCTAGTCTCGTTCCCCACGCTTCTTGATTGGCGAGCAGGGTTCCATCACTGTGAATATGGTGCTCCTTAAAATTACTTTAAAAATGCTTTTATTGAAATAAAACCTATGCTGATTCTGTTCAATCCTTTACTCCCTTTGAGTTTGCGGGATCCGTTTTAAGTAGAATACACACAAAAAATAAAAAAGGAAGAAGCGGGGGGAGGAGGGGTGGGGGCGCTCTCTGATTGGTGCATCTGGGTTGCCAGATGGGAATGACATTTTCCACCCTAACCACAGTCTAAAACCGCTAATTTCACCAAACAATCTGGCATCCCTATGGTTTCTGGTCGGAAGTATTGAACGCATTTCACATTTACGATTGCCGGCCACGCCCATTTTCCGAGCAGGTTCAACTCTCAACTCTCCGTTGATTGCACAATTGAAGAGAAGTGACTCTTAACACACCTCACACCCCAGGATTTTGTTATAGGAAAATGTTAAGATCCATCTGATAACCGGGCGTTTTCTGTCGTTTTCAGACATCCGAAAATCGGGCCAAAACCGGCCAAAAACTCCTTATGTGTGTACCCCCCATTAAAATTACTTTAAAAATGCTTTTATTGAAATAAAACCTATGCTGATTCTGTTCAATCCTTTACTCCCTTTAAAGATGAATTAATAACACTGAGTTTGCGGGATCCGTTTTAAGTAGAATACTAACACACAAAAAAGAAAAAAGTAAGAAGCGGGGGGAGGAGGGGTGGGGGCGCTTTTGAAGATAAGTGACTCTTAACACACCTCACACCACAGGATTCTGTTATAGGAAAATGTTAAGATCCATCTGATAACCGGGCGTTTTCTGTTGTTTTCAGACATCCGAAAAACATCCTTATGTGTGTACCCCGCACAAGGCTGTTCAATCCAATATTTTGTTTCTTCATGTGTGGGGTCTGTCTCAGATAAGATTTCGGTTAAGATTTTGAAAATCCTTATGTGTGTACCCCGCTTCAGTCTCCGACTGGTTGGCCACCCCTGCCCTAGTAGGTTCCGGGTCTCATATCCTTCTCACCTTTTTCATCCTTGACCCATTTTCCTGCCTGATAGTTACATGTGTAATAATAGTGTATTACAGTATATTTCAAAAGTAATTGTGGGTGGGGCAATCGGTGGTGTGGGGCTAAGGGGCATCGTATAGTTAAAACTTAAATGATGGTATATGTTTGACCACCTGCCCCGCCCGAGAAATCCTTTGCCACCCCTCTGCCACCCCATTTAAACATCCTAGAACCGCCACTGAGTATGACACAGAACGTTTGATAGAATAATTAAATATAAAGTAGGAGTGACAGACTAAAAGGTGAGGTGACAGACTGGTGTCAACTGAAAAAAGAACCAAACAAAAAAAGTGTCAACAGATAGGTAAACATAAACAAGCAAGCGCCAGCCAATAAAACCCTATCCTCAAATATAAAAACTGCACTTCTTCTATTTGGCTTCCAGGTAATTCACACAGCCACCGAGGCTCAGGGGGCAGGCCAATCAAAGCTCCTCGGGAGCGACTGGGCCCCATCGTTATCCGTGTAAAGCCAACACATATCTCATCGCAACAAGCCCATCCCAGGAGGAGCCAGCCACGACATAATGGGTTTGAAGATTAGAATCCCTCCCAACCTCAGAGAGGGTGCCTTCTCATGCTGGGAGCTGAAACAAATCAGCCAAACCAGAGGGGGGCAAATAGGGGGACTGGAGATGGAGCAACAGCCGGGGCTGGAACCCAGGGTCGGGCACTGTCTGGGGATAAGGCTTGTACTTACTGAGAGGAGATGGCTGGAAAATACTGTTGAAAATACTGAGCTGGACATATTGTTGTAACTATGGTGGGGATATGATTCGTAGCTTGAGGCGAAGTATCATGTACTCTCCATGTCTTCAGTCAGGTGATACGTCTGTGAATTAGGGCGGTTGAAGTTCAGGCTTTGAGAAAGAGCTAGGAATGGCCAATGAGGATCATATTTAAGTTTTGGTTAACACCTAACATTAGGGTGTGTTGTTATTCCTGTGTAGTTACACTGTTATTACAACAACGAATCAACTCATTCATAAAGGTCGTTTATAGGACACATATAACACAGTATGCGTGTCCTTTTCCTTTTTCCATAATGTCAGTGGAAACTGAAGTGCTTCTTTCCCTTCTCAAAGAACAGCCACTCTGATTCAGTAGTGCAATTAATATATGATCAGACCATTAAGTGCTTATACCTCTGAAGTGGAGAAATTACTTATTTAATGGCGATTAAATCTCCAACGTCCGCATGAATCATATATTTAACCTCGGGTAAAAAGGAAATTATGTCAGGAAAATATGAAAATGGCTGGGGATATCTTTTTTTATCATCAAGAGTGGAGCGGTAGAGCTTTTGCAGTAAATTAATATTTCTTGGGAACATATCGTTAAATCGTAATGTTCTATTTCAAGTGACAAAAGTCATTTGAATATGTACAATTATCTTCAGCAGGAAGGATAGTTGAAGTCTACTACCAATGTTAGAGCTACAGTGAGACCATGACTGTGGTCCTCACTGGAATATGCTGAAGTGGATTATTAATCCATATAGCACAGTATTAGACAGATTAAAACACAAACATATGTTTCCATAGTGTATGTGTACAGTATGTGACTGCATCAAATAACCTCAGCTCTCTTACCATGGAGCCAAACCCAAATGTATCTATACTGGATGTGTACATATAACCTATAGTGCTTGGACCTCACACTGCGGCACTGCCACTATCACTCAAGAGAAGACTGCTGCAGAAGCAATACCCACAACATGCATAACAAAAACAAACACAAGCATAAAGTAAACAAACAAAAAAAACAGTTTGTTGTAGAAGATATCTTCAGAAATGGGGTCTTTTGGCATAAGTCTGGAAGCCATGAGGGAATAAAGGAGTGGATTTGATACACTTTTAAAAGGAATTTGAGTGGAAAAAAGACCCAGGCATCTCATGGTTTAATGGTAGATTGGCCCCTCTGTGACCAGGGATCAGCTCGCTACAAAACACAGTTTTCTGTCAGTTATTTTTCTACACTCCAAGAATAAATCCTCACACAATACCCTGTCTGAGGAGTCATCAGAGAGAAGAGGAGACAAAACTATGTGTACTATAAAGACATGGTAGTATTGTGTGGTCACTTCACTTTCAATCATAGATAGTGGCTTACTTCTAAAGCAACATGTATACAGTACTGTATAGCTGTGCTGCTGATAACATGTTTTAGACACGGAAGACCAAAGTATG
>NC_137674.1:77591209-77658709 GCF_963989245.1 Nansenia antarctica
ACACACACATTTATTGCAATCTTGAAATCAGTATTACTAACTTCTAAATCGCATTTTCAACCATAATAACTGTAATTGAATATTTAGTCACAGACTAAAGAGTTTTTTCATATCAATCTCATAACCAAAGAACAGCAATTTGTAATTTGAATATCAAACAATTAAAGCAGACTACTGTACACATGGTTAAGTTACTGCTTAATTATTAATGTAGTTATCTTACACTGCTCTTTCTGTGCTTATCATTTGGAAGAAGAATGCCCTATTGTTATCATAAGTATTGTATTGTATGTTGTGTTTGTGTGTGAAGGAGAATGGATTTTGAGACTCCCCTTGCTGCTCTGTTAAGCCCCATAATTTTTTATTATTTTATTTTATTTATTTAATTTCACTGTAAAATTAGACATTTCCAAGGATGGTTCTAAGACAAATATGGCAACCTCACGATCTGACCATCCAAAAATGGAGCGAGAGGGAGAGCGAGAGAGATTGAAAGAGAGCAATACAAATTAATGTCTTCAAAAATTAAGAAGAAGGAGCAGGAAGAGAGAATTTTTAGTAATATTATTTTGTTGATCTTCTTAGTCTACCTTTTGCTTTCTTAGCTAATGCAGCTAATTTAGCATACATAAGCTAATTTCACAGCTTCAAGTTTCTGGGTGTCCACATCTCCGAGGACCTCTCTTGGACCCTCAACTCCTCTTCCTTGGTCAAAAAGGCGCAGCAGTACCCATACTTCCTGAAGAGATTGAAGAAAGCCCAGCTGTCTCCCAGGATTCTGACTCTTCTGTCTTATCCTCCCTACCCTCTGTTGAATCCTTCTCCCTTCTATCCACTGATGCAGCATCCTCCAACCTCCTGTCCACTCTCACCTCATCCTTCGACGCCCTCTGTCCACTAACCTTGAAGCCAGCACAATCCTCTCCTCGTGCTCCCTGGCTCTCTGAAACGCTACATGCTTTTAGAATAGAGCTCAGGGCAGCTGAGAGGAAATGGAGAAACACTGGCCTCTCTGATGACCTTAACCTATATCATTCTCTCCTCTCCAACTATGCCTCCTCTGCATCAGCTGATAAAGCATCCTACTATCATTCCAAAATACATTATTCCGCCTCTAATCCTAGAAAACCGTTCTCCACTTTCTCCTCACTCCTTAACTCAACTCCTCCCCCTCCTCCTTCCTCCCTGTCTGCCGATGACTTTGTCATCTACTTCGAAAAAAAGGTTGACGACATCAGCAGCACCTTTTCCCCTCCTCCTACCAACGCTGCTAACACCCCTTCCAAACTCTCTGCTCGACACTCGATCTCTGGCTTCCTTACCTTACCACCGTAATCAACTCCTCCCTATCCACAGGATCTGTCCAAGTGGCCTTCGAAATAGCCAGAGTCAAGCCTCTCCTCAAGAAATCTACCCTTGACCCATCATCTGTCCACAACTACAGACCGGTATCCCTTCTCTCCTTCCCTTCCAAAACCCTTGAACGAGCTGCATCTAAACAACTGACTGACTATCTCTGGAAGATGGAACACTTAGACCCCCACCAATCCGGCTTCGAGGCTGGGCACTCCACTGAGACTGCTCTCCTTGCTGTCACGGAGGCCCTCCACTCTGCTCAAGCTTCCTCGCTTTCCTCTGTTCTCATTCTCCTGGACCTGTCTGCTGCCTGCGACACAGTAAACCACAAGATCCTTCTCTCCACCCTCTCTGAACTGGGCATTTCTGGCACCGCACACTCCTGGTTTGCTTCCAGGTGACCTGGAGAGAATCGCTGTCTTCTCCACGAACCCTCACCACTGGGGTACCCCAGGGGCTTCATTTATAAAAAAGTACTTGAACGTCATCTTTAACTTACACGTAAGGACATTTTTCTAAATGGACATAAGCATTATTTATAAAATGGGCTGCGCTTGTTTAAAATTGCATACGTAAGTCCGTCTATAAATACCAAATATACTTGAAATTGAACGCAGGTGAATGAGCTTTGTATTTACGCCCTGTGATAGCGGCTCAATTATAGCGGCTGAATTAAGCCAAGTGCTATAATATAGGGTAGGCGTTCGTCTGGAAGCGGGAGAGGGCAGAGAAGGGTGGCTTCTCGGTAAGTTGCATTTGTAACGTTTGATTATGACAACTAACCAGGCAAATGCTTATACTGTAATAATATAATGGTCTTATTCTCATCAGGTGACATTGAAGACACCGGAATCCGATTCCAGTATAATTTAGCGCATGGCCGGGCAAGGTCCCTTGTGGAGCGCACTATAGGCACGTTGAAGGGGAGATGGCGTTGCCTTGACAGCTCTGGAGGGATATAAAGGAAGACTGAAATACAATCACAAACATCAGTTCCCTTTAAATCTTGAATTAAACTAATCGGCTTATAACAACATCGTTATTTTATTACGAGTCACTTTCCCTTAGCATGAATTACAGTAGGCAGTGCGGCTCACATGCCTGTAATAACTCTGCATAAGCATTAGGTAATGTGCGTACAACACGTGTCTCTGCATGTCTCGCTGACATCTCAAAATGGATGTCAGCCCACCATCTCAAGCTCAACCTTAACAAGACTGAGCTACTCTTCATCCCCGGGAAAGCCTGCCCTCTCCAAGACTTCTCCATCACAGTGGAGAACCCTACTGTAACCCCCTCCCTGACAGCCAAGAACCTTGGAGTAATCCTGGACAACCGATTATCCTGTGCGGAGAACATTGCAGCAACGGCACGCTCCTGCAGATTCTTCCTTTACAACATCAGAAGGATACGTCCATTCCTCACCAGAGAAGCAGTGCAACTCTTGACCCAGTCAATGGTCATCTCCTGCCTTTATTACCGCAACGTACTCTTGGCCGGGCTCCCCGCCTCCACCATCAGACCTCTGCAGCTCATCCAGAACACTGCTGCCCGTCTGGTGTTCAACCTCCCCAAATGTTCTCATGTCACCCCTCTCCTTCGCACCCTGCACTGGCTCCCGATAGCAGCTCGCATCAGATTCAGGGACAGCCCCTGCCTACCTGCAGGCAATGGTCACCACCAAAACTTCAGCCCGTTCCCTCCACTCCTCCACCTTTGCCGGCCGACTGGCCCCACCACCTCTACACCAACATGGCAGTCGTGCGGCCCGATCACGTCTCTTCACTACACTGGCTCCCCGCTGGTGGAATGAGCTTCCCACGGCTGTCAGAACTGCAGAGTCACTACCCATCTTCCGTCGGAGACTGAAGACCCATCTCTTCAGGTTACACCTTAACTGCTCCTCCTGAGACATCCACTACCCCCCAGTACTGTGTCTCCTGAGACACCCGCTTTTCCCCTTTACTGTGTCCCCTATGACTTCTACTGCCCCCCTTGTACTGTGTCTCTGTTCTACTGTGTCTATATACGTATAATAAAAATACAAAATAAAAACGTTTTTCCTTCTATCACTGAGACTGCCAATGGCCCCTGGCCTGAGCTAGATTACCCTTCCTGCTACGACTGGTGGATTGATGATTCACTTGCTTAGTCAAATGTATTGATTGTAAGTCACTTTGGAATAAGGCGTCTGCTAAATGGCAAAAATGTAAATGTAAATGATTCTGACCAATTTCTACCGCTGCACCATTGAGAGCATCCTAACCAAGTGCATCACAGTGTCGTACGGCAACTGCACTATGTCTGACCAGAAGGCTCTGCAACGGGTAGAGAAAACCGGCCAGCGTATCATTGGCACCAAACTCTCTGTGTCGGCAGAGGGTGGCAAGCATACCTCGCACCCCAGTTGCGGTCTGTTTTATCCCCTACCATTTAAGGCCTGGGCTCCTCATCTGAATCCATGATGCTTTGATAACGTTTGTATCTCGCGGCTACACGACTGGACCGATTTTGATAGCTGACGCTGCAATCTTTTGATAACTCTGCAAGGGAGTTTCTGTATCGTATTCCTTGGACTCCGCAGCCATGTGTTCGGTGATACAGGAACGTGTTGATAACAATGATGCAGAGTCACTGGATAAAAGCATCTGCTGAATGTCAGAAATGTAAATGTACATATCAATATGATTGTGGGGAACATGGCGCGTTCTGGCCTGCAGAGGGAGCTAGACTGCCATTGGAGGGGAATGATGGGCTGATTACGGACAGGTGTCAGTGATCAGACTCATTGTCCCACTGGTCTATTTAACCTGTGTGTGCTTGTTCCCTCGGGAGATGAGTAGGGCAGGAAGTACCTGCCGCACGGAGACTGGGAGACAGAGAGAGAGAGAGAGCCGCGGCGAGGACGCACGAGACCCCGAAAGGGGGTGAGGTGCAGGGAGCCGGGCGGACGGAGCGGGTCCCTAAAGGGAGGACTAGCGGGGCGAGAGCGAGGGCTCTGCCAGGAGCGGAATAGCGGGGCGAGAGCGAGGGCTCTGCCAGCAGCGGACGGAGCGGGTCCCGAAAGGGAGGACTAGCGGGGCGGGAGCGAGGGCTCTGCCAGGAGCGGAGTAGCGGGGCGAGAGCGAGGGCTCTGCCAGCAGCGGACGGAGCGGGTCCCGAAAGGGAGGACTAGCGGGGCGAGAGCGAGGGCTCTGCCAGGAGCGGAATAGCGGGGCGAGAGCGAGAGCTCTGCCAGCAGCGGACGGAGCGGGTCCCGAAAGGGAGAACAGCGGGGGGGAAAAGACTCGCTCAGCACGTCAGTGACGGTGCTGAGCTGTGCTGGACTAAATAAAACTATTATTCTGCACCATTCCTCTGTGTCAACCTCCCTCTGTGCCTAGAAACTGCTACATCTGGCGCCCAACGTGGGGCACAGAGAGGGGGTCGGCACACACGCCCAGAGGACCATGAACTCATCGGTCCAGGTGGTGGCGCACCTGGCCCGGATGCTACAGGCGCAGGAGGTGATGGCGGCGGAGTTGATGCGGGGACAGGCGGAGCAGCGGGCCATGCTCCGCGAGCTACTGGACCGCACCGAGCCACCGGTTCGGGCCCAGAGGAGGGGGGTGCGGGACGAGCCGGAGGCCATTCTCGACCCCTTCCCCGACAACCACCTGCCTCGACCGCAGGTTCCAGCCCCGGGTCCAGCCCCGGGCCCGCGCCCTACCCCGACCCCGGCTCCGCGCCAACGGGCCGGCGGGGCGCGGCCTGGGGTACAACCTGGGGTGGAGCCGCGGCGGGAGCCACCAACGCCTGCCCGGAGGACGGGGCGGGACACCGGGGGGAGGAACACACACGGGGGGCCAACCTCCACCCCACAGACGGCCCCACGAGCGGTAGAGGAGGGATGCTGGCGATGCGGACGGCCTGGCCACCTCCGCCGGGAATGCCCCGAGATGGAGGTGGGTCAGGTAGTCCGCGTCGTCGGCAGTCTGACCCCTCCCCCACGTCCAGGACAGGCGTTTTACATCCCAGTAAGGGTACAACGCGAGACGCACCAGGCGCTGTTGGATTCTGGTTGCGGACAGACCATGATCCACCAGCGCCTGGTTCGACCCGGGGCATTGTTAGAGGCATCGCGGGTTGGGATACTGTGTATGCATGGGGATTGTCACCGGTATCCGGTGGTCCCCATCGAAATTCGTTATGGGGGGAAAAAGTATAGTGTCAAGGCGGCGGTTAGTCCGAGCCTCATGCACCCCCTAATTTTGGGTTTAGATTGGGCTGGGTTTCCGCAGGTATTAGGGGAAACCACGGGGGTGCGTGCACGACTGACAGGGAAATGTGAGGCGTGCGCAGTGCTCTGCGCTGATGCGAGGGCGTCCGACGCTGCCGAGGAGCCGGAGGAGGCAGTGGGTCCAGCACCCGCAGATCCGCCGCCTGCGTTCCCTCCAGTAGCCGACTTCCCCCTCGAGCAGTCTCGCGACGCCACTCTACGCTCCGCCTATGACCAGGTGATCAGTATTGATGGTGTGCTGGTACGGCCAGACGCTGTGCGCGCCCACCCGTATTTTGTATTGATTAGGGACAGACTGTATAGAGTGAGTCGTGACACTCGCAGGGACGAGGAAACTACCCAGTTGTTGCTACCTAGGAGCCGCCGGAAAGCTATATTTCAGGCGGCGCATTATAACCCGATGGCAGGCAACCTAGGATACGACAAAACACTCAACCGGATAATGGCTCGATTTTATTGGCCAGGGATTCGGGCAGAGGTGCATCTGTGGCGCGCATCCTGCCGCGAGTGCCAAGTAGTCAATCCCCCGGCCGTGCCCAGGGCACCGTTGTGCCCCCTTCCCCTGGTAGAGGCACCCTTCGACCGGATTGGGATGGATATAATCGGGCCATTTGAACGTTGCTCACAGGGCTATCGGTTCGTGTTAGTCCTCATAGACTACGCGACTCGATACCCCGAGGCAATACCGCTTCGTACTATCTCTGCAAAGAGTGTAGCACAGGCGTTATTCCAGGTCATCTCCCGGGTGGGGATCCCGAAAGAGATCCTCACCGACCAAGGCACTAACTTTATGTCACGAACACTTGGGGAACTTTACGGGTTGTTAGACATTAAGGCGGTCCGAACGAGCGTGTACCACCCAGCTACCGACGGGCTGTGTGAGCGGTTCAATCGGACGCTTAAGTCAATGATCCGTAAGTTCATTCACGAAGATAGTCGTAATTGGCATAAGTGGTTAGACCCTCTGTTGTTCGCAGTGCGGGAAGTACCCCAGGCTTCCACGGGGTTTTCCCCCTTTGAGCTCCTATACGGGCGCAAGCCACGGGGCGTCCTAGACCTGATTAAAGAAAGCTGGGAGGAAGGGTCTAGTGACAGTAAGAATGAAATACAATACGTCCTGGACCTACGAGCAAAGCTCCACGCACTGGGGGTTATGTCACGGGAGCATTTGCTCGAGGCCCAGGAGCGTCAAAAACGGCTGTACGACAGAGGGACTAGACTACGCAATTTCGCACCGGGAGACAAAGTCCTCGTATTACTGCCCACGTCTAGCTCTAAATTACTCGCCAAGTGGCAAGGGCCGTTCGTGGTCACACGGCGAATTGGGGATGTAGACTACGAGGTAGTGCGGTCGGATAGAGGGGATTGCACGCAAATATACCACATTAACCTATTAAAAAAATGGAACGACGTGGTCCCTGTTTCCCTGGTGAGGCTACTTCCCGAGCAGGATGAGTTCGGGCCGGAGGTCCCAAAAACGAGTACTAGCGCCCCGGCCTGCGTAGGCGACCATCTCTCGGCGAACCAGCGGGCGGACGTTGATCGATTGCAACATAGGTTCGCAGATGTGTTCTCCCCTATACCCGGTCGTACTCGCCTCATAGAGCATCAGATAGTTACGCCACCGGGGGTTACGGTACGTACGCGGCCATACAGGCTGCCGGCTCACAAACGAGACGTGGTGAGCCGGGAATTAGACTCTATGCTAAAGCTGGGCGTGGTCGAGGAGTCGCATAGCGACTGGGGCAGCCCCATCGTGCTGGTGACAAAGCGCGATGGGTCTGTACGGTTCTGTGTGGACTATAGACGGGTGAACGCGGTGTCTAAATTCGATGCCTACCCTATGCCCCGGGTCGACGAGCTCCTGGACCGGCTTGGCACGGCTAAATATTACACAACATTGGATTGCACGAAGGGGTACTGGCAGATACCATTATCGTCGGTAGCCCGGGAAAAAACGGCATTCTCTACCCCGCGGGGGTTATTCCAGTTCACCGCGCTTCCGTTCGGGTTGTTTGGGGCCCCGGCCACGTTTCAGCGGCTGATGGACCGTATTCTGCGGCCGCACTCTGCGTATGCTGCGGCGTACGTAGATGACATTGTCGTCTATGCGGACACCTGGCCGCAGCATATGCAGAGGGTGGCTGCGGTACTACAGTCGCTGAGGCAGGCGGGGCTGACGGCGAACCCGGCGAAGTGCGTGATCGGGCGGGGGGAGATCCGGTATCTGGGGTACATCCTGGGCGGTGAGGAGGTGCGACCGCAGGTGGACAAAACCACTGCGATCGCCGCCGCCCCGCGGCCCAGGACCCGGAAGGACGTGAGGCGGTTCCTGGGACTGGCCAGCTACTACCGGCAGTTTGTGCCGGGGTTCTCGGAGCTCACCCGGAAGGGGGCCCCGGATCCGGTCCAATGGAGTGAGCGGTGCCAAGTAGCGTTCGATGGGATTAAGAACGCCCTCTGTGGGGAGACAGTCTTGTATGCTCCTAACTTTAACATTCCTTTTTCTCTGCAGACAGACGCGTCGGATAGAGGGCTGGGGGCGGTGCTGACCCAGCAGGTGGAGGGATTCGACCGTCCGGTGCTGTACCTGAGCCGAAAGCTGTCGGAGCGGGAGGGCAGGTACAGCACGGTGGAGAAGGAGTGTCTGGCCATTCGGTGGGCGGTCGGCGCCCTCCGGTACTACCTGCTGGGGCGCTCGTTCACCCTCTACTCCGACCATGCTCCCCTACAGTGGCTCCACCGCATGAAGGACACCAACGCGAGGATCACCCGGTGGTACCTCGCGTTGCAGCCCTTCAACTTCACGGTGGTTCACAGGCCGGGGACGCAGATGGTCGTGGCCGACTTCCTCTCCCGTGATGGGGGGGGGGAGTAGGCTATCGGCCGGTTGTATCCCCGGCCTCGAAACTGGCGGTGGGGATGTGTGGGGAACATGGCGCGTTCTGGCCTGCAGAGGGAGCTAGACTGCCATTGGAGGGGAATGATGGGCTGATTACGGACAGGTGTCAGTGATCAGACTCATTGTCCCACTGGTCTATTTAACCTGTGTGTGTTTGTTCCCTCGGGAGATGAGTAGGGCAGGAAGTACCTGCCGCACGGAGACTGGGAGACCGAGAGAGAGAGAGCCGCGGCGAGGACGCACGAGACCCCGAAAGGGGGTGAGGTGCAGGGAGCCGGGCGGACGGAGCGGGTCCCGAAAGGGAGGACTAGCGGGGCGAGAGCGAGGGCTCTGCCAGGAGCGGAATAGCGGGGCGAGAGCGAGGGCTCTGCCAGCAGCGGACGGAGCAGGTCCCGAAAGGGAGGACTAGCGGGGCGGGAGCGAGGGCTCTGCCAGGAGCGGAGTAGCGGGGCGAGAGCGAGGGCTCTGCCAGCAGCGGACGGAGCGGGTCCCGAAAGGGAGGACTAGCGGGGCGAGAGCGAGGGCTCTGCCAGGAGCGGAATAGCGGGGCGAGAGCGAGGGCTCTGCCAGCAGCGGACGGAGCGGGTCCCGAAAGGGAGAACACTGGGGGGGGAAAAGACTCGCTCAGCACGTCAGTGACGGTGCTGAGCTGTGCTGGACTAAATAAAACTATTATTCTGCACCATTCCTCTGTGTCAACCTCCCTCTGTGCCTAGAAACTGCTACAATTATGTTTTTATTTGGGCTGTCAATGTTAACGCGTTAACGATCGCGGTTAATTTGGAAACCTTAACGTGGGAAAACAAAATTGATGCAAATTAATCATAGTATTTATATTACCAAGTTCTACTGACATGCGTGGCAAACGCCTGTAGAGGGGTTTCAAGACAGACGGAGTATATGTGACACCAGACAATGAAAAGAGCTACCTGGGGTCAAATACATTTTTCTGTTTTTTACATGTGCTTAAACTACAGATTGTAAGCTTTCAAATGATGCGTCATACATTGAAATCGGAAACAAATTGAAGACAACATGAGTATTCCCCCCCTCCCAAATTTCGTTGTTTGGTACCTGTACTATATCAATGACAATAAAGACCATTCATTCATTCATTCATTTGAAAGTTGCTACACCTGAAATCACTAAGCAGAGAAAATGCCCTTCAAAGATGTTGTTCTTTCTCACACCTTGACACAGCCAGGTAATGGGCGGTAACAATGGCTGGTTAACCCCACCCCCAACCACTCCCCAGCTGTCAGCTGTCAATATCTGTCAGTGTTAAGGGCTCTGCACACAGCGTGCGATTTCTGTTGCGCGTCAACGTTCCATTTTGAAGTTTGAATGGAAGTCTATGAGAAAATCATAAAACATCGCATCCCAATGCACACAGCGTGCGATGCAATTTCTGTTGTATGTTCTCATAGACTTCCATTCAAACTTCAAAATGGAACGTTGACGCGCAACAGAAATCGCATGCTGTGTGCAGAGCCCTTTAGTCACTGGGTCAGATAGCTATAGCTAACATTATTACCTAGCAAGGTATTACCTAAGCTAATTAGCCAGCTTATCATTATGGAGGCTTTATGGTTGTTGTAACTATTATTCTTTTAATGATACAAAAAAGTCTTGAATCAGAATCAGAATTTATTTTACAGTACACAATAATACAAATCTTTGGCTGTGGTTCTTCAACATTAGCTTTGCAGCAAGGTACATAACATCACAACAATACCATCACAATAATCGCACTACAGCAGAATTAAAGTGCAATCAATAGTGTAACATGCTGTGCAAACACAAGTAAATAAATAAAGTAAGTAATGATAAGTAATAAAGTGATAAGTGATGGTAGTCGCACTACAGCAGAATTAAAGTGCAATCAATAGTGTAACATGCTGTGCAAACACAAGTAAATAAGTAAAGTAAGTAATGATAAGTAATAAAGTGATAAGTGATGGTAGTCGCACTACAGCAGAATTAAAGTACAATCAATAGTGTAACATGCTGTGCAAACACAAGTAAATAAGTAATGATAAGTAATAAAGTGTAACATAAAGTGTAACATGTAAGTAATACAGTGTAAACCAGGGGTCCCCAAACTTTTTTCTGTGAGGGCCACATCATTTTTCCTTTCTGTGATGGGGGGCCTGGGTCGGTCTCTAACATAAAATAATATGGAACGGAGTGAAATGGAGGCGGTTGCGCAAAGCAATTGCGCGCAGGAGAGCACTGGTGGATGCAAACAAAGTCTAAACAGTTGAATTTGGATGGAATTTATACCTATAGTGATATGTCAATGAAATATAATCAGTTTTACAGTCTGATACATGAGGGAGGACCCTCATCATACACGGGGGGACCCATGAAGCAGGGCTGTCTGGGGGTCCTTAAACGAGCATCAAACACTTAATTTCTACCATTCTGGTGAATTGATATGCACCAATTTGTGACCTTTCTGCATCAATTTATGGTGGAAATGTCATTATTTATGCAAAGGAAAACACAATATTCAGGCACCAGATGATCAAAATATAATGTAATATAATGCAATATAAGGCTCTCAGGCATTCTGTACTTTCAAATATGTATTCTCCTTGAGCAGTCAACATCAACTATCAGCTATTTCACTAGCAAAAACTAAAGATAACTTATTTGCGAAACAGCGCCCCCGCCACCACGTCGGCGCAGTGCCGCTATTGCAGTCAGAAATGACAGAAATCCACCGAGTGCAACGCCTGTAGAAAATTGACGTTGTTCAAAGGGCCGGTCCAAGTGTGGGGGTGGGCCGTGTCCGGCCCGCGGGCCGTAGTTTGGGGACCCCTGTAAACAGTAACATGCTGTGCAAAGTTCAACAAGATGAAAATGAAAGTGTTCAGGTATTTCTCAAGTAGTCAGGTAGTGTGCAATTCCTGCATTCCTCCCGCGTGTTTCTCCTGCCGCTACAAACGGACAGTCTTGTTCCGAGATGCCTTTTTCTGAGGTGCCTTGTTCTGAGGTGCCTTGTTCTGAGGCGCTGTGGAGTCTGGTGGGCACGGGCATGTGGTGTCTTTTGCCTCATCAGAACAGAATTCTCTGATCTTGTCAAAGAGATACTTCTGTCTGTCCACGTCAAGTCCGGGTGGGGCTTGCACAGGAAGATCACCTCTGGGGGGCTTGACATCAGTGCGTTTCAGTAGCTGAAACTCCACTGGTTCTGCGTCGTTGTATTCCCTGGCCATAACCACGCCAGGTCTCCGAGCATAAAAGCTGCAACAGACAGAAGACAATACATTAACATAAATATAATATAAATGTAATATAATAATAAATGAAATAATATTACCGCCATACCATGTTCATAAAATGAAATAGGTAATACATGACAATGAATTACCTGAAGTGTTGGTAACTCTTAATGTGTGGAAGATTTCGGAAGTAGCCACCAAGATGCTTTTGCCAGTCATAGCATTGAACAAGCACAGTGCCATTCTCCAGGCCTACAAGCTGGGGGATGTTGATGTGTTTCACTGGAGAGCTGTCCCTCACGACTCTAGCAATGTCATCCAAAGTGTCCACTCTGGTCTTCCTGAAGCACTGCTTGACAAGGCCAAAGCACCAGTCGGGGCCAAACTTGGTGTGGCCTGCAATCAGGAAGTGGAGGGCCAGTGTCTTGTGAAGGCCATGCATGGTCCGCCAGGCACAGTACCACAGCATGAAGTTGTTCTTGTTTTGGCCACTGCAGTTGTCACAGTTCAGGTCCACGTATGTTTCTCCAACTCCATAGTTCTCGAAGAAATTATGCAGGTAATTGATGACTGCGTTGCTGCCCTTACTCAATGCCATCCCTTCATCGATGAGGTAGTTCACCTGCTTAGGCATCCCTTCGCAGGAGACACCAAAGAGGCCGCACTTGCGTGGAGTCAGAAAATACATGGGCCCTGGTTGATGAGGGTCAGCGGGGTAGTGGACCTAAGAAAGACAGACAAAAGAGGAAGAGAAGAAAAAGATTAGATGCAGTGAAAACCAACATCACAGAGAACTGTGTTTGGGTAAACCAAATACAATCAACCAAATCAACAGTGTTATACGATGAACTAATTCTCACCTGTTGTGCAAAGTCAAAACTGTAGTGCATCGTGATTTCCCGGCTTGCTCGTGTGGAGGGGCCAAGAGAGAGATGCAAGTCCACGCAGACCTTCGCACAGGCAGCATTCATGCGCTGGTACAGAGAACGCTCCTTTTCCGCTGGCACTCCCAGCACAGATCTGTCCGTGGTTTGGTGCTTGTTATGTCAGGGAGCAAGTCCCTCCACAGGTTTCGGAAGCTGTCCACACTAACACGTTGCTCTGCAAAGAAAGAAATTATGTTATGAGTATGACAGCTGTACATATTTACCCACACAACATACAGTTTCTCAGTACAAAAAACATTTAACATGTCTGCAACATATTACAATTCTACTGAACACGAGTTTAACACATAACGTTTACATACCACGTTTTTGCAGAGCATCACTGTAGAGACGGTAGACTGAGGCTTTGCAGACATTAGATGGGAGTAGCTTTGCACTGTAGTTTCTATGCCCAGGATGACGGCCAGGTAGAACAATGGCGTGATCTTCGAGGTAGTTTCTGATTAACTTTACGACTCTTTTGATGTCCTTTGTCTGGAGAAAGTTTCTGTTTATTCGTGGACACTTCTTCCTCTCGCGTGGTAGTAGGCCTACCCCATTTTCCTTGTAGGATTGGGAAATGGAATTGAGGAGTTTGTTGCTGATCCTAAACAGAAAAAAATCAAACAGTTAGTTAGCTAGATGTACACAACAGAAGAACAGCATACGTACAGAAAATGCTAGCTAGCTAACGTGGCTAGCCCAACCCAACCGGGAACAATAGAAACACTCAACTAACTGTACACAGTAGGCCTATCGATGATACAGAACATAGGCCTACTAGCTAATGCTATCTAGCGAATGTTACTTAGCTAACACGGCGAACCCAATACAAAAAAACAGTTCTCTTTCATAGTATTCGTTTCGTATCTCACTATGGGAACGCCCCCTGCGTGACCTCATCAGAAACTGAATTACACTGCGCCAGCCCATTGGCTGGCCCAGACGACGCTTGTGTCACGAGGGACGGGACCCTCCGCCTATATAAGGCGTACACACGGCGTCTGTCGTCATTCAAAAACCTTTTTCCGTTTCTCACTGGAGCTGACAACAACTGTGCGGGTGGCTAGAGCTAAACAGTCCACAGATACGAGCGACCAAACTCGTGCCGACGGGCGCTCTGCTGCTAAACTGCACTTCGTTGACGTTCACAGGAGTAGAAATACTTCTGTTGAAGAGTAGGAATACTCTGACTCGGGGTAGCGATACCCCGACTCGGGGTAGCGATACCCCGTGTTACGATTCAAGTAGCAATACTCGCCTTGCTCTGAACGAAAAAAGTAGCGATACTCCTCGTTCTGAACGACGCGAGTAGCAATACTCCCTGTTCTGCGAGTAGGAATACTCCGAACGGTTACGGGTAGCAATACCCAGTGTGAGAGACAAAAGTAGAAATAACTTTATCTCTATAACGCTCTGCTAGCGGGTAGATAGTAATATCCCTCCCCGCCGACGGCTAAGTCGCATGGCTAGCCTGTCGGGAGAAGATCCGCTTCTGTGTAAGGCAGCCGAAACGCTGCCATCACAGTCTAACTTACACAGTCTTACGCGGACAGGTCTCCAGGTTTACCGACACCATGCTGGGCGGACTTAGTGCCACATAGCCCTGACATCGTTTTCCCGGTGCTGGATGACAAGGGGATGGACAGCTTTACCGCTGCTCGCTATGAGAGAGACTCGGACAATGATGAGGGAAGGTAGCGTGACTCAGACCTCATTTTGTCCACCGATGATGAGGAAGACTCAGACTCCTCATTATCAATCGGTAGGCGCGGAGCTGGAAAGCCCCCCACGCTTGACGGAGGTAACCAACCCTCCGCCCCGTCTCCCATGGACTGCGACATGCAGGACATGTGCAAGCGAGCAGCGGAGAGGCTGAATATCCCCTGGCCCGTCGCCCAAACCGAAACTGCTATGTCACGCTTTGACGGCAAAAGACTGCAGACGGCGGCTAAGACGGGGGAAACAAGTTATGCCGTTCTTCCCCGAGCTACTCGATGAGATAGCAGTTACGTGGAAAGAACGGCCATTCAGCGAGAAACACCCAATAATCGGGGGTTCTCGACTGGATTGTGAGGGGATGGACTCCCTCGGCCTCCGCCACATCCCACCGGTCGAGCCGGTGGTGGCGCGCCACCTGCACCCGAAGACCCCCGTATCTTCGGCTGCCCCGTCCCTACCCTCCAAGTCGGACCGCTTCCAGGCTAGCCATACAGACAAGTGCTACAAAGCAGCGGCACTGACAGCGAGGGCTCTCAATGCCTCCGCACTCCTATCAGCCTACCAGGCTGAGCTGGAGGAGGATATGACCGCTAACCCAGACAATATGCCTACCCTATGGGAGGAAATCTGCGTTATAACGGATCACATCCTCCGTCTCCACAAGACGGCCATTCAAGCCACGGGTAAATCCATGGCTCTCATGGTACTGCAGGAGAGGGCGCGTTGGCTCGGTCTCACCAACCTGTCGGCGAAGGAGAGAGAAGAAATTCTCGACACCCCTATCGTACCGCAGGGTCTCTTCGGTGGAGCAGTCACCTCAATGCAGAAGAGATGTGAGGAGAAAAAGAGAGAGGATGAGGCTATGGAGCTGTGCCTTCCGAGAAGAGTGCAGCCCGCAGCGCCTGTGACCCAGCCACGGCAGTCATACAGACCTCAGGCGTCCCCGCCCCCTCCCCCGGCCGCCGCGTCGGCGAGGAAGAGGAAGCGGGTGATCTGACAGCCTCTCCTCGGGAGGAGAGCGAGTCCAGTCGGCCCCCCTCGCTGACCGCTCTGTACCCTCCCAGCTCCGTTCCAGAGCAAGTTCGGTACGACATGTTCCATACAAAGGTGAGAGACTGGTCATACTGCAAAGTTGTTTGTCGCTCAAGCATGTTAATGCACAATGTATTGAAAATGTCCCGACAAGCGCATCCAGGCAGAGTGCCACGGGCGTTGTTAACAATGTTGAAAAACATAACAATAAAAGAGATGTTGAAAACAAATCTTTCTCTGCCATAACGCAGACCTAGAGGGGAGGGAACAGGTGGTTAGTGTGAACGGAACACTGTCCCCCCCCCCTCCCAGTGACCTGCGGCGTTCCACAAGGAAGCATATTGGGACCCTTACTGTTCCTAATATATGTGAATGACATGTCATCAGCATGTGATTGCAATTTGTTCCTGTTCGCGGATGACTCGGCTCTGCTGGTCTCTGACAGGGACATATTGCAGGTGGAAAAAGCGCTAAGCACTGAACTGAGTAGAATCTGCATCTGGCTAGCTGACAATAAACTATCAATACACCTAGGTAAAACTGAAACCATCCTATACGGATCCCCATCTAAACTCAGAAAGGCTGAACATTTTAAAATAAAAGTGGGTAACATTAATATCACAAGAAAAGAGGATATTACATACCTGGGCTCCATCTTAGAGGCAAATCTTTCCGGAGATAAAATGGCAGCAAAAGTAATCAAAAAAGTGAACCATAGAACTAGATTCTTGCACAGGATATCCTCACTTGTCAGTAAAAACACACTGAGGACCCTATCAGGAGCTCTCATTCAATGTCACTTCGACTATGCCGTAACATCATGGTACTATAGAACCACAAAGGCCCATAAAACAAGACTCCAGACAGCCCAAAATAAACTGGTTAGGCTTCTGCTAGGCCTCAACCCTAGGACACATCTAACCGCTGCTCATTTTTTGAGCCTTGATTGGCTACGAGTAGTTGACAGAGTGCAGCAGCTTGCACTGGGCCTGGTCTTCAAGATACGCTACACCACAAAGACACCCAAGTACCTGTCAACATACTTCCAAAAAGTGAACAACGTCCACACATACAACACCAGAGGAAGCTCCACGAACCACGTTCAACCGCGTTGCACCACAAACAAGGGGTTAAACTCGTTTGCAAACTATGCAGTAAAAATGTGGAACGCCCTTCCTATAATCTTAAAGGAGTGCAAAACACTGCCCACCTTCAAAACCACTCTCAAAAAACATTTACAGGAGGCTGCAGTCCGTAACTGGACCCTCTAAATCAAAAATCAGATTAAAAGACCCGAACTACCCACTGTACATACTTTGTGTTTTGTCCCCCGCCCAGGGGTGAAAGTGGTTTGAGTTTCTTACAGGAACTATAGGCTACCCCAACCTTCATCGTTTCATATAGTTCTCCTCCTGCCCCCAGCTTCATGCATCCCTGAACACACACATCGTGGTGTTGGTGTCGAAATTAGAAACACTTTAGGGCTGCCAAGTTTCACCAAAAGTTTGGAGTGAGAGTTTTTGGTGGTGGAGCGACCCAAAACTGTGCACGTTTTGGTAGCGGCGGCCCCTCTCTCCCACACAATTATTTGTGCTAGTTTCCTGCAATTTTAAACCAGCACAAGAAATGAAAATAATTGGAACATTTGATAAAACAAGAGAAATTCAGATAATATATCTTAAGTCTTAATAAACAAATACAGTAGGCTACAGAGTCTAAAACAAAATTGGGCCTCATCAAGTAAACTCAACCCCTTGGTCAGCAGCAGAAAGACCATTGGTCATCATCTTATATACAGTGCATTGCTCATAGATGGCTATCATGTTATACAGTAGGCTACATACCAGGGTTTTTCCTGGGTCAGAATCAAGCCTTGGAGGTCGATGTTGTGCGCACGCAGTGCGCCCAAATTTTCTTTGAGGGACCCCCAATTGTTGTATTTGTATTGTAAATTGTAATTATTATTATTAATAATAATAATAATAATAATAATAATACGATGCGATGCGATTTGAAAGTACCAGTAGGCTACCAGATACGTATGCACATATTTTGCTACCAGGGTTGCCAGATGGAATTGACAATTTCCAGCCCAACCAGTCTAAAAGCTGCCGAATCCACCCGTCCAGTGTGACCAAAAGTAGCCCAATCTGGCAACACGGCTTGCTTATGGAAGCATATAGTGGACTAAGTTCAAATGTTAATACAATTTGAGATTGCATTTGCATGTTCCACTTTTGCATGCATTCTTTCAGACAATATTCAAATTCAAATGCAATTCTAATGAGCGGATGTGTTTCCTAGAACATATAAATGCAATTGCTAATCACATTATTGCATTACAATTTGAATATTGACTCAAATAACGCAGGCAAAAGTGGCAAATTAATATGCTATTTTGGGATTGCATAGTCATTTTCACATTAGAATGAAAATTTGAATTTTGTCAGCTACAAAGAGGATGTGTTTACTAGAACATGTAAATGCAATTGCATATCACATTATTGCATTACAATTTGAATATTGACTCAAATAACGCAGGCAAAAGTGGCAAATGAATATGCTATTTTGGGATTGCATAGTAATTTTCACATTAGAATGAACTTTTGAATTTTGTCAGCTACGAAGCAGCGCATGACTTTGAAAATTAAATGTCAAATGGCTTTGCATTATCATTTTAATATTGACAGCGAATGTGCAAATCAGGTACATGAAAATGAAAATGCAAATCATTAGAATTGCATTTGAATTTGAATATTGTCTGAAAGAATGCATGCAAAAGTGGAACATGCAAATGCAATCTCAAATTGCATTAACATTTGAATAAAGTCCACTCTATGCTTCCATACGGCGCGACTGTAATCCCGGTCGGACTGTCTCAGTGCCCAGTGCTGCCCACCCAACCACGTCGCGTCGGGTCTACTGTAAAGCGGGTTAACATGTCCTTTTCAAAGGTATTAAAATAGACGCAAGGAAACATAACGTCAACCATGTGTTTCCTTGTTGGAAATTATGGATCGTGAATCGTGATTGCTTCTGCACTCTGCAGCAATCGGATTTTGATTGACAGGCAGCTGCATCTCTTCCCCCAACGGCGTTCCGGCACAGAAAGTCTTGCCGGAACGCAGCACCGGACCGTTCCGGCCCACTTTCACCTATGCCCCCGCCCCCACCTGTGGTGTATGTCCCCACCTGTCCTACCCGCTGTACATACCTGATGTTTTGTTGTATTGTTCTTCCCATGATGGATGTATTTTTATCTTGTAGATAGTAATAGTTATTTGTCTGTATTATCTTGTAGATAGTACTAGTTTGTTTTGTCGGTCTTACATGTAACGATGAATTGAGAATCAAGGACCCCAATTGAAATAAGCCAGTGGCTTTCTTGGGTTTTTATCCTGTTAGTTGACCTTGTATGTAATATGTACTTTCATGTACCTACTTCTGCAAATCTTCTAATAAAGTTTTCAATCAATCAATCAAACCCGTCCCGCGGCTGTAATACAGTAAGCGGCCCGACCGCGCTGTTGCGCGCCCCGACCACAAGGGGGCGCCAACAACTCGCATGTGACGAGGTGGCCAGTCAGCCCGCTTTCCACGCATCAGCAGGAATGGGCAGACTGCACACAGTCAGACTGGGTGTTGAGGACACTACGAAGGGGCTACAGGCTCCAATTCTGTGTCGCTCCACCCCCATTCAGAGAAATACTGTACTCTCAAGCTCAGGGCGAACGAGCCAATATTCTCCTGGAGGAAATCTCCATTCTAAGGGAGAAAGGAGCTATAACAGTTGTACCTCTCGAGGAGACCCACAGAGGTTTCTACTCGAAGTATTTTCTGGTCCCAAAGAAAGGGGGGTGCATGAGGGCTATTCTAGACCTCCGCGTCTTGAATCAGCATCTCAGAAAATACAAATTCAGGATGTTGACACACTCTTCCCTGCTAAGTTTCATACGAGCAGGGGATTGGTTCACATCAATCGACCTGAAGGACGCTTATTTCCACATTCCGATATATCCTCCACACAGGAAATATCTGTGATTCGATTTCCAAGGGATAGCGTACGAATATGTGGTCCTTCCCTTCGGCCTGTCACTAAGCCCAAGGGTGTTTGTAAAATGCACCGAGGCAGCAGTGGCCCCCCTCAGACAGAGGGGTATCAGAGTGGCCACATATATCGACGACTGGTTAGTGGCAGCCACCAACCGCGAGGAGGCGGCGGGTCACACAGCGGTCATTTCGGAACACCTAACGAGTCTGGGGTTCCGAATAAACATGGAAAAGAGCATGGTGACACCCTCTCAACGCATCGCGTTTATAGGGCTCGCACTGGACTCTATCCGAGCCAAGGCGTTTTTGTCTCCAGAAAGAGTGGAGACGATGCGCGCGACTATAGCGCTGTTTCGCAGGGGCAACATAGTTTCCCTCAAACAATGCCAGAGGTTGTTAGGCTTGATGGCCTCTGCTGTGGTGGCCATACCCCTGGGGCGCCTGTACATGAGAGGCATCCAGCGCTGGGTGGCCTCTCTGGGCCTGGACCCCCACCGCGATGGTCACCGTCGTGTGAGGGTCTCCAGGGATTGCTCACTGGCTCTGCACCAGTGGAAGGACCCAGGTTTCATAACACAGGGTGTTTCTATGGGACCTGGCCTGAACAGAAAAGTAATCACCACGGACGCCTCTCTGAGAGGCTGGGGTGCCACTTTCGAAGGGAGAACAATAAACGGGGGTTGGGACCCGCACTTACGTTCTACCCATATAAACGGCCTGGAACTGTTCACTTGGCTCTGAAACATTTCCTCCCGTGGTTGAGAGGACATCATGTTTTGGTGAGGACAGACAACTCCACGGTCGTTGCCTATGTAAACAGACAGGGGGGACTGAGGTCCCACCAGTTACACACTATGGCACACAGACTGATAGTGTGGAGCAGTGTACACATGCGGTCGCTGAGAGCAACCCATGTACCGGGCATTCTGAACTACAGAGCAGATTTGTTGTCCAGGGGCAACCCACTGTACGCAGACTGGAGACTTCACCCCGAAGTAGTGAAACAGATTTGGTCACGATTCGGCCAAGCGACCGGGGACGTTTATGCTACGGCAGAGAACGCCCAGTGTCCTCTGTTCTTCTCTCTGCGCGATCGGGGAGCCCCGCTGGGAGTGGACGCATTAGCGCACGAGTGGCCGAGGACCCTCCTGTATGCGTTCCCACCGGTGGCACTCATTCCCCCGACTCTGGCCAGAGTGAGGGAAGGAGATCTGTCCATGGTGCTGATAGCCCAGCGTTGGCCGGGAAAGCACTGGTTGGCGGAGATTTTTCAACTCCTATCCGGTCCGCCATGGCAACTACCGCTGCGCAGGGACCTGCTGACCCAGGCGCGGGGGGAGATATTACATCCCCACCCAGAGAGATTGTCTCTGTGGGCCTGGCCAGTGAAGGGTTCAACATTGCACTAGTGGGTCTTCCCCAAGGGGTGATCGACACTATTCAGTGCGCCAGAGCCTCATCAACTAGAAAGTTGTATGGGCATAAGTGGCGTGTGTTCGAGACTTGGTGCTCAGAGTCACACGCTGTCCCTTTTCAGTGTTCTGTGACAGTTATTCTGTCATTTCTACAGGACCTGATTGAGAGGGGTAAGGCTTTCTCAACCGTTAAGGTCTATTTGGCCGCTATTTCGGCTTGTCATATTGGCCTGGGTGGAAAGTCGATAAGCCAGCACCCGTTGGTGTGCCGGTTTATGAAAGGGGCCCGAAGGAAATTGCCTACGTCTAGGCCGTTAGCTCCTTCATGGGACCTCCCCATGGTACTAGATGCTCTCTCCTGCCCACCGTTCGAACCGCTGGATCAGATGGAGGTGAAAGTGTTAACGCTAAAGACGGTCCTATTGCTTGCTTTGGCTTCGGCTAAGCGCATAGGTGAAGTCCATGCGCTCTCGGTGCACCGAGAGTGTACAAAGTTCTCCCCAGGGGACTCTAGGGTCAGTCTGATGCCTAACCCAGCCTTTTTTCCGAAGGTTATAGGCTCTTGCACCCCTATAGAGTTGGCTGCCTTCTATCCCCCGCCTTTTGCCTCGGAAGAGCACAGGCGGTTGCATACTTTATGTCCTGTCCGCGCGCTGCGTGTTTACATAGACAGGACTCAGGGTTGCAGGAAAGGTGACCGGTTGTTTGTATCCTGGGCGAATCCACACACGGGAAAGCCAGTGTCGAAACAGCGCCTTTCCCATTGGGTAGTGGCGGCTATTGCCTTGGCTTACTCTAGTAAGGGTCTTACAGCCACCCGCGGGCTTACGTGCGCACTCTACTAGAGGTTTGGCGACCTCCTGGGCACTCTTTAAAGGGGTGTCTATTCAGGAGGTGTGTGCGGCGGCGTGCTGGGCTTCGCCGTGTGTACGCCTTATATAGGCGGAGGGTCCCGTCCCTCGTGACACAAGCGTCGCCTGGGCCAGCCAATGGGCTGGCGCAGTGTAATTCAGTTACTGATGAGGTCACGCAGGGGGCGTTCCCATAGTGAGATACTCACGAATACTACTCAGAGAACCGGGGTTATGTAAATAACCTAATGTTTTAAAGCACAAACTCACCCGAGTACAAAGCAGAACGTGGTGCGGCATACGGTGATCCCTTGAAATCCGTTTATGGTCCTAGTAAATTTTCGTTTCCTAGGGACCTTCTTTAAACCTTCAGTCATTCCTGAACGATTCATCGTGTTCAGCAACGTTCCAATTACAAGCATGTAATTGTAAGCATCTTTTGATAACGACGCACAATCTAACCGAGTATCACAAATGAATTCTGGAGACAATCTTGTACTGCAAGATATTTTGGGTTGAGAGGTATCTTTCCGTCTCCGCTGGCAATTGCAATCAAATCTTCTTATGAAGTCCAATTCTGTCTCTAGCTGATTATTCTCAACCTCGTCAGACCATGCTTCTTCGTTGGGATCAGCGTTTGGATCAGTAGTCGTGTCCTCGTTTTCGCTATCTTCCGACTCCGAAGCTGAGCTAATACCATGCATGAATTCATCGATGTACGAAGTAATAAATTCTCCATTGTCGATCTTCAAACCAGCAGCTGAAATTCTGTTGATTGCCTCAGCAAGCGTTTGGGAGTCCATGTTAGAAAAAATGTAAACACAGGCTGTGTTCGGAATAGCGTACTAGCATACTACTCATACTAGATATGACGTAGATTTTGAGTATGTAGTGCGTTCACACTGTACAGTATGCGAGATTTGAGTATGCGAGAAGTTTAGTATGTGAGCAATTACTTCCGGCAAAATTTAAGTCAATTACGATGGACACTAGCTCGGGTCCTATTTCCCAAAATGCATTTCGCGTCCAGGGTTGAAGGGTTGCATCCAGGGTTGCCAGATGGGGCGGGTTACCGCCGAATGGGCTACTTGATTTTGAGGTTATAGAAAGTTTAGGCTGTAAATTGTCAATCCCATCTGGCAACCCTGTGCGCTTTCAGCCTCGTCAAACTGCGTCATACAAACGTGTCATACAGCTTTTGTTTACATTGTCCGACAGCCTGGGAACCGAAAGCTTGCAATAAACATCGTTTTTTGCACAGATTTGAGTGTGCAGATGCTGCTTTCTTGCACTCTATTTGATACTCTTCAGCTGCAGCACCCCAGCTAAGTCTGATCACGGATGAGCGGTGGTATTTTCACTATACTGGGAATTAACATGGTGAAATGCATTCTTAGACCAGGCTAGTCGTCATGATTACAAATATGCCACTTGAAATGCATGAAATCCAAGTTTATTTGTGTCTTACATAGTGTTGTTCCGATACCGATACTAGTATCGGCATGGCCACCGATACGCACAAAAATGCTGGTATCGGTATCGGCGAGTACTTTACAAAAACGTATTATTTTTTAATTTTTTTTATTTTTTTACTTAAGTTTTACAAAAACTTTACGAGTTTTACAAAGGTTTTGAGCAGTGCCAGACTAAGTGTTAGCAATAATTTTACATCGAGGTGAGTATGCGGCTCAAAAAACATATTTTTTTGTTTTGTTTTTTCAAACGCCGTGGTATCGGATCGGTACTCGGTATCGGCAAGTACTGCACGGTCAGGTATCGGTATCGGTATCGGGATCAAAAAATGGTATCGGAACAACACTAGTCTTACACACATGTTTTTTTCTTCTTTTTTTTTCTTTCCTAGCACCAGGGGAGCCACCCCTCCCAAATGTCGTTGTTTTGTACCTGTACTATAGCAATGACAATAAAGACCATTCATTCATTCATTCATTCATGTTCACCTAGTATTTGACTGCTTGTAGCCCAATCACGAATGATCCCAGTATTGTAGCTTCAGACGGACAAGTTGGTTGTAGTGCTTGCCCACGATATGTTATTGCTCATATATATTTATTTTAATCATGTTATTTTACCAACTGTTAAGACAACAATATAGTAAGCTAGTTACTTGAGCTAGCTAAAGATATTGGCCCATCAAATCATTTTACAACGTGTTGTAATTATGTTACGATATTTCTGTCGAGTGAGTGAAGGTAAGCAACGTAGGGTGCGTTCGTAAAATCGCTCTGAGAGCGCCGGAGCGCACACTGGGTGCAACGTCATAAAGGGACCAGGTAATTTGATTGGACAAGAGGCATTCCATGAGTGCTGATCATATTTACAGGGCGAATTTACGAACGCAGCTAGCGAACAGAAGACGCAAAAAATCGTCAGATCAGATATATAAACGGGTTATTTTGGTAAACTGGACACATTTTGGGAATATATGTGGTTACTTAATATATGTGGAGACGCATCTATCTTCATCTGTCCCTGACGAGGCGGTGGAGCTAGAGGGATTCTCCGCGTTCCGGGCTGACAGAGACTTCGAGGCGGTGAGCAAGTCTGAGGGGTGGGGGGTTAATGTTCTTTGTAAACGTGCGCTGGAGTTCCGAGGTGACAGTGCTCCACAAACACTGTTCCACGGCTATAGAATACCTATTCATACTCTGTCGTCCATTCTATTCCCCCCGCGAGTTCAGCTCATTCATTCTCGCGTGTGTCTACATTCCACCTGATGCTGACGTCACCGCAGCAGTAGACACACTGGCAGAGCAATTGATGAGTGTGGAACGTAGTTACCCGGACAGTTTTGTTGTTGTTATGGGGTATTTTAACCAGGCTAATCTTAGCCGGGCGCTCCCCAAATACAGGCAGCAAGTCACGTGTCCCACCAGGGGGGTGAACACTCTGGACCATTGCTACTGTACAGCTCGTCAAGCCTACCATTCTGTCCCCCGTGCTGCACTGGGCTACAGTGACCACATCCTCATACACCTGATCCCTCGCTACAGGCAGAGGTTAAAACTCTCTAAGCCTGTTGTACGGCGCTTCAGGGTGTGGTCCAGTGAGGCATGTGAGCGACTCTGCGCCTGGTTGGAGAGTGCAGGCTGTGACCAGGACTTGGTGGAGTGGGCGGGGCCAGAGGCTGGTAACAATCTGGATGTATACACAGACACTGTTACATCATTTATCAGCCTTGGCGAGGAGGTGTGTGTCCCCCTCCGCTCCAGGAAGTCCTTCAACAACGACAAGCCCTGGTTTTCATCCCAACTCAGGCGTCTGAGGTCAGAGAAGGAGGTGGCTAGGCGCAGTGGGGACGTGGACCGGGTCAAGCAGGCCAAGTACAGGTTCGCCAAAGCGGTGAAGGAGGCGAAGCATCGCTTTTCGGAGAAGCTGCAGCTACAGCTCTCTGAGGGGGATTCCGCCTCCGTCTGGAAAGGCCTAAAGACCATCACCAACTACAAACCCAAGTCCCCGCTGATGTCCGACAACCTCCCTCTCGCTAACGAGCTGAACGAGTTCTACTGTAGGTTTGAGAAAGAGAGGTTCCCGCCCACCCCCGCCCTCTCCCTCCACCCCCCCCGGCTACAACCACCACCCCCGTCCCCCAGGGGGGCCAATGTCCCTCCTGCTACCCCCACCCTCCCCCCTCCCCCTCCCCTCCCTCCCCCCTCCTCACCCGCCCCGCCCACCCCCACCCCCTCTCTCTGTCACAGCGCGAGAGGTAAACAGACTGTTTAAGAGGCAGAATCCCCGGAAGGCAGCTGGTCCGGATTCCGTCTCTCCCTCTGTCCTGAAGCACTGCGCCGACCAGCTGGCCCCGGTGTTTACCCACATCTTCAACGCCTCGCTGGAGCTGTGTCACGTCCCAGCGTGCTTCAAGGCATCAACCATCATCCCCGTCCCCAAGAAGGCCAGGGTCACAGGCCTCAACGACTACAGACCCGTCGCTCTGACCTCTGTCGTCATGAAGGTCCTGGAGCGCCTTGTCCTGGCCTACCTGAAGCTCATCACGGATCCTGTGCTGGACCCCCTGCAGTTCGCGTACAGAGCCAATAGATCCACGGAGGACGCCGTGAACATGGCTCTGCACTACGTACTAGAACACCTAGACACTGCAGGCAACTACGCCAGGATCCTGTTCGTGGACTTCAGCTCGGCCTTCAACACGATCCTCCCACACATCCTGGAGCACCAGCTATCCCTGCTGCAGGTGCCGGACTCCACCTGCAGGTGGATCACGGACTTCCTGACTGACAGGTCTCAGCGGGTGAAGCTGGGGAAGAGCATTTCCAGCTCCAGGTCCACCAGCACGGGCTCCCCGCAGGGCTGCGTCCTGTCTCCAGCACTATTCTCCCTATACACCAACAGCTGTGTCTCCCGCCACCCCTCAGTCAAGCTCCTGAAGTTTGCAGACGACATCACCCTGGTGGGCCTCATCTCCGGGGGGGACGAATCTGCCTACAGGGGTGAGATCGAGGGGCTGCAGAGCTGGTGCAGTTTAAACAATCTGGAGCTCAATGCTCTGAAAACAGTGGAGATGGTGGTGGACTTCCGTAGGAAAGCAGCCCTGCCCCCTCCCATCACGCTGGGAGGTACCCCGGTGGCCTCCGTGGAGTCATGCCGCTTTCATCTCCCGGGACCTCAAGTGGGAGCGGAACACCGAGGCCCTCACGAAGAAGGCCCAGAAGAGGATGTTCTTCCTCCGGCAGCTGAGGAAATTCAGCCTGCCGAGGTCCATGATGGTCCAGTTTTACACGGCCATCATATAGTCCATCCTCACCCACTCCATCATCACCTGGTTCCCTGCTGCAACGACCAAGGACAAGGCCAAGTTGCAGCGGGTGTTACGTTCAGCAGAGAGGGTGATCGGCTGTCCCTTGCCCTCCCTCAACTCCTTGCATGACACCAGGGCTCTGAGGAGGGCAAGAAAGATCATGGCTGACCCCTTCCACCCCGGCCACGGCCTCCTCACCCTGCTTCCCTCTGGAAGAAGGTTGCGGCTGCCTAAGGCACTGAAGGCCCGCCACAGGCTCAGTTTCTTCCCCTCAGCCGCCAGGCTGATAAATGACTCTGGCTTCCCCCGCCCCCAAGTCTGCCCAGGACTGAATATGCACTGGACTCACTGTAAAAACTCTGCACTGCACTTTATATATATATATATATATATATATATATATATATATATATATATATATATATATATATATATGTCTGTCCTGTGTTGTCCATGTTTTTTGCATTTGTTTTTGTATACACGTGAAAAAAGTATAAACGCACTTACTGTAATGCCGAAGCAAATTCCTATGTGTATGCATAATGGCAATAAACGTTATCTGAATCTGAATCTGAACTTTCTCGCCTGAAAACATATTAAAACTTCATAAAATGACATGTTAACACTTGTAAAGCCAAAATTACATATTTTAGCTAATGGAGGTTTAAATTCGCCGTTCCCGGCTAAATGCATTCTGGGAGGCAGTATGCATACATTGTAAATGGTCGGCTGGTTTTCACATACTTATTATGAATTTAGTAGGCAGTATGCAGTATATACTCATTGAGTATGCTAGTATGCAGTATGCTAGTATACCATTCCGAACACAGCCACAGAGAATGAAAACACTCTTTTTATCCCACCCCCTCGCTCAGCTATTGGCTACCTCAGTCGAGCTCAACAGCCAATCATACCAAAATGGAAGCTACATGTTATTTCAGCACACCCCCTCAAGCGCAAAAGCATGACAAACAAGCTCATTTTGTTGATAGATTATACTTATTTAATGAACGTAAAACTGTTCGGAAAAATAACAAGTGGGTACTTCAAATCTTCAAGTTGAATGTTAGCTAAAAAAACTAAAATCTGACTTTTAGGTCAGAAATAGTTTGAAGACTGATTTGACGTATTTCTGTTTTGCGCCAGGTAACTCCAAATACGCTAAAGTGACACATATGTATACTTGTATACTGAGTTAAATGATGACAGTCGTTGGTTACATTCATGACCACTTATCATGGTTACATACAGTATGTATAGATGCTAATCACTCTCTCTTATACGTGATACATGTGAATGATGTTATACAAAGGCTTTGACATGATATATAACATGTGTCTATTAAGTTGCAAAGTCACAGGCTCATAAATATACATGTTTACAACGGCGTTCATTTGACATGCTGCATAGTCTGTATGCCATATGCCATCAATGTCACAGTTAAAGACAGCATTAAAACATGAATGCTTTCTGTACCCCCATACTGCTGAAGCAAAATTGGTGCTAGGTGGCACTAGTGAATTAAACATTTAGTAAAACATGAATGGCCTTACACTTTGCTACAATGGCACCAAGGGCACAATTGTCATGGTTAGCTTGTACTTAACAGATACATTATAATCCAAACATGAATTAATAATCACCCCCAGATACTTGCACTCACTAACATCATCTAATGGTGAACTTACAAGCTGTTCTTGACACTGATGAGTTTCAACAGTGTACCTTTGTTCTGTCTACATTACTATTCACATGCCATTGTTCACACCATTTAAGAAACAATATTTAACATTTCTTATAGCTCATCTTGAGTTTCAGAAAGCATTACAATGTCATCTGCATATAAAATAACATAATTTTTTCCGTGTCCTATTGCTCTGACGGCCAGTGTGAGAGTATTAATGTATAGAAAACAGAATAGGTGATAAGACACAACCTTGCTACACTCCAATGTCGACTGTAATGGTATTGATGTGAAATGTACTGTACATTCTCAATTATTTATACATTGAGGCATCTTATATGGTGACCTTTGTTGGGGGGCTTGCACTCAGTTACATATTTTCTTTCTTTCATTGTTCTGCCTTAATACATCAGATGACAAAAGCTTGAAACATTAATGTGTGAAAAAATATATTTTCTCAACAACACCATCATGACTTGAGTGTGTCCATGTATTTTCAATGTGGGAGCCGGATCAAATAAGGCAATTCCAAAGATGATGTAGAGTTAAAAAGGCCAATATTGATTGTTTCGAAAAAAATAGTCCTTCTTTTTAGCTTGAGCGTTTTGTTTCTAAGGATTTGGGTTTGAGAGTCCATGCATGGCTGGCAAGGCTTTGACCCCTGTGAGGTTCCATCCGCCGGTGCCTGCGAGCGGTCTGATAAGGGAGGCAGAAAAAGGATTGAATATTTGATTGGGTGACTGAGGGGCAGCTTTAAGGAGCACTTGGGAATCAAGTCAATCAGCAACAACAACATCATCCACAACAACAACAGCAACATGAAAGAAGACAGAAAAGGAACGGATGGGGCTGAAAAAATAAAGGTCTCTATGTCTGTTTGAAAATTCATAATTTGCAGCATCTGTATGGCGGAGGGAGCCAAAATCCAGAGAAGAACAATGAGATCAGGTTGATAAGATTAGCATGCTTCTACGGATACATCCCAGGTCTTAGAGTGGCGAAGGTTACCTGTGTGTGTGTGTGTGTGTGTGTGTGTGTGTGTGTGTGTGTGTGTGTGCATGCGTGCGTGCATGCGTGCGTGTGTGTCACCACATTGTACCCTGTCCACTGATTAAGGCTTAGAGGCCTTAACATTGATGAGGAAATGATTTAGCTAACAAAAATCTTCACATTGTTTAGTGTGTTGAGATAAGAGAACAGTGGGAAACTTCTTCAGATTAAGAGGGCAGTTTAGTCAGATAGAGGTTACAGTAGGGAGGAAAGATAGGAGAGGGATTACTGATAAGAGAAAGAGCAGATATGACTGTGTTACTATTACTTTGGGTTCCTCTCTGCATTGATTTAGTATATTATGGTATAGATATAAAAGAGATGCTACAGAATGTTTTGTATATTTTCAGCCAATAGTTCTAAAATTAATGCTCATGAGCTAAAAGTGAATCCCAGTTTTTCCTGACTGGACAGTGATGGGAACACCACCCCACTAAGGATGGAGGAATGTTGTGAAGGCATAACATTGTTAGGGGGGTGAAGGGGGGGGGGGGCTGTTTCTACCCAGAGAACATTTTGCAGATCACCTGTTTACAAGCAATAATTCTGGTGAATAAAATGTGTTTTTGCACATTGTAAACAAACAATCAAAGCACCTAAAAATAAAGTAATGAGAGATTACTCTGAGGCTTAACACACAGACACACTGGGTAAAACCAGGCATACTGGTGCATTTATTAGAAACAAAGTGTTAACAAACTTCAGAGTCACTGAATTAAACAACTTGCACATCACACATAGAATCAAAAGGTTTAATTCACCTCTAATTGTGCCTCCCACACCTTCTCTACAGGTGCTTTGACTATACAAGGCTTGACAATGCCACATTCTCACTGAGCCAGTGAATCGTCAAAGCCAGTGGCTTACTGACACTTGAATGAATGAATGAATGAATGAATGAATGAATGAATGGTCTTTATTGTCATTGCTACAGTACAGGTACCAAACAACGAAATTTAGGAGGGGTGGCTCCCCTGGTGTTAGGAAAGAAAAAAAAACTTTAAAAAAAATCACAAGAAGGGAAGGAGCTGGTTTACATAAATAAAGGCTATGTACACTATCCACTATACTATACTGTACAGATAGACGACTAGGGTTGTCATATTGCACAATAGTGTTATTGCACATTTATTTAAAGTGTCGCAGTTTGCAGGCTTGAAATGTACATATTTGTGCCTCAGCACTACACCTGATTTTTTCAGTCCAGCAGCTGCCATCAATCCGTCCAGACTGTCCAGGGCCCAGAACCTAGGTCTTTGCTGTGTTCAGGGCCTGGACGGCCCTGTGGTAGAAGCTGTTCTTCAGTCTGTTTGTCCTTGCGGCCAAGGTCCTGAACCGCCTTTTCGAGGGCAGCCGGGTAAAGTGTTCGTACCCAGGGTGGGTTGGGTCCCTGGAGATCTTGGAGGCCTTCCTGAGACAGCGTGTGTTGTACAGCTCTTCCAGAGAGGGGAGGGGGGCGCCGGTGATCTTCTGTGCTGTTCTCACGACTCTCTGTAGCGCATTTCTCTCCGCGGTTGTGCAGCTGGAGAACCAGTTGCAGATGCCGTAGGTGAGGATGCTCTCCACTGCGCCGCGGTAGAAGGTCATCAGTATCTCCTGCTTGCTGTGTTCCTTCCTGAGGACTCTCAGGATGTATAGCCGCTGTTGTGCCTTCTTGATGGTGGCTTTTGTGTTGTCCTTCCAGGTCAGGTCATCCCGCATGTGCATCCCCAGGAATCGGAGGGTTGAGACTCTCTCCACGCTCTCTCCGTCGATGAGCAGGGGCTGGATCTCGGACTTTTTCCTCCTGAAGTCTACGATGATTTCCTGGGTCTTTGACTTGTTCAGCAGCAGGTTGTTAACCTTGCACAGCTTGCTCAGTTGCTCTACCTCATCCCTGTACGCCGCCTCGTGAGATGCATCCCACCACGGTGGTGTCGTCTGCAAACTTTACGATGGAGTTGCTGGGGTGGACGGGGGTGAAGTCGTAGGTGTAGAGGTTGTAGAGGATGGGGCTTAGCACGCAGCCCTGGAGGGACCCAGTGCTGAGTCTGAGGGCTGTGGAGGTGTGGGGGCCCACCCGCACCCTCTGGGGGCGGTCGGTCAGGAAGTCCTTGATCCATGCACATATAGAGTGTGATAGACCCAGGTCTAGTAGTTTGGTCACTAGCCTGTCTGGAAGGATGGTGTTGAAGGCGGAGCTGAAGTCCACAAAGAGCAGTCTCGCGTAGCTGTTTCCCCTCTCCAGGTGGGATAGAGTGGCGTGGAGAGTCGTCGCGATGGCGTCCTCTGTGGACCTGTGGGCTCTGTAGGCGAACTGGTATGGATCCAGGTTGGGCGGGAGGCGTGTGAGTATGTGGGCCCGGACTAGTTTCTCGAAGCACTTCATGATGATTGGTGTGAGTGCCACCGGGCGGTAGTCGTTTAGGCAGCTCACCGTGCTTTTCTTCGGGACTGGGATGATAGTTGAGGTTTTCAGGCAGGGTGGGATGGTGGCCTGGGACAGGGACTGGTTGAAGATGTTTGTGAAAACCCCGGCCAGCTGGTCGGCGCAGTCCCTCAGCACCCGTCCCACGACGCCATCCGGCCCCGAGGCTTTCCTGGGGTCCACCGCCTTCAGCACGCGTCTCACTTCATGCTCTGTGAGGGTGAGGCTGCTGAGAGCTGGAGAGAGTGGTGTTTGTGTTGTGGTTACCTCCGTTCGCCCCTCGTCGAACCGGGCGTAGAAGGTGTTCAGCTTTCCCGCCAGCAGGGGGTCGTCCTCTGCGGCTGTGAGCCTGTTGGCTCTGAAGTTTGTCATGTGCTGAACCCCCTGCCACATCCGCCTGGAGTCGTTGCTCAGGAAGCATTCCTCAATCTTCTCTCTGTGGTCTGCCTTGGCCGCTTTGATTCCGCGCTTTAGGTTGGCCCTGGTGGTGCTGTACAGCGGTGTGCTCTTCCCTGCGAAGAAGACGTTGTCCCTCTCGTTGATCAGTTTTTGGACCTTCCCAGTCATCCATGGCTTTGTGTTGGGGTAGACCCGGACCCGTTTGTCCACGGTGACTGAGTTGGTGCAGTTCACTATGTGGTTCAGAACCGACGACGTAGAATTGAAAAAATTATTAAAATGATGTAATTCCTAGCCTATTAGCCTTTGATGACAATCAGTCTGATTGTCAGGATAAACACCCTAACTTATTATATTGCTGGGATGTAGGCTAATTCACCCGATGCGCCCCACGCAGTTTGATCCAAATACCAAGGGCAATGCGGGAAATTCAGACATCCATCCTCCATACGTTTCTCTTAATCAGGATCCATGTCTCACGTGCCAGATGTCGTCAAACAAAGAACAATGGCCTTCACAGAGAGTCTGGTGCTTTTCTAATTTACTACACAATGGGAACATGTGAAACTCCATGTCCTTCTGAAGGATCTGAGGGTCGTCACGTTTTTTAGGGCTAATGGTGGAGGCGTCGCTAAGTCCGAGGAGGCAGACACAGAGTGATATATCTCCATCCATCTCTCCATGTCTACTTATCTCTCTCTCTCTCCCTCTCTCTCTCTCTCTCTCTCTCTCTCTCTCTCTCTCTCTTCTACCACCAAGGTGACTAACCTAAGTCAACACTCTGGATCAGAAGTGTACACAAAGAGGGATATCAAGGGACCTCCCAAGCTCCCCCTCTAAGCCATCGACTTCATGCTGGCGGTGAACTCTCCAAGGTCAATCTTCCACTTTGGAGTCTTTGCTCTGCGGAGCCCTGAGACAGAGACGGGCACGACACATTGTTTTCTCTGAGGCATCCATCAAAGACATCTCATTCAGCATTGATTGGCTGAGATCATTAAGGCTGCTCTGAAGACCACTATACTCCCCCTGACCTCCTGCATTCCTTACTACGGATAGTATCCACCATCCTTTCGCACCATCTGCACGCACACACACAGACACACATACACACACACACACATGCACACGCACAACCAGCTATTATATAGTGGTCATATGCTGAAATTCAACAGTTTAAATAGGCATACATGTCATGTGAATTTAAACAGACACAACACAAGATAAATGACTCTGCGCTACTGTCTCCTTTGTATGTCCACAACATAACACAACACAACACAATACAACCAAACATATGATTGTCCCTGTTCATGGAGAATCCCCTGCATCCCCCTGTCCTCCAAGACAAAAGGAGATGACAGCTCTGAATGAGTCCAGACCATGTTAATGGATCTACAGCAGCCAGGCAGGATGTTGCCCCTGTGTTATGACGCATTGAAACCATTGGTCTATGACCAACATAAGTCACACAGCAGTGTTCTGGGAAGTTGGATGTCACACTGGCCTATTTAAACCAAACGCTCTGTGGTTTGGCTGCAGCCCTGGTCTGGGGTGGCAGAGCAGGCACATAGGCTGCTATGATTTGGCCTTCTCTCTCAAAGTTTCCATTGGAGAGAAGGGGAGTGAGTGCGCGTGTCTGTGTGTTCATGTTTGTGTGTGTGAGTGTGTGTGTGTATGTGTGTGTGTGTGTGTGTGTATGTGTGTGTGTGTGTGTGTGTGTGTGTGTGTATGTGTGTGTGTGTGTGTGTGTATGTGTGTATGTGTGTGTGTGTGTGTGTGTGTGTGTATGTGTGTATGTGTGTGTGTGTGTGTGTGTGTGTGTGTGTGTGTGTGTGTGTGTGTGTGTGTGTGTCCTGCCAGGTATGCCTTTTCTCAAGCTTCACTGTACGGTACCATTCCAATATGGAAATTATATTTTTTTACTTATTTACCATAAGTCATTAAAAATATATATATATACATATATCCCACACATTACACAATCATTTTTTTCTAAAAGTTAGATTTGAACAGGTGAACAGTTGGCCCTGGATTTCAGAGTTCAAAAAGGCATTAGCATACCTGCCCTGAAGATGTTACCAGGGACGAGAATGTGAGAGAGATTGAGGACACAAAACTAATTAAACCAGCTTTAATGGCTCTCTCATTACCATTGGAAGTGATGGCCTTAGCAAGAGCTGCCAGCAGTGGAATTACTGCGTGGCATTGAGAGCGTGTATGTGTGTGCGTGTGCGTGTGTGTGTGTGTCTGTGTGTCTGTGTGTGTGGGGGGGGTCCACAAATAGCCACTGTCTCTTCCTCCCAAAATCTAAATATCATTAGGCAGACGGCATGTTGGCAGGCACTAGTGGTCAAGGCTGTAAATTTGAGCAGGATCCTGTTTATAGAGGATTTGATATCAGTTTAGAAGCACAGTCTCCATGTTAATGTGTTTTTTTTCTTCTTCTATAAAACAAGTGCCGATTCTTTTAAACTGGTTCTTGTAACAGTATTTAATTGTGTCTCGCTATCTTTGCCAATTGGCCATCTCATTATACAATGTCAACACAGACTGGGACTGTGTTTGGTTGAGAGAGGGAGAGAGATAGAGATAGAGGTAGAGAGAGAGAGAGTGAGAGAGAGAGAGAGAGAGAGAGACAGAGAATTGAGTGAGATAAAACCACCATTATCTACGGAGTCCACCATTATTCACAACACAAATGAGTATCTGAGGACTGTACGTTTTCCTCACTTTGTTGTCTAGTAAGACCTCTCTATTGTTGACTGTTCGAAGAACAGGTGTATGGCCCGGTCCAGCTACCCCTCATCTACAGAACCTCAGCATCCATTCCCACTCCAGCATTTGGGGAAAACAGGCGCTAAAGAGGCGCTGCAGGCATATTAGCATGATGCGGCATTAAAGATCCGGGTAATATTGCTTTGACAGAGAGTCAAATGAGATGCTCTGTGAGGATGTCCCTGGAGGACGGGGGACTAAGGGGGGAGAGGAGGGAAGATGGGGTGGGGGGGGTTAGCGAGAGAACACAGCAGGCTCAACGAAGCCTCATCACATCGTTTGCCACGGCGGAGGAGGCAGCGGGCGGTTCTGGGACAAACACTCACGCCGCACGCTGCCCCGCAGTGACCATATTGTCACTGCGGATTCCCATTAGCCCTTGAATGGCCCTTGGAGGACCATTTCCCCCCTCTCTGATTGTATGATTAGTTAATGTGAGATAATGTCTGCCGTCAGACCGTCAGGCCCTCGGCGCACAGCAGGCAGCGAGCTGTGGTCGTTCAGGGCCGGTATGTCTGCGGAGGACTGTGGACGTCGAGTTGAGGCACTGTTCACTTTCTCTTCACTCCTCCTGAAGGACTGGAGCTGGGAAAAAGGCCCCAGACTGGCAAGGACACGGCTCAATGTCAAGCATCCCATCAACTCACTCTACCCCTTTAATACAGCTTGACAGCTTCTGTGGGGCCGGAACTCATCAGTGGAAGAAGCAGTTTGCTTTGGAGGCAGGGTTATTTTCTTGTTATAATTTGTTTGTTAGAGTGTGTGCAAGAAAGGTCACAGACAAACGAAAGTATGAAAATACCTGTTGTCTAATTCCAGTATGATCAAAGGAATGAATGCCATGAATGCAACGACAGCATGCACTGTAGATTATATTGTGTATTAATGTATGTAACGACATTAATGCAATTAAAGTACTCAAACATCTGATGATCTCCTGATATGATCCAGATATTATAATGGTATTGTTAATATATAGGCCAGTGTGATCAAATGTTAAATAAAAAATTAAGAAAATAATGAGGCTCTTGTTGTTGAACTATGAGTGACTCTTAATATGTTATTCACTCTTATCTATGACGACAAACCAATCATTCCTGAGCTTGATGCTTATAGTGTATAGTGAACAGGTTCTCAGTCGTCAGAGGTACACAAAAGAGGGAATGGAACAAGAAAATAAGTAAGAAGAAGATAAGATAAAACTTCAAACAGAATAATGATTTGGTTTAACTAGCCTGCCTTATTTTCCTGTGTCTGTATGACTGTTGTCTGCCTGTTTGCCCATTGTAAGACATTTCAACCACTCAAGGAAGGTATTCAACAACAAAGAAAAACACCTTGTCAGACATTTGGTCTGTGCTTTATTCTGATGAACCTATTCAAGCCCCCTTTGTCTTGTTCAAAAGAGAACGCTGCATATTTCACAGCCCATCTGATAACACAAAATGTCCTCCATTGTAAACAGTCATTCCCCTTTGAGTGTGTAAGTGGGATAGAACAATAGGCTATTGCACGGGGGAACTCTCGTTCTCGTTCGACACACGCGGCGCAAGAGGGATGGACTGCCTGCATACATAACATGATTAGCATACGACACAAACGCTAAGCAGCAGGACACAGACGGAATGGCATGTAATCGTGAAGAGTCAAGGCATGGCAAACCCAAAGAGGGACAATGTGATTTGGTCAAGGGGACTATCACTGATCAGTGGCATAAGATTATACTTAACTTACTATACTTAAATTGATACTAAAGCAAGAATACTATTGGTCATATTATAATATCTAATTATCATAGCAATGACACAAAATACAGAATGCTGTGGTAGATTAGAGGTTGGGGATGATAGAGGGTATATACCCAAGACTTGCAATCCGAAATTTTGGAATTCAAATCTGCTTTGGGACAATTTTGATAAACGTACATTTAGTGGTTATGTTTGCTAATTATTGTTGCTAATACCTTCCCTAGATGACTTATACTTAACCTAACGACTTCAAAGCTGTTCCTAACCAAAACCCCAATCACTCACAGTTAATTCCCAACCCTAAGCCTAACCCTAACCTTAACCACTCAAACATACTGCCTCATCGCCACATTAGTTGTTGCTAACACATATTATAATTATTTTGTATTTATTTTAGACGTCTTGTATTTTGACGAAATAGGACATTGCCTAGACGTAGTAAGGATCATTTGCAATGATACCGTGTAGCCCTGAGCTAGAGCAGTGTGTTAGAGGAAAGCTGAGACAACCACATCTGGAGGTCTTAGCCCTCGAGGCGGAGAGAGTGCAGGTGGTGCTCTGAGCGCTGGAGAACACTGCTAGATTAGAGTTTAAGTTACCTGAGTAACCCATCTAGCTTCTATCCCAGGTTACCTATCCTGGGTAGAAATCAGAGCATGTGTGTTTAATACCATTCCTTATTCCATTCCATGCATTACAATGTGTCCATCCTCCGATTTCTACCTCCATTCTATTATCCACTTTGCTCTTTTCAGTACTTCTGCCATCCCCATAACAAAAGTGCTATAACATTGTCAGTACTTCACTCAGTACTTTCATTACATATCAACATCACATGTCTAATCTCGCAAAGTGTGCCGCATTGTGTACCATCATCCCAAGGTCTTCTCCAGCACCATCGAGTCCAGGGTTGCTGATATCTGTTTACAAGCAATATTAATGCAGATTCCAAGTTTATGTGTATCGCCTTGACCCTTGCATGCATTATTCAGGCCCAAGATCAATAACAACTTGCAGTCCAGTCAGTTAGTAAACCTTGAATCAAACAGGAGTTATGGTGCACCTGATAGGTTTACAGTGGGTCCATGAGATATGTTCAATATATTATACAATAATGCAATTCAATACATGATGAAGTCCTTTCAGGTGTGAGCGACCTTTGTCAATGTTGTTTACATGTTGTTAAATACTGCAGGAGACGACAGGGGTCAAATGTAAGACAGGAATTGATAGTGATGTAATTAACAGTTCTCAATGTCACCTTGACTAACTCAGCAAGGAGAGTGATAATTCAATTAGTGCATTGTGTCAATTTGAGTAGATGATGCCCTTCACCTATCATTCATGCTGTATTGTGTTTAGTGTGCAGTAGTTGATAGCACCATTCATATGTGTTTCTTTCATGGCAAATGTCTAGACAGATGCCCAATTATTAGTTGCATAGATTATTTTGAAGGTCTTGCTTTATAGGTGAAAACGAGGTGCATTTGAATGGCATGAAAGCTGAATTTGTGTGCAACATTTGCGTAGAATCAAATGCGAGAAAACAACCTCTTCAGACTGTCCCGATGTCGCGTTTGACCAGTGAGGTTCTGTCTGAAATTAAATGAAAAAGGACTGTGATGAAAAGCAATGGGATAGTCAGAGCTGGCTTACGCCATCTGCCAATTATTTTAGTTTGACTATTGCTAAAGCTAACTAAAAGTATCAGGGTGGCTAACACTACATCAGAAATCGTTTTCACAGTTGGATTGATAGATAGGGTGATAGACAGATGATTACAAGTACATGTAAGTGCAAGTGTTTGTTTACAGTAGTGCCATCTACTATTATTAGCAAAAATCTGCGTTCTGAGTTTTTTTTTTGTCATACAGTATTTGTTTGTGAGTGAGACCGGGGCAGTAATGGGGGAGGCTGGATTGAGAGTGCCTACCCGTCCTCAGACCTCACCGCACGTCATTGCATTTGGCTGTCTTGGAAAATGACTAATAAGCTCTCGCTGGCATCATAAAGCCAACAGATTAGGGTCAGTATGGTATATTTGCTCTGAAAGAGAAAAGGAGCTTGTCCTCATTCATCTTGTGCCTTCATGTAAACAGGCCTCCTTGTCCTTTTGTGTTTGCCCAATAAAGAGTGTTTAAGGTGCACGTTTGGATGCTGGATATTTATTCCCTTTATGATCCATGCCTTTTGACGATTAATCTGGATTACGGCGGCTGAGACTTATTATCTGCCTAATTAATTCAATATATTACACATTAATCTCTCGCTGTCCCCCTCCTCCACTCCCTCACACCCACAAATCAAAGGATGCATGAGTTATTTTAAAGGGCCATGTCCATGGTTGTTAGCTAGTACCAGATGCTTTATTTTATATATTTACCTGTGGAAAATAATCTGGAAACTGCTAACAAAATCCAAGACACCCGACTGAGTACGAGAACCTAATGGAGCGAGCCTGATGGGTACACACTTAAAGGCTTCCAGATATGTCCGTAATTTGTCAGTTGGACTGCCATTACACACACCTCTCTTAATGCTGCTACTACGGCAATTTAATCTAACTTACATTCAACTATCTCAAGGCAGATCAGTTTGTTTTGTTGTTTTTTTCTTCTCCATCCTTTCCTAATAGCTTGTCACACAGCTGGGACCGTGTCCTTCCCTAGGGGGAGTGGGTAGTGAAGGCATTTGTATGGGCGACACATCGTCCTCATTCACTGCCTGGGCACAGGCTTTCAAAAGCATTTTTCGTACCAATCTGACACTGCGAGCGTTCACTTGACTTTTTGCCTCCGCCATCTCCCCCACAATGCATTTCATTTCCCATTGTGAGCCACTTAGAAAAAACAATGCGGGGCCGAGGCGAGGACAAGCTGTTCCGCCAATTTGACAGTAATGAGTGCTGTGATCACAAGGCTTTTTGTGCCACCGCTCATACTAAATGAAGAAAACAGCCACACTGATAGCATAGCAGCCATGGCACAGGCCCCCGACCAGCGAATCAATGGTTGAAAATGATGGGTGGGGGACTGTCACCAAGACAATAATGAATAATTTCCATAATTATGCTAAAGCAATTGATTTTTTCCTCATTGTTTAATTTTTACAGTTACTTTGGATTGAGGATGTTGAATTATATCACTTTAACAGACAATGGCTATCAGCGGTTGTAGGATTTAAGTGATTGGAATAGACTATAGGATGGTCTGATTAGACTCTTGCCATTGTTTTTGAACATGGCGAGGAAGACCTTGCTTTGTCAGATAACAGAGTTATAAAGGAAGGTTAAACTGATGACGGATCGATTCACTGCTCTTATCTGTCCTGTTCTGTCAATCCTAAATAATCTGGGTGGTATTTGCACATCCAAACCTAAAGATGGTTTATCCGACATAACACCAAGAGGTCTAAATGCAGCATGTCTCCAAAACGTGGTTGGAATGATATAGAGCCAATAAGATTATCGCACAGTTGCACAGAATTACAAAGTGCAATGGGAAGTCGTGGCAACAATTGTCTCGTTTGCCATGACTGGCAACATTCTAATTATTAACAGTCTCTTCTCATGTCAAAAACAGGGCATTCTCTCTCTCTCTCTCTCTCTCTCTCTCTCTCTCTCTCTCTCTCTCTCTCTCTCTCTCTCTCTCTCCTCCCGTCCTCCAGACGCACATTTTTTTCTCACTCCCTGTCTTTCTTTTTGTCGCATTTAAACAGTTTAAAATAACATTGCTCCCAAGACACCCTCCATAAATCAAATTTGCACGACAGTGACGGAGTGATGGATGCCTGGCTTTCCCGACGTGTTTGATCAGAGGACAGAAGCTAAACTGGTGACAAGGCAGAGATGAATGCTGAGGCTTTAGATTAACATTCCAAGGTCACAGCAACTGGGCATTTCAATTAGGCCGAGTTTTTCAGAGGGCCAGATTTAGGAGCAAGAGGGAGACACAGAGAGAGAGAGAGAGAGAGAGAGAGAGAGAGAGAGAGAGAGAGAGAGAGAGAGAGAGAGAGAGAGAGAGAGAGAGAGAGAGAGAGAGAGAGAGGAGAGAGAGAGAGAGAGACATAGAGAAAGAGAGAGAGAGAGAGAGAGAGAGAGAGAGAGAGAGAGAGAGACAGAGAGAGAGAGAGTATAGAGAGAAAGAGAGAAGAAGAAATACCTTCGGCAAAGCAGCTCACAGAAGCAAAATTACTATTTAATGAGATTGTCATTCTTGATTGGGATTTAAAAGGAGGGCAGGCCAACTTTAAACCTCACAGCAGAGAGAGGTTGCATTTACATATATTTTTCCTTGACCTTTTTATCTGCGCCCAAAGCTCTTTGTCGGAGCACACGTACAAACGTTATGAGTGAAGGAGTGGGGGAAATTACGCCGGCTTTGAAGGTGCCACCTGTCTGTTAGTCACATGGTTCCATTTCACAATTTCCCTTTATCGTCACTTCGCTAATGCTGAACAAGTGGAAAGGGATTTCTCGGAAGAGGGGGAAAGTAATCAAGCCCAGATGTATGTGGAGGAGGAAATTAAAACTGTCAGTCACATTCAAACAGTCATAACAGCAATGGTATGGTACTGTATTTTGATTGTTGTGACTTGACATGTCAGGCCCAGAATGACAGTAATGTCAGTTAACACCCAGTACTACATTTCCCCTCTGATGGAAGCCTGACATCAGGATATGAGCTAAGGCAGTGCTGAACATGTAAACTGTTGTATAGCTGTACAGCTGTATTATTGGGCTAAACGATAAAAAGTATACCGTATACTGAAAGATACTCTGTCCCGTGGCAGTGTACGGGAAGCCAGGAAGATAAACACGTTCAAACACATTTAAATAACTTTCACTAATTTAAGAACAAAGAGAACATCTACTAACCTATTTCTGGGCAATGTTACTTTGTCAGAATGAACACTCAACCCACAGTAAAACAAAATGTCAACATTCAACCCTTTTGTGACGGGTTTGGGACGAGAACAATCTAGTGGGTGTGTCAAGAGTGTTAATTCAGATTTTTAAAATGACTAGAAATATTACTAGAAATGATTAGAAATAAAAGCATCACCATACGGCAGCTGACAAGATTATAGTATTCCAAGTCACTGTTGGGGCAGTTGCTTTTAGCTCATACAATTAATGGATTGATTTTAGTCAAATCAACACGATAAGGGACATGATTCATCTAGCTGTCTGCATAAAGCCGCGGCTGACATGGCCTGGTTTAAAATGAGGGGTTTAGTTATGGTCTCATTTCAAATGATTAAAGGAAAATCAATAGCTCCTGATTCACACAGAGCGTGCTGATATATGCAACACGACAAATATGGGAGTGAGCCGTGATAGTGGGGGACTGACATGTTATCAAAGGGAATGTTAAACATTGTGTTCATTTAAATACCGATTCATGTAAATGTATGCACTGGTTCACAAGTAAATGCTGGTGCACAGCCTGCTACGGATTCACCATACAGTAAATAGTGTTTGTATTTGGTTCCCCTCCAAAAGAAACACTGTAATATTTATGATACGCAAACTCAGCTGCAATTGACCCAGCAAACGAGGTCTTCTAACCTACATCGTAGTAGAGTGCTGGGTCCCTCGCCTCAGCTCAGAGATGCAAATACATTAGTATTAATATTATTTATTCCCGCTGCCCTTGCAAAAAGGCCTGGACATACCCTAACATGCTGCCCTGGCACAGATAGAAAGCCTAATGATACTCGTAAAAAGAATAATGAGGCATGTTTCTTTATGAATTCTGTTCTGTTTACTAAGTATTAACACCTACCTTTAGATGTTTCTGTCTCCCCTTAGTGGTTATTTGTATAACCTGTTACTCTCTTAATTCATGTGACCCTGTGACCTGAGCTGTCATGTGACCTCTATCTTCAGACAGTGTATGTTGTTTTCTAAGAAGAGCCTCGTTTAGTATCCTTGGTACATTTTTATGTACAAAGCCAAACTCCCTTCATATCTATGTAATCACATATCATTCACCAGCAGCTGTTATGATTTTCGCTCCACTGAGGTTGCTCTACTGGGTACCCAGGATTTGCTTGGAACTTGGTAGAGCAGCTTTCTCTTATTTTGCGCCCTGGTCATGGAATAACCTCCAGAACACACAACAGCTTAATGATCTTGTCTCCTTGATAGAGTTCAAAGCTCTGATCAAGAAATGTGTAACTGAAGAGTGAAATTGCTATTCCTAAAATGGATTTTGTAATATGTGTCAGTTGTGAGATTTTAATCTGGTTAAATAAAGGTGAAATAAAATAACTTGGTCACGATGGAAGATGCTAGTTTAGCTTGTAACTATTGGTTTTCATAGTGATTATGTAAACTTACCATGTGAGATCATGCTAGCATTATATAATAATACATTGAGCATTCTTGGTTATGTTATCTAACAGCGGTTACATATTTTATGTCAATGTTAATACAATATAGCTCTAGTTATTTTAGCTAGATGCATCTATTTCTTGTTAGATCTCCATTGTGATGTATGGCAAGTCAATGTGTGGATGTGAAACCATATCACTGATTATTGTTTCTCTTTCTCAGTTTCACCCTTTCTAAGTCAATAAACTATTGTCTCTAGACTCTTGATGAAGGAGGTGTTTAGCTGCCTGTCTATCTATCCTCAGCTACGTATAATGAGGACAGAACAAATTCAGAACCACTTCCCGTTTGAGGCAAGACTCTGGGCATAATTGTTTAATGCTGCATACAAAGAAACAAACATGAAAGCGTGTTTGTTCTGAACACTTGGGATGTCCAGCTGCTGTGCATTTTTTAATGATTGAATCCCATGGAGTTTAGAAAGTTTGATAATCAGTTTCTAGTTGTTTACTCCCGTGTAATATTTTGGGTTTAGGTTTCAAAGGGTTTCCCTGATAATGCCACCCTCGTAGTTAGCCATACTGTTTATCATGGATATTCCATCTGTTTAGAGAATGGTGTTCTACAGCTCTTCAAGAAAAATGTGATTGGAACTGCAGGCTGTATAAAATCTGTTGATTGGATTGAGCCTGTACATCCATTGTCCAACCTTTTCAAAGATTGTCTGCCTGTGTGTGTGTGTGTGTGTGTGTGTGTGTGTGTGTGTGTTTGTGTGCATGCGTGCATGTTTTCAGAGCGTTATAAACAATAGATCCCTGTGTTTTGCTTCTATAGAAAACTGGGTTCAGTTCACAGTATGTCATTACTCTCCCAATCTGAAGGGTGCTTTCATGTGTAAAACTTATTCTGAAATGAGATGCAGGTTGGTTAATGTATCCCATCGAAGGCTTTGATATGCCCAATTATGTAAACAAGCTTTAATAAGTAAACATAGCTGGGCTCTGCAGTATCGAATCTGATTAAAACCCTGTGGTCAAGATGTCAGCACTTTCTTTCAAAGAGATCGGATCAAAGACTCCCAGACTTCAAGACTGGATTTGGCATCAACTCACCCCCTCCATCACTCAGGCCCTTGAATACATGGGTATTTTCCTTTTCCTCCAATATTATTGATGAGGACGTTGTCTTAACCAATTAGCTTGCTGCTCAGATGTCCAGAGGCTTGGAAAGGCCTGATGGATCTGGGATACTGCCACTTTGAAAGACAGGGTCAGGGCATTAGGAATCCTGAACGTGTTTGTTGCATAACGTTGGAGCCTAGTTTTAAATGCTAATCAATGAAGTGTTTCTGTTTTGTTCAGGAAACCGTTTTTAGGGTTAGGATGACACATCTATGTGTGAATTGCGTCTCCTCCTACATAAAACCCCCAGAGATACTAAAACCTTAAAGAGTGCATTTGGAAAATTCTTACTTCAACATATGGTCTGTGTGGATTAACCGTTGAATAGAGTAGCACCATGCACAGTTGCAATGTCTTTCCGTAACCAGTGCGCTGTCTAATAAAACCAAACTGTAACAGTGCCAGTGTTTTAAGTGTGGTGCTCTACATTGCCAAGTGCCTAAGTACTACACCCCACTATATAATGTTTGACTAACAAATGGCCCCTTTAAAATGCATCCATCCTTGGTTAATGTGAAGATTATTAAATAAATGTGTAGTACAGTCTGTAAAGCAATTCCTCAAATTGTAGGCCTTAGAGTCCATGGTGGTAATACTATGGCCCTGCAGGAACCCACACTTCCACCACAGTGTTCAGGCCACAAACCACTATCCTCAGTGGGGAGAAACCAGAGACGTGTGTGAGACTGTCATTGATCTGAATAAAGAGATTCTGCAGTCCTGTGCGTGTGTGTGTGTGTGTGTGTGTGTGTGTGTGTGTGTGTGTGTGTGTGTGTGTGTCTGTGTGTGTGTCTGTGTCTGTGTGTGCGTGCGTGCGTGTGTTCAGTCCAGGGTATCCCCAGCTAGATATGATTTAGCCTGTTGTCCACTAGTAATCCAAGGACTTCAGAAGAGTAAACCGTAAATAGTTTTGGATCTGTGTTTTCAAAAAGCTATTAACTGACGTCATTTAGCAATTTTACTCATTGCTTTCATAATAAAAGGTTTTCAGAGTAATCTAATCCACCAATATCAAATGCACTAATGCGTACATGTTCAGTATAAAAATATGATCATACCGTTCTATTGCCTTTTTCATCTGTCGTCCTTCATAATAGACTCATGTTAATCATACCGGAGCAAAGGACTGACATTACTGTGTACTGTACTGTGTCAGGTCAAAAACATATTGTGAATTATGCTGGTATTGTCATTGTAGCCTAGATCTACAGTGAGCAATTATGAATGAAGGCTGCTTCATTTATTGATGGTACCAGCCTACCAAAGAGCTTGTGGCCTCAGGCGAATCTCAAGGCTAAAGCAGTTATAACAAAGATGAAAGAAAAAAAGAAATGATGTTGAATTTCAAGTTATCCATAACCAATGAGATGCCTTTTCTTTAGATTTTCTACCTCAAAAAGTGTACAATAATTGACTTCATGGCATTGAGTTTCCTTTTAAGAGGGGGCAAAATCCTGAATAATTCTCAAACTTACTTGAAGGGTACTCTGAATACATACAGCAAAAACCAACTCAGGTCACATAGGACAGGGAGTATTCATATCATACTTGCTCGCCCTGTCTGCATTCTAATCTATCTTTTGATAAAGTTCTTTATGTCTTGTTACAAACAATGGCATCAAGACCCTCTATAAATACAATCACTATGGTCACAGTTGAAGTCTGAAAACATGTCACAATTTACCGTCAAGATGGACACCTCGTAGACTAGTCAATGTTACAGCCGCCTTACGTACAGCCGGTCAACAGACGTGGTTGCATTCTGGGGTCTCTCTTTCAGATTCATCATGGACAAGCTGCAGGGCTTTTCTATTTGCCGAGGCCACCTTTTTAAAAATGAGGTGTCTTGTTTGGCCCCAAGACGATAGTAATTGCGAAAAATGCCCTTTTGTGTATCCATGTCTGCTCTAAAGCCTCCACATTAGAGTCTCAGAAAACAAATATCCACCCTGAGTGGCCCCTCGCTGCTAAGCAGCCCCCACGGCCTCTGATGAGGGGTTGAGGGGTCTCCTGTTTCATCTGCCTCGCACCGCTAGCCCAGAAATTAGCCCACGTGATTACGTTATTAATTTCTACCCTGCGCGTCCTTGCTTGTTTGGGAAAGACAAAGACAGCATAGGTCCATGGACTCCCTTCTCCCTCCCCCTCTCTATCCCCCCCTCCCCACTCCCCCTCTCTTCTCTCCTCCCCCTCTCTCCTCTACCTCAATCTCCGGGCCCCCCGTCCAATCTCCATTCCTGAGACGTGGCAGTGACACCATCAGCCAGACGAGGAGGGTCATTAGCACAGCCGTCATTAAATAAATGAAATCAATCCCAAAAACAGCTGGCTACTGCGGGGGGGGGGTGGGGGACAGGGAGGGGCTTTAGACAAGGAGAGGCTGGCACTGTTGATACCAGTGGTACGTGTGTGTGTGTGTGTGTGTGTGTGTGCACATGTGTGTATCGGTTGTGGTCTGAGGGGGGGCCTCATTTCATAAGCTCTAGATTGCTCTCCTCTCGCCACACTAATTATGATGTAACTGGAACAACAGCGTGAGGTGTGTGTGTGGTGATTAACCCCAGGCAGCTGAGAAATGAGACTAACGAGATGAGCGGGACATTGGATCCGTTCAATCAATTCTTCCCCCTCCTCTCCCTCTCCTCCTCTCCTCTAGAGTAGCAGCATTTAAATGCATCTGTGACCTTGTAATGGGGAGCTGCAACACACACTTGAACCCATTTAGCATATCACAATCTCTTCATTTATTTTTGCCTCCCTGGTTTTTGGCATGATCGAGAGAGCCCGAGGGTGCTTGTCTGACTTAGTGTCGTGTGGCGTGAGGAGATCATTGTGTGCGTGTGTATGAGTGCCACGCTCTTTTTTTTCTGTTGCTACTCTACTCCGTGAAAAAGAAAAACGATCCTAAGTGGTCAGTCATTTTCAGCTGGTCTGGTAGGAAATTAGTCTAGTGCCAAGTCAGAGTGAAACGAAGCAATGAGGCCTTGAAAATATTGTTAGACGATTAGCATTACATTGGAATATTAATTAGGTGAGCCAATTTAAAATAGGGCCGGGGCAACAGAGTGGATATTATTACACCCATGCTATTAGGGCCTCTTATTGCCTTGGGACTATATTGGTCAGACACACACCAAAAGGTCTGCCACAACCCAGGGTGAGACACAGCAGGGTTCACAGAACTGATACAAATCTCTATTCCATTTGACAAAGAGTCGTGTCCGGTCTAGACAGAACATTTATATCTGGAACATTCCATCATCCCATCAAGTTGTGCAGTAGAACCGTGGTCTAGAATTCTAGACACTTTTGAAATTCTCTCACGTCCAGAGGGACTATGAGGCGGACTGGAAACACACTGGAACTCCTTGTTCCTTCATGTCCTTCCTCGACGTTTCATGAGACGACAATGAATCAAGTGTCAAGTCTCATCTCAACTTGTGATAGTGACTGTGAAGACCTGCTAACACATCACAAGAATGTGTGTGTGTGTGTGTGTGTATGTGTGTGTGTGTGTGTGTGTGTGTGTGTGTGTGTGTGTACGCGTGCGTGCATGTGTACGTGCATGTGTATGTGCATGTGTGCACACTTTGGTTAGGGGGTGGCGGGGGGTGCTAGTCCAGGTGGTGGAGGTGTAGCAAACTGAAGACCAAAAAAGATTGTCTCAGTGTCCTTATTAAATAATATAGAGTACAGTTAAAGCTCTATATAATATATCTATGAAACAAAAGCTGCTTCCTCCCACACAGAGGTGAATGCACATTTACCTATATCTGCAATTAGAATATCCACCTTGACGGTGACCGTCCTCCCCTGCTTTTCAATTTCCTTCTCCTCTTCATTGCTCAGAGGGGCAGATAGGGCACATCTCAGCTAAGCAAAAAAAAAAAAGGAGAGAGAGAAATGAAGTGTAAGGTGGCCCACCGCCGTAAAATCCCTGGCCTAGTTTTTCCTTCTGGTTGTGAAGGTAAAGTAATAGCAGTTTGATTCCTTCATTAATTCTGGGCCCCTCTCCTCTCTCCTTGTTTCCTGAGGCGCATGGCAGGGCTCCGTCCTTGGACACTGCTGTGAAACATCCTTTGAATAATCAGTAAGTTTGAGTTATAGTTCCACGGCACTACTGTGACATGCTGATCTAAGGACTCTGAGTGTCCTGCTTCTAGCCTTTTCTCCACAGTACTCACAGTTCTCTCTCTCTCTCTCTCTCTTTCTCTCTCTCTCTGTCTCTCTCTCTCTTTTCTCTCTCTCTCCTCTTTCTCTCTCTCTCCTATCTCTCTCTCTCTCTCTCCTCTCTCTCCATCTTTATCTAATCTTTGTGAATCAACACGCATGGCTGATCCTTCTGAGAAGTTTTAATGTGTATGTTTACCCAGAGATTTTAGAGGTGAGCCAAAGGTCCACAACTGTTAGACAGTTAAGACAGAGCGACGACCAAAACAAAATTCTAAACGTATATTAGGCTACAGAGAGAGAGAGAGAGATGCACTTATTCTGCTACAGCGACTAAAATGTTTCTATTCACACACTGCTATCACTAACAGGCATTTAAATGGCCCAAACTAGCCCCAAAATCTTAATTGAACTTTAATGCACTTTGAAACATCACATTAAATAGTGCAGTAACCTGTATGCTCTGCTAGCACTTATAGATCTGGGATGAAGAGAGCCTTTCTGACACCATTAGACACTTCCCTGCAGCACTCTGGTATAAGTGCAAATCCTTCATACATATGACCTTTTTCCACTGAAATAAGATTACTATCCTCAGTCAACATGACCTGGTTTTTCTCTCTCTCTCTCTCTCTCTCTCTCTCTCTCTCTCTCTCTCTCTCTCTCTCTCTCTCTCTCTCTCTCCATTGTAAGCATGTTTACCAAAACTCTTTCTTCTCTCTCTCTCCTCTTGTCTCGTCTAGTTAGCCCCACACACAACAGCAACAACAGACAACAACAATACATGTCCTGAGCTAAAGGGCATGCAATGAAGCACATATTTCAGCCCAAGTATAGTGCATAGATTGGGTCATCAAGGTTTCAATCATGCATTCATTGTAGCTGCTCAGGACGTCATTCTATGTCAGCATGCTTGGCATACTGTAGTTTAAATTACTGTACGTGATAACTGACAACACAAGATAAAAGAAGAAGTAGCGTCAGGAGGATGTGACTGAAGCATGTGGTATGATCCTTGATTAATTCAGTAGCATGTCCATGCAGTGATATCATGCCAGGCCCAATTGTGTCAGCAATTACAGAATTACAGGATCAGCATACAGTAGTACATCACCATTACGACTTCTTCTACATCACACTAAACAATTCCAACACTGGAGGCTAGCAGCTCCCCCCGTTACTTCAATGGAGCATTGGCAAGGCGCCTCAGCGCTCAACCTGTGTGTGACACCTCAACCGATTTGGACAGGCGCGGACTGATGAGGTGTGTATCGCCCATGGCAACTGTTTCAAGTTGTGTGAGTGTAGAACAACCCTGCCTGTCACGTCCCATGCTCCTCAGCGGCAGAGGACGACGGTGGCACCTTGATTTCCCTTCGTCTTCATCCCCTCTTCATCCGTCAACGGTGTTCCTCGGGGGGGAAATCGTCGGCAGCGTTGACAAATGTGTGGCCCACCTAGGGTAATTAATAAATTAAAGGGGAACTGTCGTAATGCCTGTGATCTGCGACGAGCTGCTCGTTTGCTTCGCCGTCAGGGGAGACCCCATTTGCATTTATAAGACTTTTTCTCACTAAAGAGGAGGGGTTTGGTAAACGCTATGTCTCTCTCCTGTGCATACATTTCTCTACCTCTATACACTTCTTCCTCCTTGTAGACTTGTGTGCATAGTATTCAACAGGAAATCCATTCCAATGAGACAGAGAGTTTTAGGAACAACAACACATTAAAAATGTTTGTGAGATGCTCCCAAATTCTGTGTCATCATCCTCATTATCATCCTTAAACGTGTCTCAGACTGGTCCTGTTTGTGTCATATTTACTAGTGGAGGAAATGCTGGAGGAAGAAACTGTGAGGAGGTGATGGTGGTTGCGGTGGTGCTGGAGATGGAGGTGGAGGTGGTGCTGGTGGTGGTGGTGGTACAGGTAGTGAGGTGTTATTGATTGCTTTCATTCCAACCAATAATGTGACTGGATCAATAGAGGGTGGTTGTGGGTGGACTCAGTGAGGGGTTTAATAAGCGATGTGGACAGCCAATCAAGAAGCAGACAGATAAACGAGGACATTTGTCAAAATACTCCCCTGTTGGCTCTGTAGTCGCACACATCTTATTCAGATCAATAGGGAGGTATATTATCATGGCTGATGCAGTCATTCATGATATTTCGGAGTTCATTGGACACTAGGGATGTGACAGAAAAACTGAACGGGATAGTTCACCCAAACAACAAAATGAGTGAGATGATTCCTGACTTTGAATGTAGTCCATATTAGACTGTAGATATGTAAGAAACACATGTCCACAAGTATCATACATGCTTGTAATATCCGTGTGAACAATTCAACAGCAGAAGGAAATGATTGTGCATTTAAAAGCCTATGTTATAGGTTACTGCAGCTTGTTCCTGCTATAGTCAAAACAATGGAGGTTTCCGGTATTATTGGAATGTCTGTGAGTGTTACAATAGACCTTATCACTAGAGCCACATGTTTTGCCCTAAGACAGAACAAGAAACTAATGATTCCAGTTCCTCCTTGCGGCGTAGACGCACCTGATCCAAATTATCCTGAGGATCCTGGAGTTGGCATGAACTGTTCAAACATCATATCACAGAGACTTTGCTGCCCCACGGGATTCAGTTTTTTGTTGGATCCAAATTGTATTATTCTGATTAAATATTCTTTCATGGTGTGCTTGAATCTGATATAGCATATTGACTGCTTAGTGTACCGGTATATAGCAAGGGGACATGACCAGTTTGCTCATTAACGCATTTGAAGTAACATCACTTTGTAATCTTTAACACAACAAGTCTGACACATGTCAACATCACCAGCAGTGATTTAATGAGCACTCCGGGAGCGTTTTAGAAACTGGCGGTAGTCGAGGCGTGTGTTCTAGCTCCGGTAATGTGCACAATTTGTTCTACTCAATGTGCAGCGAGAATGTGATTTGGGCAAATTGATCAATTTTCAGAGAAACCAAAGTTAGAAACCATCGATATATGTTCCACAACAACCGTTGATTAGTTCTCTCAAGGTGCAGATCTATAGGCCTCATAGGCCTAGATTAATGGCAAACAACTTACTTTCTCTTTAACCCGTCAACAAAGAGGGATCATGAAGAAAGCTGAGATTATTTTTGTGAATTCTCATGCTGTGTATGTAGGAAAAGATTGTGGTAACAAACAAACTGGTATGTGAGAACATGGCAATAAAGTGACATTCTTGTTGAATAATTCCACAATTGTGTAAAATTGCAAAAACCTGATTATCATAAGAATAGAAAGAAGAAGAGTAGGTTGAAGCCAGATTGTTTGTACAGCTCAAGGTCCCATGTGAATTTAAAAAAGGGCCTTTGAAAATTGTAGTGTCAGTCCTCCTGAATGTATTATGATATGGGAGCATATCTCCTCATATCTCTGATCGTTCATCTTCAATTAGAATTCAAAGGAGAGAGGTGTTGTGCGCCACTTAGATGTGCAATCTGGATAGACGTGGAACACAGGGCTCTTTTGAAGAGAGAAGTGACAGACATTTAGGGTGGGTGTGAAGGAGAGGTAAGGGGTGGGTGTACAGGGGCAAAGGTGATGATGCCTCATATTCATGAATACAGCCGTTGTCCTCTGTGCTATCGGACTAATAAAGGTCCCACGTTAGCGTGCCTCTACTCACAAGGGGCGCTAAAACAACGTTGTTACGTAATATTGTATGAAATTAATAGTGTTCGATTTTATCTTTACCTGTTCTTTTTACTGTTTTCCCCTGCTTTTATATTCATTCTATTTTTGTATATGTTTTTATATGTTTTTATATTCACTTTATGTTCTTATTCCTGTTGTAAAGCACTTTGAGCTGCATTTCTTGTATGAAAGGTGCTATATAAATAAAGCTTTACTTACTTACTTACTTACTAATAGTACAGACAACAGAAGGCATCATTAGTTGAGCTTATGTTATACAAAACATCCAGTATCTCCTAATATTTTAGCACTACAGAAAATACGACAACATTGTTTTAGATTGTAGCTTTGTTGTTGTTTTAATGAGAAGACAAAAAATGATTCTCGACATTTGCCAATTAAATGTGTGAAACACACTGTAAGATCATCAGTGATCTGTTGCAGTTTCGTTCAAGTTCTTTAAATAGAGAGCATTAGTGTCAGGGAGGTGTTTTTATTACTGCGGCCAATACTAATTCCCAAGGAGGTATTCCATCAACGTCGCTAAAGAAAAATCCAAGCTTATTTTTCACAACTCTTGTGAGACTTATCAGAATAAGCCTGGATTTTCCTTTTGCGACATTCATGGAATACCACCCGGTTGGTGGAGGAAGTTTATTATTTGCCATGTCATATATGAGCTCAATTTTGAAATTCTGGTCACTGCTTTCCCCAAAGCAGTTTGAATAAATTCAAATGTGCCTCTATGCTGTTGTTGATTATCTCTCTTTTGATAATCCTCTTTTTATTTTCCATTGTGCTGCCCCTTGTTGTGGGAGATTGTGTGTGTTTTGCTGAGCTCCTGGTCCCCTTTCACATCCTCTGCCACTCATCTGTGGAGACACTGTTGGGTCTCTCTCTCTCTCTTTGTATGTATGTATTCCCTAGATACATATTTGCCCCTTCTTCCTCTATGGAGGAGCAGGGAGCTTGTCTAAGAAGAGGTGGTACTGAAGCAGATCTGGGTTTGATCCGTCAAGCATGCAGCCCAGTAGACCTTGCTGTTGTTCTTGGTAGCATTTTGCACAAGCAAGGAATATGTATTGTTCCAGAATAAAGGTTTTAGGAGGAACATATGCTAGGAATACTAGCATCTATGTACCTCTAATGATTGGATCTAAAATCTGAGTACTGTTACTAAATTTTTCCCAAAGAAAAAACGTAGAAACCGACTGTTGTCTAATAGATGAAGTAGTGTCAATGTAATTCACGTTTTTTTTTTTTCAATGTAGTTTTAGTTTGACAAACTATATTTCTCTCAAGGGTAACTTTAGTTGAGAGTAGAGTAGCTTCTCGAAGACTGGTGATTGCCCCCATTGTGAAGAGGAGGGTACTGAATGAATGAATGAATGAATGAATGAATGAATGAATGAATGAATGAATGAATGGTCTTTATTGTCATTGCTATAGTACAGGTACCAAACAACGAAATTTAGGAGGGGTGGCTCCCCCGGTGCTAGGAAAGAAAAAAACCCTAAAAAAAACAAGAAGGGAAGGAGCTGGTTTACATAAATAAAGGCTATGTACACTATCCACTATACTATACTGTACAGATAGACGACTAGGGTTGTCATATTGCACATAGTGTTATTGCACATTCATTTGAAGTGTCGCAGTTTGCAGGCTAGAAATGTACATATTTGTGCCTCAGCACTACACCAGATTTTTTTTTCTTTTCTTTTTTTTTTTCTTTTTCAGTCCAGCAGCTGCCATCAATCCGTCCAGACTGTCCAGGGCCCAGAACCTAGGTCTTTGCTGTGTTCAGGGCCTGGATGGCCCTGGGGTAGAAGCTGTTCTTCAGTCTGTTTGTCCTTGCGGCCATGGTCCTGTACCGCCTTTTCGAGGGCAGCCGGGTAAAGTGTTCGTACCCAGGGTGGGTTGGGTCTCTGGAGATCTTGGAGGCCTTCCTGAGACAGCGTGTGTTGTACAGCTCTTCCAGAGAGGGGAGGGGGGCGCCGGTGATCTTCTGGGCTGTTCTCACGACTCTCTGTAGCGCATTTCTCTCCGCGGTTGTGCAGCTGGAGAACCAGTTGCAGATGCCGTAGGTGAGGATGCTCTCCACTGCGCCGCGGTAGAAGGCCACCAGTATCTCCTGCTTGTTGTGTTCCTTCCTGAGGACTCTCAGGATGTAGAGCCGCTGTTGTGCCTTCTTGATGGTGGCTGTTGTGTTGTTCTTCCAGGACAGGTCATCCTGTATGTGCACCCCCAGGAATCGGAGCAGCTGATAGAATAGTAAACCATGGTAGAGATCTATTCTCACTGAAGATGCAATGTCAATACCGGTTATGCTATTTCAACAGTTTGTAACATAACTGCACCTCAGTGGGTGTATGTGTGTTTCTGCTCCACGGTACATGCATTCATCTTAATTAGCAACGAAACATTGAAGAGATAATTGGCCTGTACCTTTGCCTTGCACTGAATATGTTTTGCTGGGAAAGATTCCGTTTTACAAGTCAAATTGTATCATCCACATGGTCAACATCATTACCAACCATGGTACATTTGCAGCTTTGTAATTAACTCATATTAATCACTTCACAAAATATTATAGCTCTAATGATGTGCCCCCCTTGGGGCATTTTTCATTGTGTCATAGTTGTGCAACAGTAAAAAGAAAACTATCCAAACTGCCAAATTGTACAATTAAAAGTATTGTTTTGAAACATTTTTGAAATCAAAATGCATGGATTGCTGTAGATGCTGGATCTCTGTAGTTGATGCAATGTTGGATTGACATTGTTGTTGAATTGATCAGATAAGTGAAGCCAATTTTCCCTATGCCTAGTGAATGTCTACAACTGCAATGCAATAATCTGAAGGTAACCTTTGTCACATGTTAATACAATGTTTCTAGGAAAACGTCAGAGCTGAGTGGAAACGTGTGCACTGTCATTTCCAGGACATTAACATATACATAATGTCTTGCAAACGTTATGTGTCGACGTCTGGTTGACATTTGGTATGAGACGCTGCCTCAATGACGCTTTCTGACTACCTCACTATGATCCTAAAATAACTAGTTTTGGTTTAACGTTGTCTCCCAGTTATCTTCCATCGTCTCTTTATGGTTGGCATAAGACAACGCTGGACCATATCATTTTCATGATGCGTATAACCAACGATACAACGAAAAAACAATGTTAATGTTTTTTTGTTTTGTTTTTTTAATGCGCATGGCGGTGAAATAAGTAGTTTGTTAAGAAACACCTTAATCTGTGTGAGAGACAAAACAGAAAACTGTTTGTTGAGTCTGACAAGTAGATACAGGCATGTCTCCAACGCCTACATTGTCAGGAAAAATAAACAAGCTTTTCAATTGTCTGCACAATTCAGAACTTGAATGTATGGTTTGTCAGGTTATCGAACCAAACGTTCAGAGCACCTGCCAATACCTTTAGTAATTGTGACAAGTTAGTGCATTTACTGAAGGTTGAGATGGTTGCGATGGATGGATTGTGAAAAATATTATAATGAGACAGATTCCAAATACTTAACACTAAAGGCCCTTGCACACCAACGCGTTTTTTACGTCCGTTAAAAAAATAAATTAGAACTCATGTTGTGTCAACATGAGGTGTTGTGGTTGACTTTCTCTGTGCTGCTGTCCTTGTCTGGAGGGGAGATGAAAGCCCGGAGCTGCAGCGAGGTTAGAGGTTAGAGGTTAGAGGTTAGAGGTTGTAAGGTTAGGCTTACAAGACCAAAGGTCGTTACCCTCCCTCCCCCACCCGGCGACGACCCCCCCTCCCCCCTCCCTCCCCCACCCGGCGACGACCCCCCCTCCCCCACCACCCGGAGACTCTCTACCGAAACCGTGGAACAATGGACAACCCCCCCCATCCCCCAATCCTCACCCCCCTACCTGGTCTACACTCTGAGCAAACGCAATGTTATTATGTCGCCCCCCCCCCCTCCCCCCTGCCTAAATCTACTGGTGTTTTTGTACCCCCCCCCCCCCCACCATGACCACACACTGTACATACTTGTTGTTTTGTCCCCCCGCCCGAACTACCCATTGTACATATTATATGTCTGTCCCCCTGCCCGAACTACCCACTGTACATACTTTGTGTTTTGTCCCCCGCCCCCACCTGTGGTGTATGTCCCCACCTGTCCTACCCGCTGTACATACCTTATGTTTTGTTGTATTGTTCTTCCCATGTTGGATGTATGTTTATCTTGTAGATAGTACTAGTTATTTGTCTGTATTATCTTGTAGATAGTACTAGTTTTTTTGTCTGTCTTACATTTAATTGAGTATCAAGGACCCCAATTGAAATAAGCCAGTGGCTTTCTTGGGTTTTTATCCTGTTAGTTGACCTTGTATGTAATATGTACTTTCATGTACCTACTTCTGCAAATCTTCTAATAAAGTTTTCAATCAATCAATCAATCAACCACGCTTGCACACCAATCCGTAATAATTCGTCCGTCCCCAAAAAAAACGCAACAGGTTCGATTTTCTGCGTTTTTCGCGTCCGTCAAAAGCCTTTTGAGAGTTGTTATTGACCACTCCGCCAGCCATGGTATAGACTGGGACACGTCGTCAAATTAGAACTTTAGGACAGTTGGATTAATGTTTACAGAAGTACATGTCTCAAGTATTATCTCGCGGTTAGTCGAGTGAAAGAAAAACATACAGATGATCATTCACACAATATAATACCACGAAAGCGTACGGCACTAAACAATAACATTCAGTTGGGCAGCATCACTAAACAATAACATTTATTTGGGCAGCATCCTACTCAAACTCAGGCAGAAGGGCAGGGTCCGGGCAGGTTCACACACTGTCACAGACTGTCAGTGCATCATACATCATTCAGCATGGTTAGGTATAGGCTGGCTATATATAGCTGTTTCTTTTTCTACTCTACTATTCTATTCTACTTCTGCTGTCTGCGAAACCCTGGGTATGCACCCCCCTTCCCGCGTCCCTGATTGAATGCCGAATGCATTTTCTGAGATGCGGCGCTCTTGACAGGCGGAGGTTGAAGACGCGCTTGTCCTCTTCAAAAAAAAGTTCGCAACGTAAAAAAACGCAACGGACTCCGCAACGGACCGGTGTGCAAGGTCTCGGTGCGTAACGTTTTTTTCGGATGAAGGATAAAAAAATACGCGTGCGTAAACGCACGCATTGGTGTGCAAAGACCTTAAGGCCCTTGCACACCAATGCGTTTTTTACGTGCGTTTTTTACATCCGTTAAAAAATAAATTAGAACTCATGTTGTGTCAACCACGCTTGCACACCAATCCGTAATATTCGTCGGTCAAAAAAAAAAAACGCAACAGGTTCGATTTTCTGCGTTTTCCGCGTCCGTCAAAAGCCTTTTGAGAGTTGTTATTGACAACTCCGCCATGGTATCCGCTTGTTAAGTGGTGACGTGTTTCCGGGTCCAACGTTGGCTGAGGCGCTGTCTTCGAAATGCCGAAATAATCATAATAATGAATTATATTTATATAGCGCTTTTCCGAGGCTCAAATACCCTGACAATATGGAGAAAACGGGAAAGTGTTGTGTCCCTTGTTGTATGAATAGATCAGAGTCTAAAAAACGATTAAACTCAAACTGTCATTCTACCACTGTAGTTCACAGGCAGTGGCGGACTGGCCACCGGGCATGCCTGGCAAATGCCAGGACGGCCGCGAGACTCTGGGCCGCTCAGAATGTTTAAAAAAAAAAAAAAACTTTTTTTTTTTTTTTTTTTTTTGTCTCTGGTGATTTTCATTGAAAATAACTTATTTCAGCCGACCGCGGCCCAAAACATTATATATCGGCCCGGGCCTCCCACGCAGTTCTGCGCGGGTGCCCGGGCCAGGGCCTAACGTGACGTGTGACGTAACGTTACACGCATTTTCCCATGATCAACTCGTTGCTACTACACTGCTTGATAACTCAACGATAAACTGACAGGAAAATTGCATCTAGCTAAAATAAAATGAATCGGGGCACTAAACGATCAAAGGGTGGGGCAGAGAAAAAGAGGGACAAATCGAAGAAAGCTCTATTGGCAGAGGGGGGGAAATTAACAAAAATAACCGATCTGTTTGTGAAGAAAGCAGCAGGTGCTAGTGTGATTCCTTCAACTAGCACTAGCCTTGAACTTGTGGAGGTAGACGACGAGGGAGAGAAACATGGAGACAAGCAAGAGGAAGTGGCAGAGGAATCGGACATGGACACGGGACTTGTGACCGAAACAGTTCATCATGACAATGACAAGCAAAAGGCGTTGGAAATTACCGGTACATTATCAGAGGGAACGGCGGCCGCGGGAGCAATGAGCGGGGCCGGTAGGATGGCTACAGAGGAGGCTGAGGAGCAGTATGATTTTTTCAAGCGACCAAATTTCGACACACTTGGACAGTTTTTCAAGTTTCACCCACATCAGTCGGCTGAAGGAACAGCCAAGAAAGCATTTAACCGCAAAGATGGATCACAACGGAAATGGGTCAGCTATCGTGAGAAGGACCATTCTTTATTTTGTGCAGTGTGCCTGGCATTTTCTAAAAAGACTGAGATTGAGACACATCCCTTCATTGATGGATATAACGACTGGAGGCACGTACACCAGAGGCTAAACGAGCATGAGAACACTGTCTTTCATATGGAATGTGTAAAGGCATACTTTTCGTGGGTAAGTCAAGCAGATATCGCACATTTGCTGCAGTCAAATCAAATGTCAGCCCGCCGAGAACAAGTGCGTAAGAGGAGGCAAGTTCTAGAGCGTGTGGTTAATGTGGTAAAAATGATAGGCAAATGTGCACTTGGTTATCGGGGACATAGATCTGAGGCCGCATACTCATTAGCTGACATGTCGGTTGATCATGGGAACTTTCTGGAGACACTGTTGCTTCTCAGTAAATATGACAGTTGCTTACAGCAGCATGTGCAAGAGTGCATTGAGAAAAGCAAGTCTGGCCAGGGAAGAGGCTCACTAGTGACATTAATGTCCAAAACAACTGTCAATACGGTTGTGGAGTCTATCCGGCAACTAATAAAAGAGAGTGTCGCTACTGAAGTCATCCAGGCTGGAATGTATTCAGTACAAATCGATACGACACAAGATATCTCAGCAAAAGATCAGTGCAGTGTTGTAGTCCGCTATGTAACAGACAGCGTTCATGAGAAACTACTGGCAGTCGTTGAATGCAAATCATCCACAGGTGAGGACTTTCTTAAACTGCTCAAAGAGACGTTGACCTCTTGCAAAATAGACATAAAGAACTGCATCGGAAACTCCACAGATGGGGCCGCAAATATGCAAGGCCAATACAGGGGCTTCTCTGCCTGGCTGTCAAAGGAAGCCCCAAGTCAAGTTCATGTGTGGTGCTACGCCCATGTACTCAACCTGGTTATGTCTGAAACTACAGGTGTAGTGATAGCAGCGGCATCATTATTTGGGTTGGTTAACGAGATTGCAGTGTTTCTTCGTGACTCATATCAGCGAATGAATGTTTGGGAAGGTGTCAGTCAGGAGGACCCCCAACACCGAAGGATTACACTGATTGGTGAAACAAGATGGTCCTCAAAGGATGCTGCGCTGAAGAAGATCTTTGGATCATTCGCCAAGCCAGACAGTGGTTTGTATGTGGAGCTAGTTATAACATTGTCCAAGATTGAGGAGAATCTACAGTTTAAACCAGCTGTGCGTGTTAAGGCTCATGCCTACATGGAGTCACTTCTTAAATACGAGACAGTTTTGACTGCACAGGTGTTCCTGCGTATTTTCTCACTAACATCACCATTGTCAAAATACTTACAGACCAGCGCACTGGATCTTGTGGCTGCCCATAGGATGGTAACAAAAACACACGAGCAACTGAAAAACCATGTCAGAGACTTTAACACAGTGAAAGAAGCCACAGACAAGTTTGTGAGATGGGCAAACAACAGATTACAAAGTGAGGAATCTGAAATGGAAGTGCAGGATGCGCTGCCACCAAAACGCATCAAGAAAAGAAAAGCAATGCCAGGTGAGTGTGCTGCTGATGCAGAACATGCAGCTACAGACTCATTGATGGCGTATAGAGTACAAGTCCACAATGTAATTCTTGACACAGCCTCTGAGTGTATGCATCGCCGCTTCCTGCAGAATGGGAAACTTTATGCTGATTTAGCATGTCTAGATCCTCGTAATTTTCCAACAATTAAAGCCAATGGACTACCTCCAAATGCACTTCAGGACTTAAGTAAATGCCTACTTACATTTGATGAAGATGCAACTGTTGAGAATTTACAGTCTGAGTTGTCAAACCTCACCACACAATGGGACACTCTGAAACAGTCTCCACTGAATGAATATACAATCAGACAGTCTGTTACGTCTGAGGAACAGGACCATCAGATGGATCAAGAAGAAGTTGATCTGGTGAGCAAAAGATGCACAACCTGCAAGAACTGTGCATTATGCTGCTATTTCCTCCTGCAGCAGTTGAATTTGTTCACTCATGTCTACCACACAATAGGATTAGCCTACAAATTTCTTTTGACACTCTCCTGCACACAAGTGGCATGTGAAAGAAGCTTTTCCACATTGAAGTTTATTAAGAATCGTCTCAGGAGCAGACTGTCACAGGACAATTTGGAGGCCTTCATGCTCATGGCAACTGAAAAAGAAATCCTAATGAAGCTGGACTCCGATGACGTGATTGACAGGGTTGCCGAGAAAAGCAAACTACTTCGTAGCCTGCTAACTAACTAAGGTAAGACACATTTATTATTATACACTGTGGCTGTGCAGTGCTCTTTTTCTGCTTTGGTGAAGCTAAATGTAATGTGCACTGTGGCTGGTGTATTGTTTAGGCTCATACATGTGATGGTTCATGTAACTGGAGGGTGTTTTGCTAACGTTATTGTATTCCGTGTCAGAGCAGCTTCTCTTAGCTACACCGAGTCTATTAGGCTTCACTGGACCTCAAGGTCCTTTTGGCTAAGATAGATGCCACAGTTCAGGTTAAGTCAGTCACTGTGGATTGTTGTCAGCACTCTGAATTCATCAGTGATTGTAGTGTGTGTCAGTGTGTGTTATGTGTTCCAAATGTCTACATTGGATTCTAGTCAGTCTGGTTATCTCAAGCTTTATATGTTAACAATCCGTGTTGCGTGTTGGGTTTGGAAATAGGGCTGTTGTGTCGCAAATGCCAGGGCTGTTTTTTGATCCCAGTCCGCCCCTGTTCACAGGCCCTTGCACACCAATGCGTTTTTTACGTCCGTTAAAAAAATAAATTAGAACTCATGTTGTGTCAACCACGCTTGCACACCAATCCGTAATAATTCGTCCGTCAAAAAAACAAACGCAACAGGTTCAATTTTCTGCGTTTTTCGCGTCCGTCAAAAGCCTTTTGAGAGTTGTTATTGACCACTCCGCCATGGTATTCATAGCTTTCATGTGACGTCACAGCATAGTGGAAACGCCCACCTGACGGGCAAAAGGCACTTTTTGCGGGCAAAACCCACGGGCAAAACCCACTTTTTGCGGGTTAATAACTTTGATTTCCCGTGGGTTAGGAAAGTAATTCCAACGTGTCCGGATAGAGTAGAAGACAGGGAATCCAACACTATTTGAATGGAGTCGATCCTCCACTCCTATCACTGTGGACACAGCAAGGAGCGAATTCCCGGATATAAATATTCCCTCGCCTCGCTGACAGCGGGAGTTGGGAGTTTCGTCCAGCAGCCGGTGAACGCCCGGTTGATCGAGTTTCATATTAAAAGTATATCTTCTCGGGGTGTCAGGGCGGTGGTTAAGGGCTCAAAATGACCGTATACTGATGGTGAATTTAGCAATAATAGTCTTATGTTTGTACCACCTCCATAACCGGAAAAGCCGGTCAAGGAGGCACCTTTTGCAGGTCAATAACTTTGATTCTCCGGGGGTTAGGAAAATAATTCCAACGTGTCCGGATAGAGTAGAAGACAGGGAATCCAACACTATTTGAATGGATCGATCCTCCACTCCTATCACCGTGGACACAGCAAGGAGCGAATTCCCGGATATAAATATTCCCTCGCCTCGCTGACAGCGGGAGTTGGGAGTTTCGTCCAGCAGCCGGTGAACGCCCGGTTGATCGAGTTTCATATTAAAAGTATATCTTCTCGGGGTGTCAGCGCGGTGGTTAAGGGCTCAAAATGACCGTATACTGATGGTGAATTTAGCAATAATAGTCTTATGTTTGTACCACCTCCATAACCGGTGTTATTCACGGGAAAAGCCGGTCAAGGAGGCACCCTTTGCAGGTCAATAACTTTGATTCTCCGGGGGTTAGGAAAATAATTCCAATGTGTCCGGATAGAGTAGAAGACAGGGAATCCAACACTATTTGAATGGTGTCAATCCTCCACTCCTATCACCGTCGTGTATCTTGATAGTTCTTCATGAGTGAGGTGGTCTAAATAGTAGGCAGCCATGTTGAGCGATGTTGCTATGATACTTTTTGCCCGTCAGGTTGGTGGTTGCTAGGGAAGAAACCACGTGACTGAAAGCTATGAATAGAGCAGGGGTGCTCACACTTTTTGGAACCAAGATCTACTTTTCAAGTAGCCAGTCTGCCAAGATCTACCAGTCTAGTTTCAACATCGCAAACGTACATGCACGTACTACAAACACACACACACACACACACACACACACACACACACACACACAGTTCCCAGCCTGCATAGTAAACTCACAATACACTTTCCCTCTCTCTGTCACACAGCCACAGGAGAAGACCATCACAAACCCTCCCTCTTTGCTATTCTCGCTCACACACATTCACACACACACACACACACACACACACACACACACACATTTGCCAGTCTGCATAGGGAGCCATAGCACAAACCCTCCCTCTCTCTCCCCCTCTCTCTCCCTCTCTCTCTCTCACTCTCTTACACACACACACACACACACACACACACACACACACACACACACACACTCACTTTCTCTCACTCACACACTGACAGCCAGTCTGCAGTACCATAGCCAACTACTGATACCTTAGTGGGAGACCTGGCACTGGGAGGAGGCAGCTAGTTTCTAGTAGTCAGGGCTGTAGGAGCTGGTTGCAAGGTGTCATCAGCCACTGTGGATCTGTCATCGAAAAGGCAATCTGCAGCCTCGAGAAACTTTTTTCACAATTTCGCCGTCTTTGAATGACTTCTTGTGTTTAACAAGAACGTGACTGACGCGATAAGAAGCTATCGTTGCAGCCGTACGTTTTCGCTCTTTTGCCACATTTCCCTTCTTCGAAATAGCCATCGTAGGTTTGCAGATCAGACAGACGCATTTCCAATATCACATCGTGTAAAAAAGTCCTCCTCCCATTCTGGATGGAAGTTATACGTTATTGGTTTCTTACTTGGTCCAGCTTCCCCACTCATTTGTATAGCCTTTATTTAGTATTATATAGTAAATAGTAGAAATTGGAAGGCTAACTAGGTAATTAGTCTCGCCGGTATTTTGTATTTTGTAGTTGGTGCTGTTGACTGCGCATGCGTGGTGAACCGCGTGTTAGGTGTAGGTGAAAAGATCAGATCTCAGACTGGCTTACCTGTACGTCAATCAAGTGGCAAAAGCCATAGTGAGGATGGATGATAGGCGAACTATTTTTATTTTTTTATTTTTTTTCCCCCGTTTTGTTCAATGCCATGCGATCTACCCATACTACCTTTGCGATCGACGTATTGGGCACCCCTGAGAGCATGGGTCACCAACAGGCGGCCCGCGGGCCAGATGCGGCCCACCAAAGCTTTCCACCGGGCCCGCCGAATATTCATGTTTTACGGGGTTTTTTAACGTTTTTTTTTTTTTTTTTTTTTTCGAAAATGAGGGAAATACCGTTTAGAACATATATCATAGATTCATATAGTTCTTACAATGCAGGAGGAGTCAGACCTACCTCATTCACAAAGCTGCAGCCTTGCTTCTGGTTGGGCACTAAATAGCAGTAGCGAAGCTGAAACTAATTCCCCTCTTTTATTAAATGGAATGCGGCAGACGTAGCACTATTCTCATGCAAGAATGAGGACAAATTCATAGCTCTCATTTAACATTTCGTTGTATTTTCTTTTTTCACATAGCCTACTCATAGGCCTATTTAACATTTCGTTTTATTTATTTTTTCACTCTTTGTTGCTCTTGTTTAACATTTCGTAATATTAACAGTGACTTAAATAACTAACTTCTCAGTCAGAAAATGAAAAAGATTAACATCACTTAAATAAAAAAATAGCATGGCAAATGATAGGCCTTCATTGCCAGAAATGTTGTTTTCAAGTTGGTCAGTCAAACGTTCACCGCGGCATCCTGGTATCGCCTGGCATCTGTAGCCTATATCAAATAAAACGGTAATAACCAGGTCATTAAATTACACTTTAACAATGAATAAACCATGCCATTTAACATAGCAACAATAAAATCCTATGTCTGCAATACTCACATTTTGTTAATGAGAGAACTAACATCTCCCCTCTGACGCCAACTTCTTAAAATCAGGCTGGAGGTCCTCGTGAATGGCTTCAGATTCCAGCACAAACTTGCGGAACAGGCGATGCTGCGTACTGGAAGTTCCTCTGATGAAGTTAATTATTTTCATTGTTTTGTCCATAACCTCTTTCAGATCCCCACTTAGTTTGGCACACAGCACGCCAAAATATCTCGATTGCCCCCTGGTGGCTGGTTGGATAATAGGTGTCAGGAGTCTGTTCACACTGATAATAGGCTAATAATCATTAATAACATTAATTTAGTAAGAAAATGAAAATATTAAACAGTAATATGCTAATAGTACTATACAATAGTATGCCTAAATAAAATAATTATATATATATATATATATATATATATATATACGTATATAATATATATATATATATATTAAAGTCCGGCCCCCACAGTGTATGCTTTGAAAAATTCTGGCACTTGGACAAATATAGTTGGTGACCCCTGGTATAGAGGGACACATCTTCAAATTAGAACTTAGGACAGTTGGATTAATGTTTACAGAAGTACATGTCTCAAGTATTATCTCGGCGGTTTAGTCGAGTGAAAGAAAAACAACATAGCCTACAGATGATAATTCACACAATATGATACCACGAAAGCGTACGGCACTAAACAATAACATTCAGTTGGGCAGCATCACTAAACAATAACATTCATTTGGGCAGCATCACTAAACAATAACATTCATTTGGGCAGCATCACTAAACAATAACATTCATTTGGGCAGCATCACTAAACAATAACATTCATTTGGGCAGCATCCTACTCAAACTCAGGCAGAAGGGCAGGGTCCGGGCAGGTTCACACACTGTCACAGACTGTCAGTAACTAAAACTATGTTTTGAACTGTAATACATTCTACTGATGTGGTCTACCATTTGGTTTTAGTTATATTGCTCTCAGTTGTTTGTACCTTTTGCTAAATCAAGCATTTAGAATGTAGAGTGCATATTGCGAAAGTTCGCAACGTAAAAAAACGCAACGGACTCCGCAACGGACCGGTGTGCAAGGTCTCTGTGCGTAACGTTTTTTTCGGATGACGGATTAAAAAATACGCATGCGAAAACGCACGCATTGGTGTGCAAAGACCTTAAGACTGATAACAACACAACAGACTGGTCTCCTACTTAAATCATGTGCCTTTATATGATGTCATGAGTAAACATTCACAATTGCGTGTTCTGCTTGACGCATATAGCTATACTGGCAACATACCTATCAACCCATAACTCGCCTGTTGGAATCGCACTACAGACAACAATATTTTCTAATTGTTGTTGCTAATGCAAATGTTTTCTAATGCCTTCCCCTGACAACTTACCCTTAATAAAAATGGTGTATTGTAGAGTATGTCTCAATGTTCGTCAACAGAGTCTGTGAAATCTGGACAGTAATGTGTCCAGGTCACTCTGAAACTCCCAATTTGGCATTCTAAATACTGGAGAGGGATTAGATGTAGATTCATTATATATGCCTGCTCTAGTAGTAATCTCCCTGGGCTAGATTCATAAAGACAGATTCAATAAATCAAAGACTTTCGCCACATGCACACGTACGCGCACACACACACACACACACACACACGCACACACACACGCAAACACACACACACACACACACACACACACACGCACACACACACACACACGCACACACACACACGCATACACACACACACACACACACACTCCTCTCAAATCTCTGCTGATGTGTTTGTTTCCCAACTCCTGCATTCCTCTGCAGCTTCAGATTGTTCAGGCAGGGGAAAACACACAACTATGGCCTAACTTAATGAGATCACTCCATTGCAATCTTCCCTACAAGAGGACAGCAATGCACAGAGAGATGGCATTGATTGCAGCCCCAAACAGAGGCCCTGAATTTGTAGTGGTAAACCTGTGCTTTCCAGGAATTAAATGAGAGAGAGAGAGACGGGAGAGGGAGAGAGAGAGAGAGACAGAGGAGAGAGAGGGGGGAGAGAGAGAGACGGGAGAGGGAGAGGGAGAGAGTGAGAGAGAGGGGGAGAGAGAGAGAGAGGAGAGAGAGGGGAGAGAGGGAGAGAGAGAGAGAGAGGGAAGAGAGAGAGAGAGAGAGAGAGAGAGAGAGAGAGAGAGAGAGAGAGAGAGAGAGAGAGAGAGAGAGAGAGAGGGAGAGAGAGAGATGCAGGCTTGCTGGTGCCATCAGCACTTAGACTTCTGGGAATCTGACTTCATGGAAAAGCGAGGGATATGAAATTAGAAGTATGGTGGAGGGATAAAGAGGAACGCTCGTAAGGGCATAAACCAATATAGATGAAAGAAAAATGAGAAGAAGGCACAGTCTCCATGAAAGTAGGAAAATCAACCATGGTCATGCTGTTACAAGGTTTATTTAGAGGTGTATTTCATATATTTTTAAGCAAATGTATTTGGATTTTTCTGCAGCAGATCGTAAATGGATTGCCATCAAAAGTGCTTTACAATACAAATAATTATATAATATCCCATGGTAAAAAAAGAACAATATCTGTCCATTGTGTAGAATGAAAGGGGGATGAAATGAATTGAAATGGAACATTTTCTCCTGTTATCAACTGAACTACATAATACTCCAAGGGACAGCAAGCTATTCGGTTGTTAAGTCGTGACGTGTTTCCGGGTCCAAAGTTGGCTGAGGCGCTCTCTTCGAAATGCCTCAGTAATAATAATAATTCATTATATTTATATAGCGCTTTTCCAAGGCTCAAAGACGCTGACAAATATGGGAAAAACTGGAAAGTGCTGTGTCCCTTGTTGTATGAATAGATCAGAGTCTAAAAAACGATTGAACTGTCATTCTACCGCTGTAGTACACTGGTACTATGGTGCAGGGAATTTCTGGTTTGGACCCGGAAATTGCTAAACATCACGTTTGACGTCAGACTTAACAACCGAATTGGAAGAGTATTGCTGTAGAATAATGTAAATGACAGTAAAAAACATGACAGTATATGTGTGGGAGATTACAGATA